>NW_006399757.1:4158408-4214940 GCF_000299155.1 Elephantulus edwardii | reverse complement strand
CGCATTAGAACGATCAAATGTTCTGGGATTCCCATTCTTCTCAGAGTCAGCCATAGTTTGTTATGATCCACACAGTCAAATGCCTTTGCATAGTCAATGAAACACAGGGAGGAGGGATAACTGGTGGTAATGTAGTACTGCAGTTTGGAGAAGTTGGACAGTTGAGATATTCTTATCCTCTGCCTTATAAGAACAGGCCTTGTACCAGTCATTGTAAAAGAAATTGTTCGTGTAATCATCAAAAAGAATGTGCATCTTTGATATTGCTGGCAAAAAGTTAGGCCGTGTTATTATTGTAAAACTGCTGGTCATGAACTGCTATATTAACTGGTGATCAGGAAGCAAATCTGAGATACTAACTTAATAGTTGGGTACTTATATGTAAGCATTACATGTTGTTTTGTGAACCCTGGTGGAGCAGTTACTTTATAATTGTGTTCTAACACTATCTCTGTGATGGGTTCATTTTAGTGAAAATTGCAAGCAAGAAAATCCCATGGAGCAGTGTATTCTGTAACATCTGAAGTCTCTGGTAGTCAAGGGCCAACCCAGCAGCAGCTACCAACCACAGTAATAACATATACTGTTTTAATGAAATCATCTGGTAGTTTTTAATTGATCAGTAACATGGCATGATTTTCCTATTTAAAGTAATGGAAAGTAGGCTCCTCATTGCATTTTCCCAACCAACCAACCAAACAACCAACCAATCAGATTTCTGATTTTCAGAAATGGATTCTTGATTAAATATGGGATGCTAGGACTGATCTGGACACACAGTTAAGTCATTGATCTTATTCATGGTAATGCAATGAGGATGTCCTTATAGTGCGTATTTCAAAATGTACCCTTTCAAAACTGCTGAGGTTTATAAATAAAATTATAATCTTTTTCCCACCTAACATAGTCATTTGGGAGAAAAAAAAATTAAAATACATATGTTTATTTTCTCATCCGAAATTTATAATTGATGTTACTTTTTGTATGTGTCCTCATGGCATCATGGTTAAAGTGCTAGGCTGCAAATGAAAAATTTAGTGGCTTGAATCCAGTCCATGGGAGAAGGATGGGCAGTCTCCAGTGCATTTTACAACCAAACCCAACAGAAGATTGTTTTAAGGGAGCTCTGGTAGCTTAGTGCCAACCCAAAGACTCTTGTTTCAAGTCCACCAGCAATTTACAGCCTCTGGTGGATCTAAACCATTTGCCTTTAAATTAGCTCCTTACTCATGAGGCTGTGCTTCTATACATAGAGTAGCCCTCAACTCTCCTTGCCACTGAACTGGAGCCAACTGATCTCCAACCCTCTAGTGGGTTTTTGGAGGCTATAAATCACATGGGAGGAGATTGTCCATCTTTCACCAGAAGAGCTGGTGAATTTGAACTGTCAAGAGAGGGGCAGCATTTGAGTTAGCAGTGTGACTCCCTCCCTATATACTAGAGTAGAGGCTGCTTTAATATATAAAAACTAAATTAAGGTGTGAACAAATCATAGTCAAAGCATTTCCTTCACTGTAACATATAAAAGCCTTTACAGCTTCTGGGCATCTTTTTAATGCTACAGTTGAGTTAAATTTACCCCTCAGAAATTCAGTTATAATTTACCTGCTATGAAAATATGTTAATGTATCCAAATATATTTTAATACTTTCAATTCAGATACAGTTAAACGTTTTCCATTCCCTAAAGGAGTACAGTTTCTTTTAGCTCCTATTTTATGTCTCCAAGGTTACAGGACCTTGAAGCACGTAAAGCTCAGCATGGTATAAACCTGCCTAATTGTGTTCCATGCACTTCTTTCCTCCATCTGGGCAGAGGTTTTATATTGCCAACCTTGAATAATAGTCTTTAATAGCTTATAGGGGAAAACAAGTTGATGGGATTTCATCATTTTCCCTTGGAAACTTTCCTTAAACTTTGTTGTTGTTAGGTTCTGTCAAGTTGAGTATGACTCACAGTGACCCTATAAACAGCAGGTCTGCATCCTGTCCAGTTTTGTACCATCCTCATCGTCACTGCTATACTTGAGCTCATTGCTTCAGTGACTTTGTCAGTCTGTCTTGTTGAGGGCCTCATATTAATTTTATACACAAGTATTGTTATTATATATGTTGTCGTCAAGATGGAAAAAACTGATTGATGACCCTCCAATGGGTTTTCAGAGGCTGTAATTCAGAAATAAGATGATGCACTGCACTGGGAAAATCCGCATTTTGGGACCTCTCAAGGACAAGGAATAAGGACAGACAAAAGACACCTTTAAACTGTGGAGTTAGAGAAGAACAGTGAACATCCCATGGATGGCCAAGAAAACAGATGTATCTTGGAGAGGGTGCAGGTGGGATGCTCTTTTAAGGGAAGAATGGTGAGACTTCACGTCACATACTTTGGGTACAGAGTTCAAACCTACCAGCTAATGGAAGGGAGGAGGACTGGCAATCTTCCCATACACTCTGCAGCCTCTGAAAACACCCTAGAAGGTCAGCTAGCAGCCTGTTCCAAATCCACAGCACGTAACAACAAAAAACCTTTCTAGCGTCAAAGATTTAAGCATCTGATGAAATTAAAAGATCTTCCACTTCAAAACTATGAATATGTAAAAGTTTGTACATAATTGCAGGATGCATCAACACTTCATGAGTTAAAAATTCTTAATACAGCAACAGGGACAATTGCTGGTTATCAGAGTTATCAACTTCTTTAAGCAATCCATCAACAAACTATTTTAAGGGTTGCAGTTTTCCTCTGGTGCTGCCAAGCATATTTTCAGCTGTACATCAGGAAATGATGACTGCCAGAAATAAAAATAAGTTGTTCCATAAGTTCAGAGTTGAGTTATTTGACTTTGAATACTGAAAAATTTCAGAACAATGACTCCTTTAAGTCACTGAGCCTGTAATATAAAGCTTTTAGTATAATAAACTTAATATATATCATTAAGAATATTACAAATAATATACATGATGCCATGAACGTATACTAGGGATGAGAACACCAGTTATAGGAAATAAATCCATTTCAAATTTAAGTGACAAACAGAACATGGCAACAACTCTCAATTTTTTAGCAATGTTCTACTAATGAGTGCACAATTAAAACACTTTAGCATTTAGTGGGTGATGCCTTTGAACTGTGGTGTTGGAGGAGAGTACTGAATATTCCAGGAGCTTCAGTACAAAACAACCAGGTATGTCTTGGGGAGTGTGCAGTCAGAGTGCTCCGTGGAGACAAAGATGGTAAAGTTTCATTTCACATACTTTGGGCATGTTGATAAGAGAGGCTTTTCCTTGGAGAGCAACATCAAACTTAGAAAAGTAGAGGGATGATGAAGGAGAGGAAGTCCGTCAACAAGGTAGACTGACACAGTGACTGCAGCAATGGGCTTGAGAGTGCCAGAGACTGTGAGGACGGCACAGAATAGGGTAAGGTTCATCTCTTGTTCACAGGATTGCTCTGAGTCGCACTTGCCTCAACGACATCTGAAAGCAACAGTAATGGACTTTCTAAGGAGCCCTGCTGGCACAATGGTTAAATATTCAGCTGCAAACTGCAAGGTCAGTGGCTTGAACTCACTAGCAGCTCCAAGGACAAAGATGTAGCAGTTTGATCACGTAAATATTTCAGCCTTGGAAACACTATGGAGCAGCTCTAACTTGTGTGATTGTTGTTGTTATGTACCATCAGGTAAGACTCTCCAGTGGGTTTTCAGAGGCAATAAATCACATAAGAGGAAAGTGAGCACCTTTCTCCTGCAGAGTAATTGGTGGACTTAAAGCTCATGCCTTTGGGTTGGCAGCCTGACTGCTTATGGCTAGGCCACTAGTGCTCAGAATCCACTGGACAGCAACAAATTTGGCTTTCAATTCTATGGACTTTCTGACAAAGTAAAGGTGTGAACACAAGGTGGTCTTCTAGTGTTAGACGAGTCATGGCCTCTAGGTGGCACTGGCAGGGCGTGTCCCCATTTCCTTGACTACAGCATATATCATTAATGACAACATTCTTTCCAGCTGAGCCTATAAGCTGTCTCAAAATCCCTCTCTTAAGCCTTTCACAGGGCCTCTGCCAAACTGATCAGAATTAGCAAGTGAATTAAAGCGTCTTTGTACTCACTATTCTCAATGAAGAAGTCTGTGTGTAGTGCCCTCTTGCTTCGGCTCAGTGTAATGAGAAAACCATGAGTATTAACATTTCATATGGGAGGAAAAGAAGGCTGAAGTGGTAAGTGGCTTGCTCAAAACCCCACAGCCAGGAAATGAATACTTTCCAGTGCAGTACCTGAAGCACCAAGGGTCTGATTCATCTGAAAGTGACAAAAAAAGTTCAAACGAATGAAAATATATCCTGTCTCACGGAAAGGAAGTTCAAAGGACAGCGTTACAGGCTGGGTATGGCAGCTCCACAGTCTCCACAGCCTCTTCACAATGTGCTCGTCTTCTCTCGGTCTAAAATGGTGGCTGGAACTCTAATTCATCATGTCCACATTCTGAGAAAGGTGTAAATTAGCTGTGTTTCTAAAAGGTTTGTTTCTCCTTCTATCTCACTAGCCAGAAATCTTTCAATTGCCACGGTTGAGAGGTGTGGTAGACTGTTTCCACAAGTATCTACAGCCTTGGAAATCCTAAAGGGCAACTGGTGAGAAGCATGAGGTTGCTAACAATTATAGCTTGCTCAGCTCCACAATCAACACTGTTGTCACCAACTGTCAGGAAATCAAAAGATTAATTGCAGTAGGAAAATCTGCTGTCAGAGCTCCAGAGTACTGAGAAGCAACAATGTCAGTCTAAAGATTAAGGTGCACCTGATCCAGGCCATGGTCTTCTCCATTACTTGCTATGCATTAGAGAAGAGCTGGACAATGACTAAGAATGACAAAAGAAGAATCAATGCCTTTGAGTTATGTTGCTGGAGACGAGTCTTGAACATAAAATGGACTGCCAAGAAAACAAGTCTGCTTAGAGAGGGTGAAACGAAGTTTCTCCTTCGAGTTAGGATTCTGATACTCCATCTTACACATTTTGGGAAAGTGGCCAAGAGGGACCAGTCCTTGGAGAAGGGTATCATGCTTTAAAGGAGGAAAGGACACTGCAGGAGAGGACCCTAGATAAGATGGATTGATAAAATAATTGGGGTAATGGGGGTAGGTATGTCAGAGTCAATGAGACTGGCTCTGGATAGGGCAAAGTTCAGAGCTATTGTACATGAGGTCAGTATGAGTTGTAGGTGACTCAAGGGCATATAACAACAAGAAGTATATTGAGGGATAGTGAAGGTATAATCAATTTAAAGTGCAGTGGCCTAGTGATAAGAAACTACACTGCAATTTCAAAGGAACGTGGTTAAATCCACCAACTTCTCCGTGGGAGAAGGATGGGCAATCTCCTCTCATGCGATTTACTGCCTCTGAAAACCCACTAAACGGTTAGCTTGAGGCAGGATTATTATGACTACACATGCCTTTGTCACATAGCACCTAAAAAGGTTTCGTTCTCCCCTCAACTTCTTATAAATAATTATTTCAATGATTCTCAAGCATCAATGTATATAAAATTCACCTGCATTGCTTGTTTACCCCGTAGATTCACAGATCACGGTCCTCCACCAGTTTCTTGAGATGTGATACAGACCCCCTAGTCTGGAGCATTCTTAGCAAGCAGCAGAGCATCTGGATCTAAGAGGCTGCTCAAGTGATCCCTTGGTGCTTACTACAGTAAGAAATGGACCCAACACACTAATGTACAATGTCATTCTGCTGCTTAATTTATTGTTAATGTTATCCTATAACATCATTATTCTAAAATCAAATATTGAGGACAGCAAACCAATTTTAAGGAAGTAACATTTGTAGAGGTTAATATTGAACCACAATAACACTGTGTCCTTGCACAGTATGCTTTGATTGCATTCAATGGGACAAAAAGTCACTAAGTTAATAACCAAACAGAAAAGAATAACGTGTATTAGAATCATTAGAAAGGTATTTAGGTCTTCCAAGACTATCTGAGTGACTGGTGCTCAAGTAAACCTGCATGCTGTCGAGTCCGTTCTGACCCCTGGCAATCCTACGTGTTATGGAGTAGAATTGCTCTACAGAATGTTTGTGACTGTGGAGTTTATGGAAACAGATCACCAACCCTTTTTCTTCTTTTTCCACAGCACCACAAGCAGATTAGATTAGCAGCTCAGTGCAAACCATGGGTGCCACTCACCAACAGAGTACAATCATTATGTAGATTTTCATGTTCATTTGCTTACTTCAGCAGAATCAACTCAATTTCTTTAAGTAAAACATACACCAACTATTCACAATTTTTAAGTTAAATGGTCTCAGATGTGAAAATCATGGTGCTAAGAGAGCCTTTAAGGAAATGCTCAGGGAAACTTCATCTACTTATTATGGCGTGCATACTTAAAATATTTTCCTTTCTGAAACTGTACAGAACCACTGCCCTCAAGGAGCAAGGACCACAGTAAACCAGATGACTACCAGCAAGTAACACCACTAAAAAGATGACTGCCTGAAGGCTTCTGTCAAAATAAAGAATAAGTACTGCAGATGTGACTTTTTAAAGTCCAATCTAGATGGAATAGGGCTAATGGCAAAAAGAGCTACAGGCGCTTGGGTTTCACATTTGTGTCACTCATTTCTTTAACAAAATGTTTCCCAATTATACTACTGATTTTTTTTTAATTCAAAGTTCCATAGATATTACTTCTAGAAAGAAATTTCATTCACAAGAACTTTGAAGCTTTCTTTTTATCAAATTAATTTTTTGTCTAAAAGAACTTTTAACCAGAAATTGGTTGTTTTATTTGCTTTCTGCTTGGCGGTGGCTTAACAAAAGTAGAAGAGAAACTGTAACTGTACTTTTATAAGGTCTTCTTTAAAGTGTTTAACACGTTATTTGGTGTGTACAATTATTAAATTATGGTGAACTGCAGTGGTTCCTAGCCCTGTGTGCACCTCAGAACCATCTGGAAATACTGAAAAAATTACTAACGTCTGGGCCAAATCTCAGGCCAGTTTAATAAGAATCTTAGAATGAAGCCCCAACACCAGTATTTTTTTTCCTAGTTTCACTTAAAATACAGAAGAATTAAAACTCCAGAGTTATAAAGACACAATCTCTAATTTGCATATGCATCCATTTGGTCTACAGAGACACAGATTAATTGGGCCTACGATTAATGGTGTGAAACAGAGGGCACAAGCGTTTCCCCTTAGTGCCTCTCCCCTACACCATACAAATCCTTCTCACTCCACGCATTCAAGAAGATAAGTAAGGGTGGTAAACACTAAGATGATTTTTCACCTGAACACCACCAGCGTCAGGAAACTGAAATTTAAATAAGAACTAGTTGTCAGCTAATGCAAGAATTCTATTCATTCTATGCATCAACCATGCAATTCCATGTTTCTTACTAAAAAATAAACAAACACAACATTTCCAGGTTAGGAATGCCTTATTTATATACAACCTACAGTTATAACCAGTGCCCTTAAAGACTTTAAGTTGTTTACACCAGTTTCTAATAACAAACATATAATTTTTTTACATGGATTAAAATTTTATTACAGTACCACTGTGTGAAAAGTCTTTCAGTGTATCTGGAAATGTTCCTTTAATATTCTTTATGCATAGAGAGGTAAACTGTACACTTAGACAAAACTCCAACTGACAACCTAGGTACAATTCAATTTAATGACGGTCTTAGGATCACAACTCAATAATTTAGCGACTGCATGTACAAAATGAAGTTGGCTGAAAAACCTGGAACAATTGCTTTAAATGTGAAAAGTTAAGAACAATGCACAAAGAATTGTTAAATAAAATGTAATGTCAATTTTCCGGACTTTCACAATCGATGTTAGGTACTGCAGAGCCAGAATAGAACTTACATACAAAAAGCAGAATTTTTCCCCAATCCTGCACCATCTCCACAATCATTGCCATGCTTCAGCCTAGTTTTGTAGTCACTATGTCAGTTTATCTCATTCAAGATCCTTCTTTCCTCTGATCTTTACCAAGCATGATGTCCTCCTATAAGGACTGAGATCTCCTAATAATATGTCCTCACCTCTGAGGAAAACTCCAGCTGAAATTCCTTCAAGCGCCTCCTTCTGACAGTCCACAGTATATTCAATTATTCTTTGTCAACACCGTAACTCAAAAGCATCCATTGTTCTTCAGTCATCTTAATGCAATGACCAATTTTTACATGAATATGTTGTTTGTTGTTGTTGTTTGGTGTCGTCGAGTCGTAGGCGACTCATAGCGACCCTATGAACAAACGGCCTGAGCACTGTTCGTACACAGAGTTTCCGGAGGCAAGCCATTTCGGAAGTGGATGCCGCTCCTGCTTCCAGGCTTGATTTAGTCGGGAAGCTCCAGCCAACACTGTCCACCATGGGTACCCATTACCACGATTGGCACATCACTGTCACAGTCTTCAGCATCACAGGAACCACGAATTACCTCTGTACAGCAACGCACAGACCAGTGCTATACCACCTAGAAGAATGTTTGACAGGAAAACAATTTGAACCTGGCCAAGGGCCACAGATGAAAATCACCCACCTTCAGTTTGGTAGCATAACTTCCTTTCCACTAGGCCAACATAGCTCTCTCTTACATGAATATGAGGCAACAAAAAATACCAAGGCTTGTGCATTGACATCTTTGCTTTTCAAAACTTCAAGGAGGTCTTTTACTGCAGAGCTGTCCAATGTGCACTGTCATATGATTTTTCTCTTGCTCTCCGTGGCATGTAAAAGAAAATCCTTTACAACTTCAATCTTTTCTCCAGCTATCATGGTACTGTTTATTGGTCCAGTTGTAAGAATTTCTGTTTCCTTTATGTTGAGGTATAATCCATACTAAAGTCTTTGGTCTTCATTAGTATTTCAAGTCCACTTCAGCCAGCAAAGCTGTGACATACAGGTCATTGATGGGTCTTCTTTCAATTCTGATGCCACATTCTTCAAACTGATCCATCTGTTGGGTTATTTGCTCAGTATACAGATTGCATAAGTATGGTAGAAAGATACAACTAAAGCACACTGTCCGTGATTTCAAATATAGTAGCCCTTTAGTCAAAAGACTGTCTCTTAATCTATATACATTTTCTGTCTTGACCCCCTTAAATGTTCTCATCCACACAATCAAAACTTTTGAATACTCAACAAAACACAAGTAAACAAACATCTTTCTGATATTCTCTGCTTTTATCTAAGATCCAACTCCCAGCAGCAATAATGTCACTTATTCCATGTTCTCTTCTGTACATGGCTTGAATTTCTGGCAGTTTCCTACTGAAGCACTGCTGTAATTATCTTTAGTAAAAATTGTCTTCTGTAAAATTAATGTTCAGTACAATTTTACTTGCATATGTTATTAATGATACTGCTTCCAGAGTAAAAACTTCCAGAATTAGATTAATTCATTGAAACAGGTCAGTTGGTATTTTGATGGGTTACTGGACCATGTTTTTCATCAAGGGAGCTCTGGTAGCATACTCCACAGGGAGCTGCACTGCTAACCAAAGGCCACAGCTCTCAGGTAGTTCAAATCCACCAGCTTGCTCTAGGGGAGAAACATGAGCATTCTCCCCCGTACAGTTGAAAATACATACACAGCCTCACAAACTCACTAGATTAGCTTCAAATAGCTTCCAACTTGATGGCAATGAGCTGAGCTCGTTTTCACCAATTCTTCCAGTGTAGTTTGGATTTCTTCCATCAGGAGTATCAATTCTTCAGGATAGGCTGCGCCTTGAAATGGCTGCATATTGGCCAATTCTTGACACAGCAATTCTGTGTATTCCTTGTGCCTTCTTTTTATTCCTCTTGTGTCAATTCAGTATTTTGATTTTGGAATCTCTTAACAGTAAAACTCAAGGCTTGAATTTTTTTTCTTCAGTACTTTAAGTTTGACAATGCCAAGTATTTTCATTCTTCTTGGTTTTCTAACTCTAGGCCTTTGTACATGTCTTTATCATACTTTTCTTTGTCCTCTCAAGCCACTCTTTGAACTCTTCCATTCACTTTAGTGAATATCACAATACATAGAAAAAAAGACACTAAAAGGATAAACTGCTCTTTTAATCCATAAACACTCTACTCTTAAAAGATTTGGTACTCTTCTGTTGGAAGAAACAGTAGTAAAAATAGGAAATTCATGCTAAATATCTTGTTGTGTACCATAGAGTCGGAACCAACCCATAGCTGACCCTCTGGTGGGTTTTCAGGGGCAGTTAATTACACGGGAATCGAGAGAGGACTGTTTATCCTTCTCCCGCAGAGCAGCCAGTGGCCTTAAACGGCATGCCTTCGGGATTACAGTGCAGCTTCTTGCCGCTTAGCCACCAGAGTTAGCTTTTATTATTTTCATTAAAATCTTCAATGTCAGGATGAATCAGAGCAACTTATACTTTCTCTTTCCTTAGAACGTAAAATTTTACTGTACACACTGTACTCTTAAGCAAAGAATACTCAGATGAAAAGATTACCTAAAAGTTTCACAGAAAAATATATGGGCTTAATTGAAACATTTATAGATGGTTTTCCTGGTTCTCAGAAAGTATAACTCGGGAGTCAGTCTTTAAAATAACTTATTACTTTTTAAAATTTGATTTGTCATTTGTACTAGAAAATCGAAGGTAAAATGAAACGGAATCTTTCAACATCAATACTTAAAAGATGAAATCCAAACTGCTATAAATTACTAAGCTTATTACAAATGAAATATCTTTTATAAGACAATTATCTTAATGAAAATGAGACTTTCTTGTGCCCTACTTTAAGCAGCACCTGCACTTAAAAAACATGATGAATTTCAGTTACACTGTTACTTAAGAACTTTAATCTTGTACCTGCCCAATTTCATTCCGTCAGCTTCAAACTCAAATATTTGGCAAACAATGTCAGTGAACATATAGAACCAACAATCTAAATTGTCCCTTTGCATTTTGTATCCTCTGGTCTTTGTTGCTCTTATTTTTTCCTTTTTTTTTTTTTTTAAATCATTGTTTTACAAACCCTCCCCCAGGTCCCCTCCACCATGTAGCCATCACTCTAGACTCCTGTGATGACAGAAATACCTAGTCACATATCTCTTTTAAACAGTTTTCTCCCTCCTCTGTTTCAGTGCAGTATACATTATTGAACCCATCTTACTCAGTCTCTCCCCAACCCCGAGGTTAGTCCCATCCTACAACAGTGGCATCATGTAATATTTGTCCTTTTGTGACTGGGATATTTCACTCAGCATAATGTTCTCCAGAATCAACCATTTTGAATAATATTGCATGAGTTCCTTGTTTTTCAATGCAGCATAGTATTCCATTGTGCGAATATACCACAGCTTCTCTAGCCATTCGTTTGTTTATGGGCACTTAGGTTGTTTCCAACTCCTTGCTATTGTGAACAAAGCTGCAATAAACATGGGTGTGCATATATCTGCTCGGATGTCAGCTATGGTCTCTTCAGGGTATATTCCCAGTAGTGGAATTGTTGGGTCAAATGGTATCTCTATTTGCAACTTTTTGAGAAAGCGCCATACTGCTTTCCACAGGGGTTGCACCATTTTACACTTCCACCAACAGTGAATCAGGGTTCCAGTTTCTCCACAACCTCTCCAGCATTTGTTGCTTGCTGTTCTGTTAAATTTTGCTATTTTGACTGGGGTGAGATGATATCTCATAGTTGTTTTAATTTGCATCTCTCTTAGGGCTAGGGATTTTGAGCATTTCTTCATGTGCTTGTTAGCCATCTGAATGTCGTATTTTTTCCTTTTCTTTGCTATAAAATAATAAGCTAATTCATGCCTTTAAGTTTTGGAAGGAATTATAAATCATCATCTAGGCAAAAGAAGTCCTTTTCCTTAATTCAAAATAACTATAAGGTTGCACATTACAGTGATAAATTTGTAATCAACTTAAGGGTAATGTCTTAAAACTACAATTAAACATGTCATAACAGAAGAAAACCCTGGAAATTACAAATAGTACTATGCTTGCTGGGGTTTTTTAACAGTAGTTTTAAGACCAAGAAAATTCGCCACCCAGTGATTCAAATGAAAACTGCAATTTGTTTTTGTATAAAATGAGTACGCTGGAGGATTACTTGAACTTCATTACTGAATGAAGGAACAACTATTACTTTATAATGTGAATAGGAACGGCTTACAAGGGAAAGGATGGTTTTCTCCTGGGCCTGGTTTTGGCTTATTTGTTTTTGTTTTTTAACCTTAATATTATTCAGCATCTTCGGCATGTTACAAGGGCTAAAAGTGTTGGGTCCTTCACAAGTAAAGGTTTTCCATTCAAATTAGCTAAATATGAAACTCCGTCTGACATACTTTGGGCATGTTGTAAAGAGGGCCCAGTCCTTTAAGAGGGACATCATACTTGGGAGGGTGGAGGGACAGCTCAAGAGAGGAAGACCCTCGATGAGATGGATTGACTCAGTGACTGGGGTAAATGGGGTAGGTATGTCAGAGACAATGAGGTTGGCTCAAGATAGAGCAGGGTTGAGAGCCATTGTACATAGGGTCACAATGAGTCCTAAGTGATTTGAAGGTGCGTAACTACAACAACATATGAACCCAGATATTCCCTATGTCAACAGAAATACCAAGGCTCTGCCTGGACCTTAAAGTCTAGGTTCTCTTCAACAAATCATCCATGTCACCTAATAACTGTGACCTAAAACATACTGTGTTAAGTAGGAAAGCTTGCCTTATGGAAAAAGGTATTCTATAGTGGAAGAAAATACATCATTTACTCTGAGTAACTTGCACCATTTGGAAACATGTAACAAAGGCCACATAAGGTTATAATATAATGAATCCTACAGAATTCATACTGATAAGAAGCTGCTGTGTTTTTAAGTCTGTATTTAGTTGTATCAATAAGGAATCAATGGTGTTGTGTGCCATCAATTGGAAGCCATTCACAGTGACCCTACTACTGAGCAGAACTGCCCTGTGTCGATTCCCATGCTGTAAATCTTTATGAGAGCCTATCACCAGGTCTCTTCTCCTGTGAAGCAGCTGGTGGATTAAAAAAGACAAACACAGGATGGGCGGGGAGAAAAGTGCAACAATGAATGAATGGAAATCCAAAATATCTATATATTTTCACTGAATTAAAAAAAAATTACAAACATCTGGTTCAAAATGGCAATAACTTCACCATCAGACTTTCTAGGTAAGTAAAAAAGGATATACACTTATTACCTTTGGTGTGCTCTGGTGGCCAACTGAGTAAGGAGTTGTGCTCTCAACCCAAAGGTATGTGGCTTAAATCCACCGGCTGCTCTGCAGGAAAAAATGGGCCTGAAAACTCACTAGAGGGTTAGCTATGAGTCAGTTCCAACTAAACAGTACACAACAACAACTTTAATTGCTTAAGCATTTTTCACTTAACAATGTGTACCATCTTCTAACTTCATCAAGATTAGACTTTTAGCAATATTCCAAACACTCTAGAATAAACAGTGAAAAATTTGAGTATCCACTTGATTTCTTTTCTTTTTCATTATGGAATACTTCACAAATTTGCATGTCATCCTTGCCCATGGGCCATGCTAAACTTTTCTATGTTGATCCTGGTTTTAGTGCATGTACTGCCAAAACAAGCACCTCATTTCTTAAGAACGCAACAATGTCAATTAATGTTTTTAAATGAAAACACTCAATTTTAAATTAGAAAAAAATTAAGAGCCTGAAATATCACTACTGGTTTAGAATTAAGACTCACACGACATCAGAGCACTCTAGTAGCATATTCTATAGAGATCTGTGGTGTTAACCTAAAGGTCACACTTCTGGTACTTAAAATCCACCAACCGCTCCACAGGGAAAAGACAGGCAATCTCCTGTGCGATTTACAGCCTTGGAAATGCATTGGAGAGTCAGTAATGATTCAGAATCCACACATGGCAATTAGAGGAAAAGATACTACATATGCTGCTGCTGCTGCTGCTGCCGCTGCCAAACTACAAATTAATAATGAAGATAGACAGGCTCTTGCCTATTGGGTGAGGAGTTGTGCTGCCAATCCAAAGGTAGGAAGTTAGAATCTACCAGTTGCTGCTCTGGAGAAAGATGGGCATTCACCTGTGAAATTTATGTCCTCTGAAAACCCTCTGGAGGGTCAGCTATGAGTTAGTTTTAACTTGAAGTAAATGAGCTTTTTGGTTTTGGCTGTTACTTTGATTTTGAGGGTTTTTTTTTTTTAAGTCAGAATACTCAGGTTAACTTCAAATCAACTATACACTATCTTGGGGGAATTTTTAAAGTTCTCCTCTGTAAATGCAATATAATAATACCACCTCACTCAGAGGATTGTTCTAATAATCCTCATTTTATAGAAGAGCTAACTTATAGGTTAGAACTTGTCCAGAGTGGAAAAGCAAGGAGGCTGTGGAGTCAAGAAGTAAATCCAGACTCTGGCTCCAGAGATGACTTTCAAGTCTGCTCTTTACTATGGAATCTCAAAGGTGCTTCTGAGGAAGACAGGAGACAGGTGTGATAAAAATGCAGAAAAAATAAGGGAGAACCAGTAAATTATGCTGACTGGTATCATCAATACTTCAGTCAAAGTATTAAGGTGTACATGGAGGAAAAAAAATGAAAGGGTGGAGCTTTGCACCTGGAGACAAATGAGGCTAACTAGAAATAAGCCTCGGCAGATGGAGGAGCTAAGAGATGAGAAGGCCTCAGCTGACATTTGGGGAAGGCGGGGCCAGTCTTGGATCATTTGAACATGAGTGTTGCACCAGCTGCACTTCATATTAAATCACCATCCCATATTACGATGGAAGAGATTCTTCACCATGACTGCCCAACTGCTGGACATATGGTGCTGGAGACAGCTCTGACCCCACTCAGTCCACAATGGTCCTGGGAAAACTTCAAAATATAGCATGTCAGCTTTTGGGAAAATACACCACAGGGGCTTAGATATATTAGATGGAGCAGCTGGTGCATGAGAACATACTAGAATAATTAAGTCCTAGAAATTCTCTCATGAAATAAGTTAAACAAGAGTGTTTCTTGGAAGGAAAATAGAGGCCCACAGCACATAAGCTTTATCTGTTAAGTGAAAATGCCCTGAACACTACTCCACTGGACTATTTTATGAGGAAGGCACCTCTTTTCCGGACTACATGCTACCAGAAATTAGACTAGAGCTTAAAAGCAGCAGGAAGCTCTGGTGGCTCAGCGGTAAGGAGCGGCATTACCAACTCAAAGCACTTGGTTTGAATCTACCAGTTTTCTAAGGCAGAAAGATGGACAATCTCCTCTTGTGCAATTTACAGCCTCTAAAAACTCTCTGGAGGATCAACTATGAGTCAGTCAGACTTGGCAGCAATTAGTCAAACATAAGATGGCTTTAGAAGGACCAGTCATTAGAAAGAGGAGCATCAGAGACATTATGTTTAAAACCTGCCCCTGAAATGCGGCAATAGGGAGCTCTACAAAGTGGACGAAATTATGTGTACCCTCTTATGCCAGCATGTGCCCAACTCACAAAGTTAAAAGCAGTATCTGCTAACAAGGACAACATTCATTTATAATCATGGAACAGAAGAAAGCAGCCTCCTGCATATATGGTAAGATTTCAGAGGTTATTTAAAATAAACAATGTAGGAAACTGTTTGAAGACCTATGCTTTACTGCAATAAATTTATGAGAGGTGAAACCCTGAAAGAAGCAGGAACTTCACAGGAAACCTGATGCTTCTCTAAAATATTTGTTAGGGAGACTGAGAAGGTAAGAGGGAAACAATACATTGGGAGGCCTCAAAAACAAACCTTCAGACTGGCAGAACAAAGGTTCTGATCTGGAAAACAAGGCACAAATTACTGACACAGTAATTAATAAGACTCAGGGAAGCAGCTGTGGCCACAGCCCCCTACCTTATCTCTAAAAATTTGCCACCTATGGTGTAAGGAACCTGGTCAGAAAAAAAAATTCTGACTCCCTTACTTACTGCCCTTGTCCCGGGCCTTAATGAGTCAAAGAGAAAAATAAATAAAACCTAAACACATAGGATTGGCAGAACCTGGCTGTGGAAAGCATAGAACATTCTATGGTAAAGGTGACTTATAAGAAAAATTCTGTTAGGATCTCCCAAACAATGAAAGAAGACCAGAGTTAAGATCCCTAGTGATTTTCTAAGAACACATCCTAAAAAAGAAGGATTAAAGAACAGAGACAAACTGAACACTGCTTGCTCCTAAAGATATAGTGGTCAGAAGGACTGGGTGAGTCCTGGTTCTGAGAAGAGAAAGAATTCAAACTTCAGGATCATCCTTAAATCCCAATAGCGTCATATCCTATTTCCAAAAGTTTACAAAGAAAAAAAAGTTTACTCCTATCCATCTGGACCAATAAAAGGAAGTAGGGAGTAGGAAACACTAATATGGCAAGGTAGAGAGTTGGGAAACATTCCTGAGAGTCAACTCAGAATGACTTCAAATAGTCTAAGGGGAGGAGCAAGGACTGCACAGGGAGAGGACCAGTGTGTGAAAGATTTAGGACCACAGCAAACACTGGGTTTCAGCCTCTCCTCTCCATGACGCATAGATTCCAAATCTCTTCGTCAGGGAAAAGTGTTGAATGGAATTCCACTTGAGCATAGGAATGGATTTGGTTTAACATTTCAACCAACCATTAATTTTTTTTTAAATTGTTGATACACACCATCAAGTATACTGTGCCTTACAGTGACTATACATGAACAACGAATGGATCTGAACCTTGCCTTATCTAGAGCCATCTTTAGTATCCCCGACATGCACTGTTACAATCACCAAGTCAATCAATCCATGTTCTCTGACCCTCCACCTTCCCCCCCATGACGTCCTTCTCCTAGGACTGGCCCCTCCTAACAACATGCCAGGTACTCATTTCACAATGTCAAATTAGTCAGACACTAAAGAGACATCATTTATAAAGCACATTCCAATTTCAAAGTGTGCTTCATTAACCAACTATGCACTAGATGCTTAATTTCATTTCAAACGCTAATTTAAGAAGTAAAAATTTGTGCCACTTACAAAATAGATCTTGAAATTGCCCAGAATGCTTCAAGACTTATTTTTTCAACAGTTAAAAAGAAACACTAGTTTATTATTTGGGAAATAAATGTGATCTTACAAATTTAATTTGAATGACACAGTCAAGTTAAAATAAATATAAGAAGAGCCTAGCTTGACAATAATATTCTAAAAAGCATATAAAAATACCTAATCTATAGATTTTCCCTAATTATATATGTTAATAAATTATCAAATTAGCAAATTATTTTAAAAAAATCAGTGTTTTTTGTAGTTTTTTTTAAAAGACTCACCTAAAAGGATAAATCCATCTGCTTCTCTTTCTGGTACAGGGGGCTTTTTAGAATCTGGAGGCTTTCTGAAGAAGTGAAACATAGTTTCTGCTGCTGCTGCTGCTGTTTAAATCTGAAATGGAAACACTATATAATGTTAAATTCATATTGGAATATATTTTTGTCTTTTGATATAGAGTCAAACAATTATATCACTGGCACAGTGATGGACTATTAATACTGTTAGGTTCTATTAGGTCTACTTCAATGAAGGTCTGGTCCACTCTAAGGGAGGTCTGGTGGTACAAAACTGCATTGCAATCCCAAAGGCACAAGGTTCAAATCCACCAGCTGCTATGCAGGATAATGATGGGCAGTCTCTTCCCATGCTATTAACTGCCTCTGAAAACCCACTGGTCAGCTAGCCATGGGTCAGTTTTGACTAGATGGGATACAAAAATAACAATGGTGAAGAACAGAAGACCCTCAACCACTCTGAGTATGCCAGAGGTGGAGAGCCTGGCATAGGGTAAGACAGGTTTCAGAATTATTGTCCAGAGTCACTAAGAGTTGTATCTGGCCCAACAACAATGATTCCCCAACACTATGAATAACAGATCAGAATCCCACCCTGTCCTGTACCAACCTTATCATCTCTGATACAGTTGAACCCATTGTTATGTCACCATGTAATCATCTTATTGAAGGTCTTCTTCTATTTTTCTGACTCTCCATCTAGTAAGAAGCTGTACTGCCAACTCAAATCCACCCGCTGCTCTGCAGGAGAAAGATGGACAGTCTCCTCCTGTGCAATAGTTATTGCCTCTGAAAATCCACTGGAGGGTCGATTATGGGTCAGTTCTGACTCGACAGTATATAACTACCACTTTTGCCAGAATGATGTCTTTTTTCAAATTCTGGAACAACAATATGCCCAAAATATGTGAAATGAAGTTTCGCCATCCTTGACTCCAAGGGGCATACTGGCTGCACTTCTCCCTAGACATACTTGTTTGTTCTTTTGGCAGTCTATGAGATATTCAGTACATCACAGTTCAAAGGCCCTGATCCTCCTGTCATCCTTATGTCTGCCATTCTTCTCTCACTGTCCAACTTTCAAATGCATAGCAAGTAACTGAGAAGGCCATGGCATAGAGCAGGACTAGCCAAAAGGCTGGCACTTCAAATATACCCAGAGGCACTGCAGAAATAAGGTCTGGAAAACTGCTTCCAGCAGGTGGCAGCCTTGAAAACTCTACAGGGTGATCCAATCACACTCTACACATATGAAGTCACAATGAGGAAGATTCAACTCAATATAAACAATCAACAACCATTCCTTGTAGGAATTCCTACCTGTAGTTCCTAAATGTAAAAATATCAGTTTTTAGCAGGAAAATCCCAGCAAAAAAGATAAATAAATATTAAGTCAATGGTACCAGAAGCCTCAGTATCTGCTTATCAAAGTTGCTGTCACCAAAACCACAAACAGCATGTTGTGTTGGTGGTGGTGGTGTTGACTGCCTTCAAGTCAAGCAAGACTCATAGTGACCCTATAAACAAAAGGCCTGAAGCCCCTCTACAACTATGAACATTTATCAAAATTCATAGTTTTCGAAGACAAGTTGTTTATGAAGTTGACACCATTCCTGCTTCCAAACCTGTCATAGCATGTTATTTTGAGTAAACTGCAATGTATAGCAACCCTGTGTACAGCAGCTTTGAACCCTTCCCTGACCTGAGCCGGTCTTATTAATTCTGACACAACAATCTCCATTGCCCCAGTTACTGTATCAATCCATCTTATCTGGTGTCTCCCTCTCCTGCGCTGTCCATCACCCTTCTGAGCATTATGTCCTTCTCCAAAGGACTGAACTCTCCTGGTCACATGCCCAAAGTAAGTGAGGTTGAGCGTCAAAATCCTAGCCTCCAAGGAGATACTTGGTTTCACTCTCTCCAAGAGAGGCCTATTTGTTTTCTTGGCAGTCCACTGTATGTTCAAGACTCTTCTCCAACACCACAAGTCGAAAGCATCTATTCTTCTTCTCTCATCCTTAGTCATTGTCCAACTTTCTGAAGCATAACAAGTAATTGAGAAGATCATGACCTAGATTAGGCGCACCTTTGTATCTAGACTGACATCATTGATCTTCAGCACTCTGGAGAGGTCCATGACAGCAGATTCTCCCAATGCAATCTGTCTTTTGATTCCCTGACTACTGATATTAGTAGTGTTGGCTGTGGATCCAAGCAAGCTGTACTTGCTAACAACCTCAATCTCTTCTCCATCTATTATGGTGCTGCCAACTGACCCAGTGGTGAGAATCTTTGTCTTCTTGATGATGAGCTTCAATCCATATTGAAGACTATAGTCCTTGACCTTTTGCAGCAAGTGTTTCAGGTCTTCTTCAGTTTCAGCAAGCAAGGCTGTGTCATCAGCAAATCATAGGTTGTTAATGAGTCTCCCTCCAATCTTGATGTCATACTCCTCATAATGTCTGCTTCCTGAATGATCTGTTCTGCATACAGAATGAAAAGGGACAGGATGCTTTCCTGGTACATGCCTTTCTTGATTTTTAACTATGCAGTGTTTCCTTGCTCTGTTCTGAGGACTGATTCTTGGTCCATGTATAGGTTTCATATAGGCATGATCAATTGTTCTGAGATGCCCATTTTCCTCAAGGACAGCCATAGTTTACTGTGATCCACACAGTCAAATGCCTTTGTATAGTCAAAGAAACACAGATAGACATTCTTCTGGTACTCTCTGCTTTCTGCCAAAATCCATCTAACATTGGCAATAATGTCCCTAGTGACCTCTTCTAAACCCAGCTTTGTATTTCTGGTAGTTTTCTGTCAATGTACTGTTCGAGTCTTTTATGGATAATCTTCAGCAGGACTTTGGTAGTGTGTGATATTAGTGATATTGTTCAATAATGTCCACACTCTGTTGAGTCACATTTTTTTGGAATGAGAATAAATATGGATCTCGTCCAGTCAGTTAGCCAAGTAGCTGTTCTCCACATTTCTTGGTACAACTTGGTGAGTATATGCAGGGCAGCATCTGTTTGCTGATATACATCAACTGGTATTCCATCAATAGTTGGGGATTTTTTTTTTCTAAGTCCTTCAGAGCAGCCTGAAATTCCTCCTTCATCATCACTGCCTCTTGAAATTCTTCTGTGTCAGCCAATCCTTTTTGGTACAATGACTCTGTATACTCCTTCCATCTGCTTTTAATGCTTCCTTAATCATTCAATATTCTGACCATAGCATCAAGCATTGCAACTCATGGCTTGAATTTATTCTTTAGTTCTTTCAGCTTAAGAAATACTGAATGAATTTGGCCCTTTTGATTTTTTTACTCCAGCTCCTTGCACATTTCATTATACTATTTTACCTTGTCTTCCTGAACAGTCCTTTGAAATCTATTCAGCTCGTTAACGTCTTCAGTTTTTCACTCTGCTTTGGATTCTTGGCACTCTAGTGCAATATTCAGTGTCTCTTCTGACATCTATTCTGGTCTTCTTCTTCCTTCTTAGTAATGACTTCCTGCATTCTCTACAAAATTCTCTACAAACTCTCAAAAAAATCTCTACAAACTGTCTAAACTCTATAAATGTACAGATATTATGTTAGTTACAGAACAAAGTTCAGGTCTTTTGTGTAAAGCTTACTCTCAGTCTTATTCTACTTGATGAAACTTCACCACTGCTAAATGATACTAGTGCTGTTATATCTGGAAGAACACTCTTCCACTTTGTACATCACTCTTTGTCAATGTGCTGTATGAATTAACCTGGGTTTGCTGTGATGCTGAACCTTGTACCATTGGGATATCAAATAACAGAATGGTTTCCCAATGTGGACACTGTTTGGTGGAGCACTCAATTGTAAAACAGGTTTGAAGCAGGAATGGCATCCACTTCCTAAACCACATGCCTCTGGAAACTCTATGAACTTGGAGAAACAATGATAGTTATGGAAAGGCCTTGGGCCTTGGTTCATAGAGTTGCTATGAGTCACGCTCAACTCGACAGCAATCAACAACAATTCAACAACGTGAGTGATATTCTTGACTATCTTCCCATAGCTTATCTGGACTTTGTTCATTAGTGTTCAAAGCCTCAAACCTATTCCTGAGCTGATTTTTAAATTCATGGGAGATAGACTCAAGGTCAAATTTTTATTCCTGTGGATATAATTCAACCTTCTTTCATTTTAATTTGAACTTGCATATATATGAGCAGTTGATGGTTTGTTCCACAATCAGCACCTGGCCTAGTTTTTACTGCTTATATTGAACTTCTCCAACAGTTCCTTTCACAGATGTAATCAATCTGATTGCTGTGCATCCCATCAGGTGAAATCCATGTGTATAGTCTGTGTTTATGTTAAAAGTATCTGCTGTGAATAAATCATTGATTGTACAGAATTTTATCATTCTATCCCCAGCCTCATTTGTCACCAAGTCCCTATTTTCCAACTACTGATCCTTCTTTCTGATTCCGAACTTTTGCATTCCAGTCACCCATTATTATTAAAGCATCTTGGTTACATGTTCAATCAATTTCTGCAACAGTTGTTACCCACTGCTAACTCCCACCTACATTATAGGGCAGAGAACTTCCTCAGAGGCTTCTAAGCTATAAATCTGACAAAAAGTGACTGCAGCATCACTCTCCCAAAAAACTGGGAATCAGGCTGGGAATTGTATAAATCAATCTGCCCTCAGCTGCAGATCTGAGAAAGGTACTAATTTAATTGCAAAAGGAGAATATCCAGTTACATCTGACAGATCTCACACTGAAAAGGGATAAAACGTGGAGAAAATACACCCCAAGACACAAGCATGCAAAAAATCCAAATAGTCTAGTATAATGGAAAAAGAAGAGCCTTTGAATTCCACAAAAGGCTGCCTATTTTGATGGATCAAAAGAAAAGTTGAAAGTAGCCTGGAATTCTCAACAGAGTACATGAGGCCATGGTTCTATAAAACAAGTGGAAAACAAGAGTTTCGAACCAGTTTTTCTCAAATCAATTAAAGAGAAAGTAGAATAGTTGTAAATTTGTGACGTGGGTGAAGCAGAAAGAAAAGTAAACAGTACTGTTTGGTACCCTGCTAGAAATTTACTCTCCCCCTAACAGAACAAGAGGGAAAGGCACATTGCATAGAAATTAAACCTTGACTGGCAGAGGCAAAAATTTATGGGAGCACTGCCTAAACCTCACACTACCTCTTGATTTCTGAAGATAAAACTGTAACCCAAGAATCACTACATGCAAAATTAAAATTGACATGGAAATTTATAAACTGAAAAGATATCTACTAAGTATAAATAAAGCAAAAGTTTAAGAAAACACATTTCCTAATTTGTTCCATTCGAAGACAATGGCCAATTATGCTGCCACGAATGTGTATCACTCTCAACAGTCCTGCAATAATTCTACTTCTTGCATTAGTCTCCTAAGACAGCTATACCTCTTCAGTTTTCCCATTCCAAGGTCCGGACCTATCATTTTTCTTGTCAAAATCTTTATTCTGCTTACTCAAATTTTAAATTCCAGGTCTTTCCAATATTGCTTCAGTAGCCATGACAGGGCTAGTTTAAAGTGATCCAAAACTCTGGTGCAAAAGTTAACATTAGATAAATGATGGAAAGGAGAAGAGAGAAGGAGTTGGGATGGTCTGGGTTTCTCTGGCAGAACCCCTATTTTAAAGAAGCAGAAACAACCAGTAGTACCATTCCCTTAGTATTTATGGGAGCAATGCCTAAACCTCACAGTACAATCTTTTCAATTTCTTAAGATTTAAACTCTAACCCAAGAATCACTACACCGTCAAAGATTACAATAATGAGAAGCCTAGTCAATGTCCATTCACCTCCCAAAAGCTCACAAAAGTGACAAAAAGGGATTTAAAAACAGAAGGCCTAAGCTTGTGCAGACAAGGAAAACAACAAGAAAAAATTAAAAGTAAACTAGACAGCAGTTGGTTTAACTGTAACAAATTTAACAATACAGGAAAAAAATGGAAATCTTAGCCAGCAATGAGAGTACAGATACAAGGAGAATCAAACAAAATAATTTCATAAAAACGTCAGGGAGTAGAGGCCCGCAGAACCTCAAAAAAGTGGGAGGATGCTGTTGTTAGTTGTAAAGTCAACTTCAACAAAATGAAACAACGTCTGGTGCTGTGCCATCGTTTCGTATTGTCTGCTGTTGTATGTTAATTGTTTATGGTAGAACTGTAAGTACATCGAGTCCAAAGAAGGAGTATAGACAGGTCTAAAGATGGTGTTTTTATGTGCAATCAAGACAACTACAACTTACAGAACAATAACGAATAAAAGGGAGGTTTATTTAGAAGACAAAACTAATAAATTTCACTTCAGATATGTTAGATAAGGGAAACAATGATCACCTATTATGTAAAATGCCACTGGAAAAACAGCCTCACCCTCCAGTGAAAGGAGTAAGATGAGTTTTAGGGGTTGAAGACACACAAAAAGCTTGTCCAAACAGAACAAGGGAAGAGACTGCATGGTTTAAAATCAGGAGGGTATGTGTCCCCTTTTCCAGAACAAAGAATACTGCATTGATTAAAATCAGGAAGGTTGTGTCCTTTATATATACATTCAATCTGTATGCTGAACAAATCATTTATAAAGCTGGATTCTGTGAACAGGAATGCACCATCAGGATCAGAGGGAGACTCACCAATAACCTGCATTATGCAGATAATACAACCTTACTTGTGGAAAGTGAAGAGGACCTGAAAATATTTACTGCAGAAGATCAAAGACTACAACCTTCAATATAGATTACATCTCAACACCAAGGAAACAAAGTCCTTACCACTGAGCCAATAGACAACATCATGATAGATGGGGAAATGACTGAAACTGTCATTGATTTCATCTTACTTGGATCCACAATCGAAGTTTGCACCAGCAGTCAAGAAGTCAAAAGATGTATTGCTTTTGGCAAGTTTGTTTTCAGGGACTTCTTCAAAATCCTCAGGAGGAATTGTGTCATTTTGAAGATTAAGGTGTGTCTGATTCAGACCATGGTCTTTCCAATAACTTGCTATGCATCTGAGAGCTGAACAACAAATCAGGATGATAGAATTACTGATTCCTTCAACTCATTAGTGTTAGAGAAAAATATTGAATATTCCATGAATGTCAAAAGAACAAACAGATGTCTTGGAAAAAGTATAGCCAGAGTGCTCCTTCAAGGTAAGGATGGCAAAGTTTCATCTCTCATAATTTGGGCATGTGACTATGAGAGGCTATTCCTTGGAATCATGACTAAACAGGTAGGGCGTCAGAAAGAGAAGAATGAGATGGATTGCCACATTAACTTCAGCAATAGGCTCAAGAATAACAGAGGTAAAGAGGATGGTACATAAGACAGGGTTCAGATCTCTTGTTCACAGGGTATCTATAAGTCATATTCTACTTGACAGCATAGAACAACGACACACAAGTGATAGTTAAAATCATGAGCATCATATAGAAAACCCAAAAGTTCAGAGGTAGAGTATATGATAAAGTATCAAGTTAGATTATCAATAAATGTATATGCAATAAAACTATTTCTTCTAATTTGTACAAAATCTTGAGCCTTTTTGGTCATACCATGATGATACAAAGAGAACTGATGCCTTTGAGCTGTGGTGCTGGAGAAGAGTATTGAATATGCCGTGGACTGCCAGGAAAACAGGTTCACCCTGGTGAGAGTGAAACCAGCCTGCTCCCTCCCTGAAAGCAAAGATTCTGAGGCTTCATCTGACTTACTTTGGGCATGTTGCAAGGAGGGACCAGTCCTTGGAGAGGATCATGCTTGGAAGAGTAGACGGACAGTGCAAGAGAGGAAGACCCTCGATGAAATGGATTCAGTGACTGGGGTAATGACGGTAGGTGTTTCAGATACAACAAGGTTGGCACAGGATAGGGTAGGTTTCAGGGCTGTTGTACAAAGGGTTGCTATGAGTTGCAAGTGACTCGACGACACATAACAACAACATATTGATAACCACCTGTGTTATGCAGATGACACAACCTTGCTTGATGAAACTGAAGAGGACCTGAAGCACTTGCTGTAGAAGGTCAAGGACTGCAGCCTCAAATATGCATTGAAGCTCAACAATCAGAAAACAAAGATTCTCACCACTGGGCCAACTGGCCTCATCATAATAGATGGTGAACAGATTAAGACTGTTAACAGCTTCAGTTTGCTTGGCTCCACAATCAACAGTCTTGGTACCAGCAGCCAGGAAATCAAAAGATGAATTGTGATGGGAAAGTCTGCTGTCAAGGACCTCTCCGGAGTTCTGAAGAGCAACAGTGTCAGTCTGGAGACTAAGCCACACCTGATCCAGGCCATCATCTTCGCTATTACTTAGTATGCATCAGAAAGCTGAACAATGACTAAGGATGATAGAAAGAAAACTGATGCCTTTGAACTGTGGTGATGGAGTATTTAATATACCATAGATTGCTAGGAGACCAAACAGGTTCATCCTGGAGAGGATAAAACCAGGCTGCTCCTTGGAGGCAAGGATTCTGAAGTTCCGTCTGACATACTTTAGGCATGTTGCAAGGAGGGATCTGTCCTTGGAGAGGGACATCTTGCGTGGAAGGATAGAGGGACAGCATAAGAGAGGAAAATCCTTGAGGAAATGGATTAACTCAGTGACTTGCGTAATGGGGGCAGGTGTCTCAGAGACAATAAGATTGGCTCAGAATAGAGGAAGGTTCAGAGCTGTTGTACATCGGGTTGCTATGAGTCACAAGCAACTCGACAACACACAACAACAACAATATTGATCCATATTTCTAAACCGCAGAAACAACTGGCTTCTGTACTGGTGGTTTTTGTTGTTATTGTTGTTGTGTGCCACTGAGTCACAACTGATCCAAAGCTTCCCTCCCATGGGTTTTCAGAGACAATAAATCACACAGGAGGAGACGGCCATCCTTCTCCCACAGAGCAGCTTGTAGATTCAAACCATGTGCCTTGGAGATTGTAGTACAGCTTCTTAATACTAGGCCACCAAAGCTCTCTATATGAATGAGTGAAACTAAACAGAAGCAGAAAGTAGAAGGGAAGAGTGCAGGACTTGTCAAAAGAGGATACTGAGGGCAGCTCCACCACTCTGTCATGCAAGAACATGGACCTACTGTCAACAAATACAATTTCTCAAGACAACCTGGAAATTCAATTACTATGTGAAAACACCCTAGTATTTACATGACAGAAACAGAAAACTTTGTAAAATACTGAGAAGCTCTAAAATGAATCAGAGTAGATGATCTTGAATAGAGTGTGGAGGAAATGTAGGGCAAAACTCAAAATGGTACCAGACTAAACAGAGTTTTGGTCAGCTGTATATAGAACTGCTATGATTAGTAGATTCAGTGGCTCCAATAATAGCAAGGTGAACAATGACACCGGGGAGATGTCACTTCTTAGAAAACAAGATCAAAAGAGTAGCATCTGTCCAAGTATCTCGAAGGCCTATAGGTATAGGAGAGAAGAATAAATAGAAATTAAAATTACATAGGGAGGAACTGGAGAAAGTAAAACTACCCTGTGAGTATCGTCATTAATGCTACAAAACAAAATGTGATGAATGTTATTGTTGGGAGACACCATCAGGAGGAATAACATAGGCATGATAGGAATCCCAAAACAGGAAAAAGCAAAGGCACCAAAAAAGTTGTGAAAAAATTACTAGAAGAAAACCTTCTAGGCATAATGAAGAATGAGATAATATATATACAAGAAGCTGAGCAAACTCCATACAAAATAGACCCCAAAAGAAAAACACCAAGACATATCATAGTCAAATTTACCAGAACCAAAGATAAGGAGAGAATTCTGAAAGCAGCGGGGGAGAAATGAAGAGTAATCATTGTCGCTGCTGTTGTTGTTGATGACTGCTGACAAGTCAAGGACAACTCATAACAACTCTATGAACAAAAGACCTAATGCCTTTCCATAACTATTGTCGTTTCTCCAAGTGCATAGAGTTTCCATAGGCATATGGTTTAGGAAGCAGATGCCACTCCTGCTTCCAAACCTGTTTTACAACTGGGAGCTCCACCAAACACTGTCTACACTGGGAGACCATTAGTGTATTTGATACTTCAACGGCACCAAGGTTCAGCATCAAAGCAAACTCTGACTACCTCAGTACAGCAAACTGATGAAGAGTGATGTACAAAGTAGAATGTTCCTCCAAATATAATACTAGTCTCACTTAACAGTGGTTAAGTGTTGTCAAGTTGAATATGAGTCAGCAACCCAATGAATGAAAGTCCTGAACTCTGTTCTATAAATAACATCACTTCGTTTATAGAATTTCCAGAGGCATCTGGTTTAGGAAGTGGATGTCACTCCAGCTTCCAAACTTGAATCAATCTGGAAGCTCCTCCAAACACTGTCCATGAGGGGTAACCATTATGGTATTTGACACAACTATAGCACTGTGTTCAGCATCACAGCAACTCCAAGTTATTCAGAACAGCAAATGGACAAACGGTTACGGTACCACTTAAGGAATGTTTATGCTAAATTAATAAATTTGGCCCAATGGGGCCAAGTCCAACTGACACCTGTGTGTGGAGGAGAAAAAAATCAAATGCAACCCAAAACTTTTCTACGTGACCACTATCAAGACATGAGAAACCAACTTTAGGAGTAGAACCACTGCACGAGTAATCTATAAAGGATAGCAAATAAGATTAAATGTCAATTTCTCAGCAGAAACCAGGTGAGCAAAATGATAGTGGAATGACATACATCAAACACTCAAAGAATATAATTGTCAACAAAGAATATTGTACAGAGCAAAACTGTCCATCAAATATGACAGAGTCATCAAGATATTTTCAGAAAAGCACAACCTAAGGGAGTTTGTAAAAACATTACCAGCGCTGCAGGAAATACTGAGGGAAGTTGTTCTTACATAGAAGCCACAGAAAGTAGGATGGACAAAATTAATAAGCAACAGCACCAAAAGGAAATGACAGTAATAAAGCCTTGTGTCTCAATAATTATACTGAGTGTGAATGGTTTAAATGCACCAGTGAGGAGAAAAAGTCATTGCTGTTGTTGTTGTTGTTGTTGTTATGTGCCGTCAAGTCGCTTGCGACTCATAGCAACCCTATATACAACAGCGCTAAACTCTGCTCTGTCCTGTGCCAATCGCACTGTCTCTGACAATCCCATCCTGATTACCCCAGTCACCGAATCAATCCACCTCACAGAGGGCCTTTCCCTCCTGCGCTGTCCCTCCACCCTCCCAAGCATGATGCCCTTCTCCAAGGACCGGCCTCTCCTTACAACATGCCCAAAGTGTGTTAGACAGAGCCTCAGAATCCTTGCCTCCAAGGGGCAGGCTGGTTTAACCCTTTCCAAGATGAATCTGTTTGTTTTCCTAGCAGTCCATGGACCCTCAATACTCTTCTTCAGCACCACAGCTCAAAGGCATCAATTCTCCTTCTATCCTCCTTGGTCACTGTCCAACTCTCTGATGCATAACAAGTGATTGCATGGCCTGTATCAGACACACCTTAGTCTCCAGAGAGACACCATTGCTCTTCAGTACTTTGGAGAGGTCCCTAACAGCAGACTTTCCCATGGCAATACGCCTTTTAATTTCCTGGCTACTGGTGCCAAGAGTGATGACTGTGGAGCCAAGCAAACTAAAGCTGTGAACAATCTCAGTCTCTTCACCATCCATCCTGATGCTGCCAATTGGTCCAGTGGTGAGAATCTTGGTCTTCTTGACATTGAGTCTCAATCCATATGGAAGGCTGCAGTCTTTGACCCTTCCGCAGCAAGCGCTTCAGGTCCTTTTCAAGTGCTTTTTACAAGAGACACACCTGAAAAGTAAAGATAAAGGAAGGACTAAAAAGAAAAGGATAGGAAAAAATATGCCAAGCAAATGGCAACCAGAAAAAAGAATTACTGATAAATTCCAGTTTAAAAACCATCACAAAGGATAAGGAAAGTCACTAGATAATGCTTAAATGACCAATAGAACAAGAGGACATAACCATAATAAAGATCTATGCATCAACTGATAAAGCTGCAAAATATACTAAGCACATTAACAGAACTGAAGAGATAAACAGACAACATCACAACAGTAGGAGACTTCAATACATCAAGAAAAGACAGAACTGCAAACAACAAATGCTGGCAAGGTTGTGGAGAAATTGGAACCCTTTTTCCCTGCTGGTGAATTTAAACAAACATTCAGAAAAGCAATTCTACATAAAATACTTTAAAAAACAGAAAAATATTGAAGCCCCCCAGACTCATTCTATGAAGCAAACATATCCTTAATACCAAAGTCAGATAAAGAGATCAACAAAATAAAAACTGTAGACAGATATCTCTTATGAACAAAGATGAAAAAATCCTGAATAAAATCCTGGCCAACAGAACCCAGCAGCACATTAAAAAAAAAAAAAAAAATTCACAATGACCAAGTGGGATTCATAAAAGGTACGCAAGGATGGTTTGACATAAAAACGTGTAATTCACCACATTAACAAAGCAAAGAACAAGAACCACATGATCGTATCAATTGATATAGAAAAGGCCTTTGACAAAATCCGGTGCCTTTCCTGATTAAAACATTCAACAAAATAGGAATAGAGGGGAATTTCCTCAACATAGTAAAAAGTATATATGCAAAACCAGGAGCCAACATCATTCTCAAAGGAGATTAAAGGCATTTCCTTTGAGAATAAGAACTAGGCAAGGATGCCCACTATCACCTCTCCTATTCAATATTGATTTGGAAGTCTTAGCAATAGCAATAAGACAAGAGAAGGTAATAAGAGGTATCCAAATTGGCAAGGAAAAGGAGTAGCATCCACTTCCTAAACAACATACCCCTGGAAACTCCATGAACTTTGATAAATGGTGATAGTTCTAGAAAGGCTTCAGGTCTTTTGTTCACACGGTCGCTATGAGTCAGGCTTGACTTGACAGCAATCAATAACAACAACAACATATGCAGATGATATGACAGTATACTTAGAAAACCCTAAAGATTCAGAGAGAAAACTACTGGACATAGTCAACCAATTCAGCAAAGTGGCAGAACACAAGATCAACATACAAAAATCAGCTGGATTTCTCTACATTGACAAAGAGAATACAGAACTGGAGCTAAGAAGAACAATACCCATCACAGTAAATCTAACTAGAAACACAAATGACCTATTCAAAGAAAATTACAAAACATTCCTACAAGAAATAAAAAGAGATGTAGAGAAATGGAAAAATATACCTACCATGCTTATGGATAGGAAGACTCAATATTGTGAAAATTACAATTCTACCAAAGGCAAATTACAAGTACAATGCAATCCCAATAGAAATACCAATTCTATTCTTCAATGAGATGGAAAAGGCAATTTCAAATTTCAACTGGAATGGAAAAAGACCCCCAGTAAGTAAAGCACTCCTGAGAAAAGAGAAACAAGGTAGGAGGCATCTCACTCCCTGATCTCAAATTCCTATTACACAGCCATGGTGTTCAAGACAGCCTGGTCTTAGGACAGTAATAGACATATAGATCATATATAGACATATATGGAACAGAACCGAGAATCCAGAAATCAGCTCATCTATGGTCAACTGATTTTTGAACAAGGAAAGTAAACCAGTTAAGTGTGGAAACAAATATCTTTTAACAAACAGTTTTGGCAGAAATGGAAAACCATTTGCAGAAAATTCAAGCAAGACCCACAACTCAGATCATACACAAAATCCAACTCAACATGCATCAAGGACCTAGGAGTAAAAAGGACAAAAAATTTTATCAGAGAAAAGCTTAGAACTCTAGAAGCCCTAATTCACAACATGAACTGTCTTCAAAGCATCTTGCAAAGACCACAACCAGGAAAGAATAAAATAGATGTATGGGACCTTGTAAGAATCAAATCCCTACACAAATAAAAAAACTTCTCCAACAGGGTAAAAAGGAAAATCACAGACTGGGAAAAAATATTTGATAATGACATATCTGATAAGGAATTTATATCTAAAATTTTTTAGAATACTCCAATACCTCAACAAGAAAAAAGATAAACCTAATTGCAAAATGAGCAGAGGCTATATAAATAGACACTTCACCAAAGGGGACATTTAGATGACAAACAAACACAGAAGAAATGTTCAATATCCTTAGCTATCAGAGAGAAGCAAATAAAAACAACTATGAGATAACATCTCAAGCCAGTAACAATAGCAAAGTTCAACAGAGTAGCAAATATGTAATGCTGGTTAGGTTGTGGAGAGATTTGAATCCTTATTCACTGCTAGTGGAAGTATAAAGTGGAAACCAGAGATTCCAACAAAACAGATATAGGGTGCCCATGTTTATTGTTCTGTTATTTACAACAGCAAAAAGGTGGAAGCAACCTAAGTGACCATCAACAAAAGAAGGGATAGAAAAACTATGGTATATTCATACAATGGAATACTATGCAGCACTGAAAAATAAGGAATTCATAAACTATTATACAACATGGGTGACCCTGTAGGACATTATGCTGAGGGAAATACCTCAGAACAACAAAAGAACAAATACCGTATAACATCACTGTTACAAAACAGGACTGACATGGGGGTTGGAGGGAAACTAAGAAAAGAGGGGATAAATAATGAACACTACATTGTAACAGACAAGGGAAAGAACTGTTTAAAACAAATAGATGATTAGGCACTATTTGTATGACAACAGTCCAATATAAGAGGAGCACAGCAAAATACACTAGGGGAAGGGGGTGAGGCGAAGGGAAGATATTATGTAGCAGTGAATGAATTTTTTATGTTATTTTTATTTTTTTTAAAAAAGTTACATAGGGTTAGGGAAGAAAATGTGCAACAATGAATGAATGATAACCCAACTTTTCTATAAATTTTCATTAAAACCAATTTTTAAAAACTAAATTAGAATCACAAGCTCTTTCTAAACACCAACAAAAATTCAGAAAGTGAAGTAAAAAAATAGAGAAAATGCTTTTGTAATATTACTATTCAAACTGACATAAAGTGTTCCACCAAATCTGTAAAAAAAGACATCTACTGCAAATGAGCCAACTCTGAGTCCACAAGATTCCCAAGGAAGCAAACTGCCTTATTTTCCACCTGTGGAGTGGCTGGTAGGTTTAACTGCTGACAGTGTGGTTAGCACCCGTATTCTTTAACAGGCTCCTGAAGAAAAAGTCAGCTCCACAGAAAAATCAACGAAAACAAAAAATGGTAACACACACAGTCACTAAGTTATTAAAAAAGAATTTTAACATTGGTAGTATTCTGAAAAGTGCCATTAAGACACTCAAAAACTATTACGTATCTACCGAAGAAAAACCACAATGTTGTCATGGATGTCGTTCAATTAAAACTGCTACACTCCTAAGCTCAAAGCAGAGTATAAAGTCACTAATTTCCTTCTTTACCTCACTGTTTCCCCTCCATAAAGCAATAGTGTACAACTTGGGTTATTTTTGTTTAAAAGTTTTGAATGAGGAACTTTACACCATAGTTTTTCTTCTTCCAGACATGTGTTCATCACTTGTTCATCACGTAAATGTTCCCTTATGCTTTTGAAAAAAGCTTTTTGTAAAAAAATAAATAAACTGCCACACACTTGACATGTTGTGTGCTGTCACGTTGATTCCAACTCAAAGTCACCCAACACAGCAAAGAAGAACTGTCTCACAGGGTTTCTTAGACTGTGGTCCTTTCCAGAGGTCATAGCCAGGTCTCTTCTTCTCTGGTATTTCAAATGGGTTTGCACTACTGACTTCTCTATTAGCAGCCCAGCACTTAACGTTGATGCTACCAGACCTTCTTGTATCTGATCAGAGGATAAATTGGTGTCACCTTGAGAAAAAAGTTCTGGTTTTACTAGGAAAGCTAGTGATACATACTTCATGCTCCAGGAAATACACCATTCTACTGATAAACCTTTACACCAGGAAATAGGTACAAGAATATTCACTGCAGTCCTGACAGAAATAGAAAATTTTAAAACCTGCAAACAATCAAAATATAAATCAATATTAAGAGTAAAACATCAGAATGGGAGAGGGGAAAAGACTACCACCTGCATGTGTAAACACAAACTAATCTCAAAAACAAGCAAAAGCAGCAAGATGTATGTATTTGGGGTGGTTTTATTTACATAAAAGTCAGGGAATGGTAAGTCAAGCAAAACGTCATTTAGGAAAGCCCATATACATGGTAAAGCTACACAGAAAAGCTTAGGAAGAATAATACAACAATCAAGATAGAGCTCTGTACCATGGAGTGATTCCACTTCATGGTGACCCTATGTGCAGCAGAGTAGAACTATGTTCCAGGAGACTTTCATTGGGCGGGGTTTCTGATTGAAATCTCCAAGCTTTTTTTCTCAAGCATTTCTGCCTAGACTCAACTCTAACTTTTCAATTACCACTGTGTCTTCACTTTTTGTACCACCCGAACACTCCAGTTTGCATTACACAGGCATGCCTCTGGTTGGTAGGAAGGAATATTTGAATGGGCAAGCACAAACTAATTAATTCACAAAGTTCCATTTCATAAACTGAATGAGAAGTCTCCTCGCTTTTTTTTTTTCTTTCTCAATGCTATCAAGTTGGAAAGACACACAGCAGGTTTGCAGGGGGCTCTAAGTCACGTGGGAGGAGACACTATCCATCTTTCTCCCTCAGAGTGTCTAGTGGATTTGAAATGACAGAGAAGCACTGTCTTTTTGGATTACAGCTAAGGACAATGTCACCAAGTTTCCAGAAAAAGAAACCCACATAAGTTCATTTAACTTTTCTCAGAATAGTACAGTTTAGCTATATTTGCGCTTTTCTGTTCATGCAATATTTCATAAAACATTTTAAGGAAGTAAAAAATACCCAGAAAGTAGTTTTGCATATTATTCTTGCTCAACTGTTAAAAACAGGAAGACTCTGCTTAAAACTGATTGGTCTCTTTATTTTAAACCTTTTATTGGTTTTTCATCCAATCACTAATGCATTCTGTTTTTAACATTATTTGCAATTATACAATGCCATTATTTATAACATTCTGTCAATACTTCACTGTACCGTCCCTTTTCTGTAAGCCCTATCCATCCAATTCACCAATCTTTTCCTTTTCCTTCCCTTCACTCAATCCTCCACAATTGTTTCTACCTCTGTTTAAACCTTTTCCTAGTCTTTCTTCTTCCACCTCTTTGATACATGTCTTAGTCCATACTGTTAACTATAATACATATGATGTCTGACGATCCATTCATTTTAACGTGACCTTCCATTTATTCCAAGTGTTCATAATCTACCCATTCTTTTCCTGCTTTACCCAACCCCGCCCACAACCATCTGATTTTTATAAGTGACCTTAATTTTAGTAAAACAATGAGATTTGCATGTAATAATTTAAAGTTTTCTTTTGTAAAACAGTAATGGTGGGCATAGTTCAATGATGATTAATTTTATAAAACATAGTGAATGGGAATGATTCTATGAAGCATTAGGTGAATTAAGGATAGTGCGAAACACAACACATACACACACAAAAATAAAAATTTAAAAAACATTAAATACGTTCACAGGCATCATAAACTATAAAATGTACATTAACTTGTTTTCAAAAGCATCAAAAAAGAATGTAAGATTTTAAGCTTTCTTAAGACAGACAGACTTTAATTTACTTCAATATAACTACCAATTTTTATATACCAAATGAAATTTATCTGATAACTGTTTGATTACAATTTTTAAACTTGTCATTGTTATGTGTCAGCAAGCTGGAACTGACTTATAACCACCCTCCAAAGGGTTTTCAGCAGCTAAAAATCACATGAGAAGAGATAACCCATTTTTCTCCTGTGGAGCAGCTGGTTTCTATACTTTGGGGTGGCAGTGCAATTCATTACCTACCACTAGAATTGTCGCCTTTGAGTTGTGATACTGGAGAAGAGCCTTGAACATATCACAGGCATCCAAGAAAACAAATAGGTCTGTCTTGGAAAGGGTAAAATCAAGTTTCTCCTTGGAGGCTAAGATTTTGAAGCTTCATCTCACAAATTTGGGGCATGTGGCCAGGAGAGACTGGGTCTGGAGAAGGACATCCTGGTCAAAATGGTGAAGGGACAGCGCAGGAGAGGAAGATCCTGGGTGAGATGGATTGACTCAGTGTCTGGAGTAATGGGGTTAGGTGTACCGCATTCAGTGACTGGCTCAGGATAAGGCTGACTTCAGAGCTGCTGTACACTGGGTCGCTATGAGTCACAGGCAACTTGATGGCACATAACAACAGGATTGTTTTAGTGCCATACAATTAAATACAAACAATTTAAGGGCTAAGTAAACAAGAAAGGATGTTCCAGATAACTTACTGTACATCACATTTCAATCTTAGGCCTCAAAGAGAAACTTTTTTGATAAAGTAAAAATTGCCGGGTGAAATTGGTAGGCTCCAGCTAGCTCTCTGGATTTGAAAATTGACATCTTGTGTCACAGACTCAGTACTTTCAAGAACAAATAGCAATTTCCAATTAAAAAATTATTCGCAATATCTGCAGCCCCGCGGACAGGTATCTTTATGAGCACTCATTAAAGAAGAGCTCTGCCAAAGTATATACTATTCACTGTAGATCATTTGCTTCTTGCTCCACAAAGTAAGCCAGCGACATATTTAAAAGTCCATCCAAATCGTACTGGAAAAAGTTGTATTCTAACACTGCAGATCTCTCCTGCAGAGAGCACTGAATGCGTGGAGTAATGGTGAAAAAGATGCCAGTGATCAAGAATTCTTTTTAAATACTGGTCAAAATTTAGAGTCAGAGGGGACCTTGTAAATCTTTCGATCTAACTCCCTCATTTTTCAGATGAGAAACTACTCCTCAAGGAGAAAAACATTTGACCAAGGTGAAAAAGTTTTGTAAATTTATTTCCCTTCTACTTACCCAGTGGTCTTCCAAAAAAAAAATTATTGCTACACAGATAGGGTGGGTCACCCGGCACCAGTGACTTGAATGTCAGGGTATAAAAAGGCCACAGAAGTAATCAAAGGAATCCCATTTCTTACAATTGGGGAAATTGAGACTAGAAAATGACGTAATTTGGGCGGTGAATTGCCAATCCTGCCTTCGTATAGGAAAATTCCAAAGGCAACGAAGGTAGCTGGCGAACCCCGCCAGCCAATTCCAGTGTCAAGTCCTGAGATCTCCACATTTTATTCAGTAAGAATGTGGCATATGTCACGCAGGTAGCGGGATGATAGGGAAGCTGGAATTGGAGGTACACAGCAGAGCGGTAACCAGCGCCAAACCCCGCCTCTGTGCCCGCGGGAGAAGGGGATGGAGGAAGGCAGTGGCGCTAGAACAGGTACCTGTGGCTCCCGCCGCAGTCTCCCGCCGCACTGACACCGGGGTCCGCCACCCCACTTCCGGGGTCAAGTCGCGGCAGGGAGTCTAGACACCAAGGTAGGTGAGCTCCAAACCCCGCCCCCATCCGAACTCCGCCCACACTGTCCACTTTGCCCAAACCAACTTCCGGGACGCCGCGCGTCACTAAGCAGCGGATCTCCACTTCCGGACGCATGAGGCTCTGTCCTTCTCCACCTCCTTTGGAGACAGCCCGCCCTCGATAGGACCTTCTGCGCTTTTTATTGGTAGCTCTGGATATGTGATCTACGCCGATTGGTGCACAGGAAATCTTCCCCATAAACGCTCGCGAACTCACAGTGGCAGTCGCTGTTTTTTCCCGCCTGTGGCCGGTGTGGCATGTGTCATGATGGACGTGATTGACTTGCCCAGAGCTCGCATCAATGCCGGCATGCTGGCTCAGTTCATCGACCGACCTGTCTGCTTCGTCGGAAGGCTAGAAAAGGTGCGCGGACTCCCAGTCTCTTAACAAGAGGGGAAGGCCCTGTGGCCATCAGAATGGGCAAACAGAGGGTGGGGAATAGAAAGCCGCAGAGCGTCAGCATACTCTGACTGGACTTTATTGAAGGGAAATTCTCAGCCTTGTTTGGGGTGTCTTGTTTCGACGCAGAAACGCAATATTTTCGAATTCTCTCTGTTGCCAGTTCTAGAATGTTTCCCCTCCCCCATCGAAACTTCCGTCTGTATTCACGTAAAGAAACTGCACTTGATTCCCACGTCGATGTTCTGAATTTAGCCAAATTCACCTATAACTCCCCACTTAGCTGATTTGCCTGTTTTCTTTAAAGGAATTTTCTCCTTTCCAACCTCTCTTCCTCATTGAAGTCGCTTCTCCGTAAAGTATTCCTTGATTATCCCTTACCAGATCTCACAGGAGCCTTGTTATTTTACCACAGTGTTATTGTGAAATCTTAAAGGCTAGAAAGGAGAGATGCATCTCCTTATCCCACAGGTGAGAAACGGGCACAGAATCTCAGAATCAGTGACTGAGGAAAGCTGAAGGAAAGAGAACTATTATGTAAAGGCATATTTTGATGCTTATTTCATCGACACATCAACTATACAAAATAGGTGTTATTACAACTTCAAGCAGCAGCTCAGCCCCTTTCCTTGAAGTCAGAACTGACTCTCCAGCAGGTTTTCAGAGGCTGTAAATCATATGGGAGGAGTTTGCCCATTTTTCTCTGGTGGCGCTAATAGTAGATCCGAACCTCCAGAAAGAGCTAACTTTGAATTAATAGCACAACTCCCTACCCACTAATGTACCACACTAAATGGTCTCTGGTGACTGAATCAACAGGCAGCTAGTTCTGTACTTCATACTGCTTGATTTTTAGAACATTCACCCTTCAAATAGACATTCTGTGTAATGCGTTGATGTAAGCAGATCCCACTTTTTTTATACTGTGGCACACACCAGATCCATTTTGGTAACAGTCCTATAAGACAGAATAGAACCCATCTATTGACAAGGTTATAAAGCTTAACAGAAAGTTGGCTGCATCAGTCTTTCCACGTAGGTTCTAACTACTAACCTTTTGTTTGGTAGGTCAACACTTAATACCCAGGCTTCTTGATACCGGGGGAGGGGGAAAACAAAATGTTTTCTTTTGAGTCTTTTTAATAAAAAAAAAAATTAGAGACCTTAAAACTAGTAGAGCTTTACATTGTTGGTGGGATTGTAAAATTGTCCAACCATTCTGGAAGGCAGTTTGGCGATTCCTCAAAAAGCTGAACATAGAAATTCCATATACCCAGCTTTTCCATTGCTTGGAATATGATGATGTTATTGTTATATGCCGTCAAGTCGCCTCTGACTCCTAGATACCCTGTCTACAACAGCCCAAAACCTTGCTGTATCCTGTGGCAATATATTGTCTCTGTCTGACACACCTGCTACCCCCATTACCCTAGTTCTGAATCCTTCTCATTGATGATCTTCCTCTCCTGCACTGTCCCTCCACCCTTCAAAGCAAAACATTCCTCTCCAAGGACTGGTCCCTCCTTGCAGCATGTCCACAGTATGTCAGACAAAGCCTCAAAATCCTTGCCTCCAAGAAAGTGAGAACTGAGGCTCAAACAGAAACTTGTACACCAGTGTTCATAGTAGCATTGTTCACCATCGCAAGAACATGGAAACAGTCCAGGTGTCCAACTAAATATGAATGCGTTAAGAAGTTGTGCATTCACACGAAAGAACAATCATTTTGTAAATTACTACCTAACTTGGGAGGGACTGGAGAGCATTATGTTGAGTGACCTAACTCAGTCCCACAAGGACAAATACTGTAGAAAACCATTATTGTACAATGAGTATGAGGATCCAAGGTGGGGGGAAGGGTGTTAGTCATGGGGTTGCATGATTCAATAGATGGATGGGGTAAAGGAAATGAGAAGGTTCTTTTGTGAGAATATATTCAAACTTTGTAAATAAGTCAGTAATATTAAAAAAGAAATAACCCTAGCAGAGCTGGACAGTGAAAAAGGATGACAAGAAAAATTGATCCTTTGAACTGTGCTGTTGGAGAAGGGTGCTGAATAGCCCATGGACTGTGAAAAAAAAAATCTGATATATCTTGGAGAAGGTGAAATTAGAGTGCTCTGTGGAGGCAAGGATGGCTGTTTCTTGCATACATTGGGCATGTTGCTGAGAGAAGTTATTCCTTGTTGAAGGACATCATACATATAAAGGTGTAGTAAAGAAAAGGAAGACCCTCAACCAGGTGGACTGACTCAGTGCCTACTGCTATGAACTTGAATGTGTCGTTGATTATGAGGTAGGCACAGGATAGGAAAGGGTTCACATCTGTTCATAGGGTTGCTGCGGTTTGTACTCAACTCATCAGCACCTAACAACAATAACAGTGCTAGCCAGGAACTCTGGTGGAAGTGTATAGGGAGTTATGTTGTGAACCCAAAGACATGTGGATCAGAATCTACCAGCTGCTGTACAGGAGAAAGATGGGCATTCTCTTCCCTTAAAATTTACAGCCTCTGAAAACCCACTGGAAGGTCAGCTATGAGTTGTTTACTACTTGACAACAGTGAGTAACTTAATATTGACCCTTTTTAGTTTGTTCTTATCATAGTTTCCAAATTTAGCAAATAAAAATACAAAATAATCAAAACCAAACTTAACCTCCTTTGAGTTGATTGGGAATTATGACGATTAGAGCAGACTACAGCCTAACATGTAAGGTGAATATGATGAAAGACATGTTGTTATGTGCCATCGATCCCCTTGCGACTCATAGCGACCTTATGTACAACAGCCCTAAACTCTGTTCTATCCTGTGCCAATCGTACTATCTCCAACACACCCATTCCGATTATCCCAGTTACTGAATCAATCCACCTCATAGAGGGCCTTCCCCTCCTGCGCTGTCACTCCACCCTATCAAGCATGATGTCCTTCTCCAAGGACCGGTCCTTACAACATGTCCAAAGTATGTTAGACGGAGCCTCAGAATCCGTACCTCCAAGGAGCTGCCCGGTTTAACCCTTTCCAAGATGAATCTGTTTGTTTTCCTAGCAGTCCATGGTACCCTCACTCTTCTCCAGCACCACAGCTCAAAGGCATCAATTCTCCTTCTGTCCTCCTTAGTCATTGTCCAACTCTCTGATGCATAACAAATTATAGCAAAGACCATGGCCTGTATCAGACGTACCTTAGTCTCCAGAAAGACATATACTTAGCTAAAAGAGCATTGTTTATCGGAAATCTAGATTTAATAGGGTATCTTCTTATTGGATCTAGTCATAAGTATAATGTAAATGAAATAAACTCATTTAAAAAAAAAACCAGTTTTGTGAGAATTTATTAAAGGTTAATCAGTTCATCTTTGGTGGATATTGATTTTATTTTAAAAGGTTTTATACTTTTTAAATTGTGTTTCTTTTTTAGATTCACCCCACTGGGAAAATATTTGTTCTTTCAGATGGAGAAGGAAAAACTGGAACTGTTGAATTGATGGATCCTGTATGTTTAAGTATTAATTCTTCATAGTTAATTCTTCATGTGTGTTTATTTTGAGCTCTGATGGCCTAGTGGATAGGGAGTTGCGTTGGGTAGTTCGAATCCACCACCTCCTCTAGTAGAGAGCTTCTGAAAACTCTTTGGAGGACTTAGTTCTGGCAAAGAGTTATTAATGAAATTAATATAGGTCATTCTTCATAATAGTTGTCATTCTTTATGAGCAACTATAAGATCACTTAAAGAAAAAAAATCTTACATGTTTTCTCACTTTTCCTTCAGGAGGTCTGTTATGTTTGTTTACCATCAAGTCAGAACCAACCCATAGCTAACCCTCCAATGGGTTTTTAGAAGCAGTAGATCAGGGAAGAGGAGATTGTCCATCCTCCTTCAGTTTGAACTGCTTACCAAGGGTTGACAGCGCAATTACTTACCACTTTTGTCTTTAATATGCTTAAAGCATTTATTTATGTGTTTTTTCCCTCAAGAGAGAGAAATGCACTTTTATATATAAAACAGACTGTGCTAAATATTATAGATAATAGAATTATTCCATACAAGTGGGTTCTTGTAAAGAAATTACTATGTGCCAAAATGCTAGAAATTCTTTGACTCTTTATCGTTGAGTGATTTCTTTTTTTTCTTTAAACATTTAACTATATTTTTGGACTTAAAACTATTACTAAATATAGTAAGACTTCCAAATTACTAACAAGTACTCAATAAATATTTTCAGCAAATTATAACTCAACTTTTGCATCAGTAAATGTTCACTTTATCTTATTTCATGAACTGAAATAATAACAAACTCTGACAATTTTTCAAGTTAACTGCTAGCTACAAAGTGTCATAACACATTTTATTCTGTGTTAGCTTGATGAAGAACTCGCTGGGATCATTGAAGTAGTTGGAAGAGTTACACCCAAGGCAACCATCATGTGCACATCTTATATCCAGTATAAAGAAGAAACCCATCCATTTGGTAAATAATACATTCTAATAGCTAGTGGTTTGCTCTCATAGGAGAAGTTTTATTCTTAATCAGTTATATTTTGGTCTTGAGTCTTAGCCCCTGCCATTTCTTCTTTTTTTTTTTTATTTTCTACTAGTTTGTTTATAAAATTTGAACATTGTTTTCAAGAACAAATGCTTTGAAATTTCCTCACCCACCCACCCCCATCAAATTGTAGAACCCATGATTAACCCCCTCCCTCCCCCTGCACATCCTCATCCTTCCGCTTCCAACTTCCCATCCCTTTTGTATCCTTATACTCGTTCTACAATAATGGTTTTATACAATATTTATCCTTGTGGGACTGAGTTAGTTCAGTCAGCATAGTGCTCTCCAATCCCTCCCAAGTTAGGTAATAATTTACAAAATCATTGTTCCTGTGTGCTGCATAGTATTCCATTGGTACATTCATAATTTCTCAATCCATTTTGTTTATGGTTGGACATATGGGCTGTTTCCGTGTTCTTTAACAGAGCAGCAAGTAATAGATGTTGGAGAGGATGTGACAAGAAAGGAACTCTTACATATTGTTGGTGGGATTGTGAAATGGCGCACATCTGGAAGGCAGTTTGCCGCTTGACCCAGCTATTCCACTACTTGGAATATGCCCTGAGAAAACAAGAACTAAGGCACAAACTGAGATTTGTACACCAGTATTCATAGCAGCATTTTTCACCATTGCAAGCCCTGCTACATTTTTAAATTGGAATATTCTGATCCCAGTTGAAAATGAAGAGGGTATTTGGGGTTGTGTCTAAGTTCTAGAAAGAGAAGTTTTTTGAAAACAAGAAAAAACAAATTCTCATTATTCTTTCCTCAATGTGTGATTTCAGATAATGCATTCTAAACCTAAAGTATACCAAACTGCAACTGTGCCTGGATTATGGATCTCAGAATGGAAAGGGGAGGAGGTCCTTTGTCCTACATGCCTTTCCTTTTATCGGAATCAGAGCTTTGTCCTACATGCCTTTCCTTTTATCAGAATTAGAGTTAAATATGCGTTTCCCCTTTAGTGTTAGAAACTGGATCATGAAAATAAATTGACCTCTACAAAGCAAGAAAAGATAATTAGGTGGAATTATTTTAAATAATTATTCTTTTTTTCTTTCCACTGTAGATTAAATATTTGCTAAAATATTTCTTTCAGATCTTGGACTCTACAATGAAGCTATAAAAATTACCCATGAGTTTCCTCAGTTTTTTCCTTTGGGAGTTACGCAGTATGATTGATTTTTGTGAACTTTTAATGATTATGAATATAATGCTAAAGACCTCATATTCATAAAGGAAGCTTCTGATGTTTGGGAAGTCTATATGATTTATAATATTTTTTGTTTGTTTTACATAGCCTAATTTTATATAATCCATATAATTTCATAAAATTCTTGACAACTGATGTGCTGACTTTTCTTATGTTAGGAGGAGTAGGGTCATATAATCTCTAGTAGATCAGATTAGATATATGAAGAAAGTAACCGTTGCCTTGCATTTCATCTTCCATTTTTTCAATAAATACAAATAAAATGGTAAATGCTATTGATCCATCTCATTTTTTCTTTTCTGTATTCAAGCATAAACTCAAAGTTATGTATCTGTTAAGGTCAGGGCTTATACCTATCAATAAGAAATGCCAAATCATTTATTCTTTACACACTAAGTGACACTGGTAGACTGAAAAACAATTATTTGGCTATCGGTTGGTTCTCACTCAATGATATACAACAACTAATGTATTTCTAGGCAGCTCTGGTGCCCTAGTGGTAAGGAGTGCTGCCAACCCGAAAACATGCAGTTTGAAACCACTAGTTGCTCCATAGGAGAAAGATGGGCAGTCTCCCATATGATTTACTGCCTCTGAAAATCTGCTAAAGCGTCCGCTATGAGTCATTTCCAACTTCTACTTTGTTAATTATTTCCTTGACAGAACAAACAGAACCCCATGTCTTTTGTGAATTACCTGTGTTTCAAGATTTTAAAATTTGTGTTTAAGTAGTCCCAAATGAGAGCATATGAAAAGAGCTGGTCAAATCTTTTTCTTTCTTTTCTACTATCATGAAATTCTGGTTCATCACCAATCACCAGTAATGTTATACATAGGCAGGGATGTGGATCTGTAGGTTAGGGAATGATGTAGAACCGTTGGGCTAATAGACAACATCATAATGATGAAAAGATTGAAGTTGTCAGCCATTTCATCTTGGCTCCACCATCAACATCCTTGGCGCCAGTGTTCAAGAGATCAGAAGATGTTACATTGGGAAAATCTGTCAAGAACATCTCCAGAGTGTTAAGTGATGTGCACCTGATGAAAGGCAGTCTTTCAGTTTACTTGCTATGAATCTGAAACTTGGACAATGACATAGGATGACAGAAGAATTGATGCCTTTTAGTTGTGGTGTTGGAGAACAGTATTCAATATCCTGTGGACTAACAGAATATCAAATAGATCTTGAACTAGGGTGCTGCTTAGAGGTAAGGATGGTGAGCTTCATTTCACATACTTTGAACATGTTTAGAGGAGCCATTCTTTGGACAAAGACATGCTTAGAAAGATGGAGGGTCAGCAGAAGAGAGGAAGATGCTCAAGGAGATGGACTGACCCAGTAACTGCAGCACTGGGTTGAAGTAAGTTTGAATCCACTCCATAGAAGAAAGATTCTAGTGTATTTGCAATTTTTCTGCTATGTGCTGTCAAGTCACCTGCAACTTATAGCGACCCTATGTACAATAGCCCTAAACCCTGCTCTATCCTCTGCCAGTCTTAAAGTCTCTGGTACATCTACACCCATTACACCAGTCACTGAATCAATCCATCTGGGTCTTCCTACCCTTCCAAGTAGGACATCCCTCTCCAAGGACTGATCCCGTCCTACAACATGTCCAAAGTATGTCAGACCAAGTTTCAGACTCTGCCTCCAAGGAGCAGCCTGGCTTCACCCTCTCCTGGACAAACTTGTTTGTTTTCCTACTAGTCTATGGTATAGTCAGTACTCTTCTCCAGCACTAAAGCTCAAAGGCATAAATTCTCCTTCTGTCATCCCTAGTCATTGTCCAGCTTTCTAATTTTCTGTACATTTCAAATTATTTCAAAAGTTTTAAAAAAATTAACCTCCAGAGGCTCCCCACTGACTCAGTCATATTTCCAAAGATTATTTGAAGCCTTTCACTGTGTGACCACTTCTCACATCAGCCTGAAACCTTGCCTTCCCTTCAAAGCTAAACTTGGCTACCTGTTTAGAAACTGGGCACTGTTAACCTTAGGTTTAGGTTGAAATGCCTGCCTCCATCAAAGGAACTTTCCCTAAGTTGACCTAGGAAGTTAGTCATATATTGTTCTCACATTTCTTTCTTTTTGTCTCCATACTTCTTATCACTTGCTGACAACCTTTATATTTCAGACTGAAATAATTTTCCCTTCTATTTAAATACTACAGCAATCAGAAAAGAAAGATCTGAATGTCTCCCCAGAGGCGCTGCTAGATTTATTTTATAGCTTTATAGCAATGATGTCAGTTTGAAGACTAAACGATGTCTAATTCAAGTCATGTTCTTTTCAGTTGCTTCCTATGCATCTGTAAGTTGGGCATTGACCAAGGAAAACAGAAGAATCTATGCCATTGAGCTGTGATATTGGGAGTAGAGTACTAGATAGCCCATGGACTGACATCAGAACAAAGAAGTATGTCTTGGAGAAGGTGCGGCCAGGGTGTTCCTTGGCTAATGAAACTCCATCTCACATATTTTGGCCTTGTTGCTAAGGAGAGACCTGTCCTTGGAAAAGGACATCATGCTTAGAAAGATGGGGTCAGTGAAAGAGAGGATCACCCTCAACTAGATAAATTGACACAGTGGCTGGAGCAATGTACTCCAATATATCACGGATGGTGAAGATAGAGCAGGAGAGGGTCGAGTTCACATCTGCTATTCACAAGGTCACTGTGAGTCATGGTAGACTCAAGGGTACCTAAAAATAACAGTAGGGCTTTATATAGACTGTTTAGGTTGTTAATCTAAAGAAGCAGGAATGGCATCCACTTCCTAAACAACATGCTTCTGGAAACCCTGAACTTTGAAAAAACAATAGTTAAAGTCTTCAGGCTTCAGGTCTTTTGTTCATAGGGTTCCTATAAGTTGTACTCAACTTGATGGCAATCAAAAACACTGTCCTTTAGAATGTCTTGACAGTCAATACATAGATCTACCTGATCCTTTATAAACGCTACAAAATACACAAATGTTTTCTAACATATTTAACCAATCTTTAAATTAATCGTCCCTACTTTGTCCTGGAAAGGGTTAAACTGGGTGGCTCCTTGGAGGCAAGGATTCTGAGGCTCCGTCTAACATACTTTGGACATGTTGTGAGGAGAGACTGGTCCTTAGAGAGGGACATCATGCTTGGGAGGGTGGAGGGACAGCGCAGGAGAGGAAGGCCCTCTATGAGGTGGATTGATTCAGTGACTGGGATAATTGGGATGGGAGTGTCAGAGACTGCAATTGGCACAGGACAGAGCGGAGTTTAGGGCTGTTGTACATAGGGTCGCTATGAGTCGCAAGCAACTCGACGGCACATAACAACAACTATGTGAGTAAATGTGAGCACACTGTAGAAATTTAGGAGTTTTCCCAAAGCCTAGAATAGTGCATTAATTAGTCAATTCAGCCTTTATGGAAAGTTACAAAGCTAGAAGGAAAGGTTTAACAGACCTGAACCTTAATGAGTGTAGTAGCAATGAATTCAGGATATATTGTGAGAATGTTCACAATATGTATGCTAGGAGCTAAACAGTAAGAAGGATGAGGGCAGCTGATGCTTCTTTCCTTCATTGAGAGACAACCAAGAGTTGGTTCCAACTTATAGTTGACCAGCAGGTTTCCAAGGCTGTCAGTCATGGGTGAGCACTGCCCTTCATTCTTCCTGGTATGTTTGAATCACTAGACAGGTGTGGCCTTTGGGTGTGTGATTCCCTTCATTGGTTGTTGCAGTTGTTACATGCCATCAAATTGCAACCTACTCAGCTGACACCCTTCCGCAGTGGGTTTTCAAAGCCTGGAAATTGCATGAGAGGGAATTGCCCATCTTTCTTTCATGGGATATCTATCTGGTAGATTCCAGCCACTTGCCTTTGGATTGGCAGCACAACTCCTACTCAGTTGCCAGAGCTCCTTTCACAGTTGTTAGAGGCAATAAACCACTTGAATGTAAATTTAATTAATAGGTCCTTTAATAGTTTTTCAAAGGCCTGTTGTTTCAGAAGGTCAGTCTTACTTCTTAGTCTGGAAGCACCACTGAAACTTGTCCACCAGTGATGATCCTGCTGGTATTTGAAATACTAGGGCCATAGCTTCCAGCAGCACAGCAACCTAGACGACACTCCAGTGCAGCAAACTGACAAATTCTGTAGTCATAAGAACAGACTGTAAATAAGCACAAATATACAAACCTAAGGTATAAACAGCAACATGCAAATCACTCCCTCAACAGAATGACAAATGTTATAAGAGAAAATCATAAGGACAAGGAAATATGCAGAGATGACATGGCTTCTGGCTTCATTTGGTGAGAATTCACCGTGGGCCAACAGACAGCATCATGATAGGAGAAAAGATTGAAATTGCCACCTATTTCATCTTAACTTGTCTCCACAATCAACACCCTTGGTACTCGCAGTCAAGAAGTCAAAAGACATGCTGCACTGAGAAAATCTGCTGTCAAGGACATCTCCATAATGCTGAAGAATAACAGTAATGTCAGTTTAAAGTAAATTGGATGTAAGCTTGATCTTTTTAGTTAACTTCCTGTGCATCTGAAAGTTGATCAGAGACTAAGGATAATACAAGAATTGGAGTCTTTGAGTTGTGCTGGGGATGAGTAATGAATGTTCCATGGACTGCCAAGAGATAAGTATGTTTGGAGGCTAGTCCTTAGAGGCAAGAGGGTTCAGCTTCATCTCACATAATTTGGGCATGTTGTTAGGAAAAGCACATCATGCTTAGAAAGGTTGGAGCATCAGCAAAAGAGAGAAGGATGGATTGAGACAGTTTAATAACAGCTCAGAGGATATGAGGATATGTCAGAGGATATGAGATTATGTCAGAGGATATGAGGATGGCACAGGATATGGCAGAGTTAAGAACCATTGTTCATAGGGTCACTATGAGTCACAGACGACAGCACATAACAACATGAGTCATAGTTGATTTGAGAATACATAATAATAGGTCCCTTAGTAAAGATAACTGAAATATATATGGAAATGTAGGACCTGATAAAACTCAGACAACAACTACCTAAAATATTTTTAAAGTAAGAAAAATGTAAGAAATCTGCCATCATTTATCGTTTTATAATTTCAAAATGTAAAATAAATTGAAAAATGGGAAATCTTCCCTAAATTTTTGGGAAATATGGTCACAAAGCCCAATGTAGTCTGAATTCATATAAGGTTATTTGCAGTCTTTGTTGCACCATATAAGATAAATATGCATGTTCTTGTAACTTTCTCAAATCCTAAACTCTGAATTCCATTCAGTTCCAGTTGTCATTGATGTCGGTGCTGTTGAGGCCATTAAAACTCATATAGACCCTCTAAAAAATTGAAACCTTGCCCTACCCTGCCTGCACCAACATCTTGATTGTAGTAAATGCAACTAGGCACACAACTAAGCTTCATATCTTTCTTTTGTTGTTAGATGCCATCATATCAACTACAACTCATAGAGACCTCTATGAATTATTATAGATTGGAATCTTTCCCTATGCTGGGCCATCCTAAGTATCTTCAGTATGCCCAAGACAATTGTTAATTGCTGTGTTATTCCATCTTATTGAAGGTATTTCCTAGGTCTCCTTAGGAAGTTAGAAAAAGGAAACAAGTCAATTGAATTCTTAATAGAATTAAATCTGTTAAGATAATCACACTTCTCCAGATAGTAAACTCTAAAATATAAAACACAGTTAACAGAAGGGAGCTTTGGTGGCCTCATGGCAAGAAGCCATGCTGCAGTCCTGAATGTGCACAGTTCAAATCCACCAAATACTCTGCTGGAGAAGGAGGGGCAATCTCTTCCTGTGCCAGTCAGATCTGACTCGACAGTACACACCACCACCACCACCAACAAAAAAAAACCCCAAACATAACCAAACTCAAAGTTAACAGAAATTAATCTGTGGAATAATGATCTATAAAATGTACTTTGTATGTTCTTCAAATGATCATTTTCCCAAAAGAGAGAAAAATTGGAACACAATACTGAGAGCATTTCTTCATGGAGTGAGTTTTAAAGTGCTCAGAGTAAAAATAGATGAGATTTATTTAAATTAGGCAAAATTCACATAACATACCATGAATATTTTAAGATGTACAGTTTATGGACTTTAATCTATTCCCAATATTGTTTGCAAAGTTGTTTCTAAATTTATAGAAAATTTTCCATAAAAAAAACTCCATAACCATTAAGTAATGACTCTCCATTCCCTGCTTCCCTCACCCTAGTAATTGCTAATCTTCTTTCTGTCTCTATGGATTTGCCTACTCAATATATCATATAAAAAGAATCATACAATATGTGACCTTCTGGGTCTGGTTTATTTCACTTAGCATAATGTTTTCAGGGTTCATCCAAGTTGTAGCACATGTCACTGTTTCATTCTTTTTGGTGGAAGAATACTCCTTTGCATGTATATATCACACTTGGTTTATCTGTCCCTTCACTGCATAAGTAATTTATGCCAAATCTTTACTTAATTGCTTGGAAATGCATGTAAATTTAGTCCCTGGACATTAAAATCACAATATAAGGCAATTTAGCATAACCTAAAATTGTCTTGGCTCTTTCTAAAATATTTTATTTAGCTCATGAAATCATCTAAAGAAATTCTCAACGTTGAAGAAAAGCCAGACCTTATACATTTTATTTACTAAAACTTTTTGGCTTCTTCCCTTATTTAAATCACTTAAAATTTGATTTTGAGCTGTTGTTGAAATAAAACAAGACAATAACACACTTTTAGGAGTTTTTTTCCCTGATGAGAAGATAATGGTAAATCTAGGACACTAATAAAGCATGTGTTTTAAGTTACTTTCTAATAGTGATTTTGGTTTCAGGTGGGCCATTTATGTTTTTTATGACCCCTTTTGACCTACACCATGGGGTTTTGAGATGGTTAATCAAGACCAGAAGTATAGTCTATGAACAATTTATAGTAATAAATTCATCCTAATTTCAAGGATTAAAATTGTAGTTAGCATACTTCTTCTTTACAAATCACAGAATGATTTGTAGTATTTCCTCAACGTTTTTCTTTAGATTTAGACTGAAATATAGTGACTTTGGGATCAATAATATGCATTTCCAACTTGATTACTTATGTAGGTGGGTGTATAAAGGACAGAAACTTATGCCATCCTTATGTAATGTGGTAATAAAGATCCAAAATTCAGAAAATTTGTAAACAGTTTTCTAAAAACCATGCCATTAGATTTAAGAACAAATATGTATGAATAATGCCATAGATGATATATTGTGTCTTAATTTGCTTCTTCAAAATAACTTTTTCCTCACAGGAGATTGAAATAGTAAAACTAGAAAAATGCAAGCCAGATATTTTGGTTATGAAACTCTCTCAGTATGAAATGTTATGCTAAGGTAATAAGAAAGTTAATTTAACGTTTGTTACCCTAAATATTGAAACTAATCCTTACAGAGGAATTTTTATATTAGATAATTATCATCTTAAATACACTTTCTTATTGTATGTCTTAAATACTCATTTAGAAAATTAATACTATTTAGCATACCCAGGACAAAACAGGAACAGTGCCATGTTTTATTTAAAATTTTAAATAATTTTCTTTAAATTTTTAGTATTATGGAAACATTGGGTCTGATGAGAGAAAATGCCCACATCTTTTTATGAGATACACTTAGTCTTTTAAGAAATAGGAGTCTTACTTAGTCAATTATTTCTTCCATATGGACTCAGAGATGTCTTAGTTGGTCATGTATTTGACCTTTTGGGAGAGGCAGTCAGTGGACCAAGCGTTGCCTCATTTTGAAATCTCTCAAAAACGACTAAATGTTTTCCAGATGAATGTACTGCAGACCTAAGGAGGAGCTGGAATTAGAAATCAAGGCCTCCAAACTAGGGAAATTTGTAGGCTTCGCTTTCTGTAGAAACCCATTGGCCTGGCGGAATTGACCCAGTGGGCAATTTCCTTCACTCTCAGGAGTCCAATCAAGTCATGAAAATAACTCAGGATGAGGTACGATATTTGTTTCTGTCACGTATTTCCAAAACAATCTTAAGAATTAAGATTGTTGCAAAGGCTTCTTTTTCCTATTTTTCTCATCATAAATTCATATAAAGTAATTCTCCCAAATGTAAACTTGAGTTACTAATGGAGGTAGAATGAGGAAATTCATCAAAAACTGTCATTTATCACAGAAACACTCTTCTGCTGCAGTTGGCACCACCATTCTTCTTTCCCTTTTTAAGAAAAAGAAAAATAACATTTCAAGGGGGTAATATGTACAATATATGGCTTCAGCTAAAGGCTAACCCTAACCCTCTATTTTTTATCCTATTGCCTAAACCTGCTTGAGGTGTTATTTTATAGCCTTAACTAATTGAAGGATGCAGGCATTTACAGGAGAAATGAATTATCAGTATATTATCAGTACTGTGTGCTCAGTAACTAAGTCAAAGATAGATTGTTTAAATAAAAACAATGCTATTATTCATAATTAGTACTTTTAAAAAGAAGTACAGGCTAAAAAAAAGAGTCAAAACACATTTGTAAATGTCATTCAAAAAATGGAGTTTTTTGTAAAAAAAAATGCACCAGTTACAGATATATTTTCAGTTTCTTAAATCAGAGGGCTGGAAAGGATTATAAGGCACCATATGCTTCTAGGTATGACTCCTAAAACATTCTGGGATATGTGAAATATGGCTTCTCTAATTTTTAAAAATAGGCTCTAGAGATGACTGATAAATTATCTCATTGAAATGAATTTAGAAAACTGGGCTTGGAATTGGGAGAATAAAATAATGTACAAAGACAGTCATTTCTAACAACAGAACGCTTTGAGGTATTTAGCTAAAGTACATTTCAGAAATGAATTATCTGGATTGATGCACTTGAACTTTTAAAAATTTTATGAGTTAAAATCATTAAGTCAATGACATTTAGAAACAGCAATGCTGCCTTCTGTGTTCTTAACAGATTCTAAATTCAGTTACATGTGTCTTGTGATCACAAAATATGGTTACAAATAGCAATAATTGTTGCAAAGCAAATTACATGGTGGCATGGGGAAACATCCCCTACTCAAATAGAAGGGGGATAGAGGATTACCTCACTCATATAGCCTGCAGGTTATATAATGAAGATCACAGGCTTTAAAATGGAAAGAAAATGCATTCTGAAATAGAAAAAAAATGGTTTCATTAAAATAAAAATGCAGAATTCTTTGTTTAACTCAGGAAAAGACATAAAACATTGAAAGATAAATTTAAGGTACAAATATTTACACATTTATCAACCATAGAAAATAGTTATTTTTTAAAAAATCCTGATTTACTCATTACTATTCATAAGAATGAAGTCATACAAATAAAAGTTTTTTCCATATAGGGATTGACTATATTACAGATCAGGTATAATTTCTAGTTAATTAAGTTCAGTAAAGAGTAAGCATATATATAAATCCCTTCCAATTTCCCTCCCTCCCCAAGACAATCCTAGAGCGAAATCTGTACATAGACAAATGTATTATCGTTAGTTTAAAAAAAAAAATTAAAAAGGAAATGGCCAGAGCATATAAAATTTGAACTACATCTGCATACATTTTTCTGTAAGTACTTCCAAATATGTTACCATACACATAGATGGTTAGAGAACTAGACCAAGGAATAATTTTCTTTTATCTGTAAGTTTATTCTTTTCACTCAATATGTCTCAATCTTTATTTTCTTTAATAAATATTAAAAAGTAATGGTTGAAACACTCCACACCCAGATTCTGAAACTCCTGCTCTTGGTAACCCACTGAAACCACTGATGATAAGACAGTGTTCCCTTTCTGACTTCACGGAAATGTCTGAACTTTCTGCCTCTACTGTATTGACACACTCTGTAATGACAGTAGTGGAGGCAGAAAAAAAATCCCAAGATAGAGGTGAAAGGAAAACTTTCATTTAGATCAGTTATCTACTGCTGCTATGACAGAAATGCCAATAGTGAGTGGCTTAAACAAACAATTTTCTCATGCTTGCCGAAAGTGAAGAAGACTTGAAGTGCTTACTGAAGAAGATCAAACACTATAGTTTTCAGTATGGCTTACATCTCAACATCAAGGAAAAAAAATTCTTACCACTAAACCAATAGGCTAACTTATGATAGTTGGAGAAAAGATCAAAGTTGTCAGGGATTTAATTTTACTTGAATCCACAGTCAACATCTGTGGCAGCAGCAGTCAAAAAATTTAAAAAATAAACAAATGCTGCATTGGGAAAACCTGCTGTTAAAGACCTCTCCAAAAAGGCTAAGCGGTAACAATTTTCGTTTAAAGATCAACTTGTGCCTTATCTAATTCATGGTGTTTTCAGTTGCTTCCAGTGCATCTGAAAATTGGACAGTGAATAGGAATGATTTATAGATTGAAAAAGACTTGATGCTTTTGAATTGTAGTGTTGGCAAAGAGTCAAATAGTTGGAAGAATAAGCATATCTGTCTTGAATTAAATGCAACCAGGGATTTCTTTAGAGGCAAGGATGGTGAAACTTCATCTCACATACTTGGTGTACGTTATCAGGAGACGTCAGTCCTGGGAAATAGATATTCTGGGAGAAGCAGAGAGTCAGCAAAAAAGACTTTAAAAAGATGATCAGAACTGGCTTTGACAAGCACTGTGGCATTTGGACAAGAACAAACTGGGAGGAGGGTAGAGAGAATGGTGCAGCGGTGAATGAATGGAAACCCAAAATCTCTGTAAATGTTTATGAAGATTAATAAAATATAATTATAGAAAAAAAAGATGATTGTCACACTGACTGCAACCATGGCCTTGAGCATGTGAAGGGGGTGAGGACGGTACAGAAGAGAGCAAGTTACATATCTGGTTTTTGTCAGGTGGCTAATAGTGGACTTGGAAGCATTTATCAACAGATTTTGGAGGCTAAAATTGGAAATTAGAGCACTCACGTTAGGTAAAGGCTTCCTTTCTGTCAGCCCTGGAGAAAGGTCCCTGTCTTTTCAGATTCTGCTTCCTGGTTCCTTGGAGTTCTCAGTCCTATCATCTGTTTTACTCAGTCACTGCCTACTCCCTTGCTTATTTAACCTCATATCACACAAACAATTGACTTAAAACACATTCTACCATAATCTTGTCCAATTCACATAACAAAGACAACTCATTCCCAAATGGCATTGTAACTACAGATATAGAAGTTAGACTTTATAAAATGTATTTTTGGAGAACACAATCCTATAATTTAGAAATTTTTACTTTTGAATCATATGAAATAATTATTTTTAAGAATTAATGTGGTTAATGATAATTTGCTAAGGAATTTTGTGACAAAACTGAACATGTAAATTAAAATATATTTCTTATTTTCTACACAACTGTTACTGTTCAGGGTTGTTGAGTCAGCTCTGACTCATGGGAACCCTGTAGTCCCACACCATCATCACTTCTCCGCTGTCCTTAATGAAACTCATTGTGGCTAGGTCAATCCATCTCATTAAGGGTCTTCCTCCCCTGCTCAGCCATGGCAGTTGAGTCAGTTTTGACTCATATTAAACCTCCATAGGGTTTCTGAGTCTGTAAATTTCAAGGGGAGCTCTTTCTCCCATGGAGTCCCTAATGGATTAGAACTGAGACAAGTGGCCATTGGAGTAACAACATAACTCTCTAGGGACCACTCTGCCAGAGCTCCCTCCTCACCGACCGTTGATCTGAATGTGACTGATAACAACCCTGTGGAAAACAGATCTGGACCTTGTCTTAGCCGGTACCCTCCTCACAATTTCTGACACACTTGGGCCCATTGCTGTGGTCACGGTGTCAATCCTTCTGGTTGAAGGTCTTTCTTTCACTGTCCCTCCACCTTCCCAGACATGATATTCCCTTCCACTGAATATTCTTTCCTAGCAACATGTCCAAAGTATGTGAGAGGAAGTTTTATCATCCTTGCCTCCAGGGAACACTTTGGCTGTACCTTCTTTAAGACTGTGTGTGTGTGTGTGTGTGTGTGTGTGTGTGTGCGCGCGCGCGCGCGCGCACGCACGCATGCACATGCACATGCACACACACACATACACACACACACATCTATTTGTTCTTTTGGCAGTCCATGGGATATGCAGTACTATTCTCCAACACCACTGTTCAAAGGCATCAATTCTTCTGTCATCCTTGTTCACTGTCCAGCTCCCAGCACCACTGCAAGTGATTGAAAAGACCATGAACTGGATCAGATGCACCTTAGTCCTCAAACTAACATCATTACTCCTCAATAATTTGGAGACCCTGATGGCAGATTTTCCCAGGACAATACATCTCCTGATCTCCTGACTGTTGATATCAAATGTATTGATTGTGGATCTAACTAAGATGAAGTAATTGACAATTTCAATCTTTTCTTCACCTATCATGATGTTGCCTGTTGGCCCAGTGGTGAGAGTTTTTGTTTTCTTGACACTGAGAAGCAATTCATATGAAAGGCTACAGTCTTTGATCTTTTGCAGCAAATGCTTCAAATCCTCCTCATTTTCAGCAAGCAAGATTGTGTCATCCGCATAAGAAAGGTTATTGATGTGTCTTCCTCCAATCCTGATGACACATTCTTCTTCTTCGAGTCTAGCTTCTCAAATAATTTGCTCACTGTGTAGATTAAATACATATAGAGAAAGGATACGACCCTGGTGCACATCTTTCTTAATGTTAAACCATGCAATGTCCCATCACTCTGTTCATCAAGTAGCCTCTTAGTCTAGGTATCACATGAGCACATTGAAGTGTTCTGGGACTCCAATTTTTCTCAATGTTAATTATAATTTGTTATGAGTCTCACAGTCAAATGCCTTTGCATAGTCAATAAAGCACAAATAGACATTCTTCTGGTATTCTTTGTTTTAATCCAGGAACCTTTTGACATCAGCAGTGATATTCCTGTGTCACAGCTTCTTCTAAATCCAGCTTGAATTTCTAACCATTCTCTGTCATCTGCTAGACACTTCATCTAGTGGACAGTCATAATTAGAAAATTTATAATTTCTCAGGGAAAATGTTGGAAAATCAGGAAATTCTCTTAAAGAAGTTTATGGAGAATGTAGAAAGTATGAGTTTCTCCATGCAAAGGCCTAGGGGAGAAACAGATAGATGTGGTTCATGTGTGGAAGATTTATAGAAGTGTATGAGAGCATACACTGCTGAAAGTTCCCCAAAACCATTTGGAACAGCACATCAACAGAGAACTGCAAGCTGGGTTTAGAAGAGGCCATGACACTAGGGACATTATAGCCAATGTTAGAGGGATCTTAGCGGAAAGCCGAGAACCAGAGGAATGTCTGTCTGTATGTAATTGACTATGCAGAGGTGATTTGACTGTGTTGATCACAACACTGGCTGGCTCTGACAAGAATGTGGCTCTGACACTTGACTGTGCTTATACAAAACCTATACTTGGGCCCAGGGGCAGTTGTCAGAATGTTGTTAT
>NW_006399757.1:4129538-4157583 GCF_000299155.1 Elephantulus edwardii | reverse complement strand
CTTGCTCTGTTCTGACGACTGCCTCCTGGTCCAAGTATAAGTTTCGCATTAGAACGATCAAGTGTTCTGGGATTCCCATTCTTCTCAGAGTCAGAATAGAGCAAGAAAACACTGCAAGTTTCAAAATCAGGAAAGGTGTGTGCCAGAGATGTATCTTATCTCCATATCTTTTCAATCTACATGCGGAACATATCTTTCAGGAAGCTGGGTTCTAGGGATATTACAGCCAATGTCAGGTGGATCTTGGTTGTAAGGCAGAGAGTACCAGAGGAACGTCTGTGTTTTATTGACTATGCAAAGGCATTTGACTGTGTGGATCACAACAAACCATGACTGACTTTGAGAAGAACGGGAATCCCAGAACTTGATTGAGTAGAGGGGTAAGGAGCCATTTACTTCTACTTTATATTTTGTAGGTTTTTTCTTTTACCAAGAGCCTTTATTATTTTTCTATATAATATTTCATGGTATTTTTGGTGAAATTTTAAATGAAAAATTAGGTTTTTAACAATTTATAAAGTTTCTTTTAACAATTTATAATACATTGTTCAAGAATTCCCATTTTTTGCAATATCATTCATAATTTATGATTCATACAGTTGAATGCCTTTGCAAAGCCGAATAAACCACTCTTTTTAGTATTCTGTGCTTTCAGTCAAGATCCATCTGACATCAGCAATGATAGTTGTCATTCTGTTTCTTCTAAATTCAGTTTGACTTCCAAATAAGAATTCTAGAAAAATTAATTCTGCTACAGAACCTGTATTATACAGTACCAAGAAGTAGTTGTTTGAACCAAAAGGAAGTACTGCATGGTTAAAATCAGAAAATGTGCATCAGATTTGCATCCATTTATCACATTAATTCAAACCATACTCTGAGCAAATAATCTAATAAGCAGAATTATGAAAATAATGCAGCAGTAGGATTAGAAGACTTATAAGCAATCTGTGTTGTGCATATGATCCAACCATTACTTCTAAAAATGAGGAGGACATCTGAAAATGAGGACCTGAAGCATTTAAAAATGAAAATAAAAGATGGACCTCAATACAAAGAAAGCAAAAATACTCACAAGTGGATCAATAAGCAACATCAGTATAAAAATAAAGTATTGAAGATGTCCATAGAAGCAGCAGTTAAGAATTTTTTAAAAAAAAAATTTATGGTATTGGATAAATCTCCAAGAGACCCCGTGGAATAGACAAAGAGGATGTTCAGATGGCAAACACACACATGAAAAGATGTTCAAAATCCCTAGCTATCAGAGAGATGAAAATCAAATCAAATCGCCCCAGCAATAATAGCAAAGTTCAGTGTGGTGGCAGACAACAAATGCTGGCAAGGTTGTGGAGAAATTGGAATTTTTATTCACTGCTTGTAGGAATATAAATGGTACAACCATTATCGAAGACAGTATGGAACTTTCTCAAAAAGTTGGAAACAGAAATACTATTTGACCCAGCAGTTCCACTACTGGGAATACACCCTAAGTAAGCCAGATCCACAACTCAAACAGATGTATGCAAACCCATGTTTATTGGTGCATTATTCACAGTAGCAAAGAGATGGAAGCAATCTACATGCCCATCAATAAATAAATGGATAGAAAAACTATAGTTCATCTACATAATGGAATACTACACAGCACTGAAAAACAAGTAGTAAAACATTTTACAATATGTAGCCTTGAGGACATTATGCTAGGTGAAATATCTCAGTCACAAAAAGATAAATACTGCATAACACCACTGCTATAAAATAGGAGAGACATGGAAGGGTTGGGGAGGAAATGGAGAAAGAGTGGATCGATACTGAAGACTGCATTAGAATAGATGAGAACTGTCTGAAATAAATATATGATTATGCATTATATGTATGAGAACAATCTTGAACAAGGGGTGCATTGTGAGGTAGGTTGGGAGAGGAGGAAGGAAGGGAGGAGTTGAAAATGTGCAACAATGAATATATAAAAGGGGGAAGACCTCGTGCAGGTATTAAAAGCAACAGATGTCACTTTGAAACCTAAAGTGCATTTGACTCAAGTCAAATATTTTTAATATTTTTAACTAAAGTGCATTTGACTCAATTCAAATATTTTTAATTGCCTAATGCATGGGGAAACTGAACAAGTGACTTAAGCAGACTGAAGAAGAATTGAAGCAACTGAATTATAAGACTGTGTGAAGAATATTGAATAAACTGAGAGGAGAATAAAGAAAACCTATCTTGAAAGCTGTACTGCCAGAATGCTTATTAGACATGAGTGTGATCAAACTTCATCCTGTGTATTTTGGTCATGTTATTAGGAGAAACAGTTCAAGGAGGAGGGGGGGGAAGGCATATTCCTTGGCAAACTTGAAGGCCAGCAGGGAATAGGAAGATCCTGAGTGAGATGAATTGATAAAGCAGCTCCAGTAGCAGTGGGCTCAAGCACAGCAACTACTGTGAAGACGGTGCAGGAGCAGGTACTGTGATAGAGTTCCTGTGAGAACAGATTCAGTGACACAACAAACAACATACTTTTACTTTAAATGTTGACTGGTCTCACATAGATATAATTTTTTATAAAAGAGATTCAGAGCTCAAAGATTTATGAGCTTAATTTATGAGCTAATTAGTTATTGAATGGAAATGTAACCTCTAAGAGTATTTTTAGTGTGAAGTTTAAACTGGAGCCCAGAGTGGTAGTCTGGACAGACTTTTTAAATTATTTTAATTTTGGACAGACTCTTGAAGAACTTGAATTTGCCCTTCCTTCTTCTCCCATCCTTTCAAGTCCTTCTATTGTGTCATACAAATGATCATTAGTACCAGACAGGCACCGTCTCATCCTTCTGGTCTCAGGCTAGATGAAGCCACGGTTAAGTAGGCTGTAAATCTGGTAGACTAATTTAATAGTTGAATCTTTGGTTTCCTTCTTTCTCTTTTTTTCCAGATGCATAGAGACCAATAGTTGTAATCTTACATTATTTTTATCATTAAAAATAAACTAGTGGGGCAGCTAGTTTTTAAAGAAATCTCTGGAAGTACATATACATTGTACAAATAAGGAAGATAATCATGTAGTCTTGTTATCTATCACAAGGAAAGCATTAGACTTCAATCAAGAGACCTCAATTCTAATCCAACTCTACCTCCCAGTTAAACTATGTCCACAAGTGATCCTCTCACTTCCTTTCTACTCTGATTATGATTCTAAGTATCGGTTATTTTAAAAATTATAGTTTAAAAGATATGGCAAGTAACCAAACTAACTAGTTAGTGTTTGCTCTCTGGGACAACATACTAAAAACACATTCTGTGAGAGACTGATAAGCATCCTGCGCAAAGGAGATAGGAGGGAGAAGGGTTGCCCGCTCACCAACAGAGCAGGCTGACACTGTTCATTTTCATGGCCTCCTAAAAGCATCATTGTATTTGTCTCTGAAGAATTTAAATAGAAATGAAGTTTGCTATTATTCCACGTGTAGAAATTTTGTTCATGTTAGGGTTGGTTTTGGTGGTTTTTTGTTTGTTTGTTTTGTTATCACTTCTGTGTTTCTTTTCTCCAGGACCATTTTCTGTTCATTTTCCAAAGTACAAGCAAGTTAGTTAATGGTATTAAAATATCTTCTATTTAGCAGTTCTCAAGGCAGACATACTAAGCTTTGAATGTGTACCCTAAAAAAGATATATTCAGGCCAAATTCCTAATACCTGTGAACATGATCTTATTTTGAGGATGTAATCAGTTAACATGAGGTCATATTGAAATAGTGTGGGTCCTATCCAATATGACTGGTTTCTTTACTAAGAGATAGAATACAGAAACTCTGACACAGAGAGAACTTGTTCATGTGAGTAAAGCAGCAGAGATTCCCCTAATGGTGTCATAAGCTAAAATCCAAGGCTTTTCTAACTTTAGGCTAAAATAAAATTAGACATAAAGACAGGTTGTTTTTATGTGCCATGGAATAGGAGTTGACCCATAGCTGACGCTCCAGTGGATTTACAGATGGGGAAAAAAGAGAACTACACCACCAGAAACCTAATTATTCAGATCTGGAAAGAATCATAATCAAATATAAGGTGAAGCAGCCACACTGAGAAGAATCTATAATGGCTATATTTTATTGTAGAAGCAAAATAAGCTCAGAAGAAAATGCACATGAACTTCCAGTGAGTGACCAATATAAATCATTGAGTAGTCATATGATAGTTGAGAGGTAAACTAGGTAGCTGTTCTTAAGAAATCCAAGAGAAGAGAAACAGGAAACAATGAGGATGTGTTGGGAAGCTAACTGAAAGGTCAGTAGTTTGACACCATGTCAGAGGTAAATGAGCATCTCTTCTAAGGCCTTATGGCTCTGGGAACCTGGTGGAGGAGGGCCCCTATGAGATGGGATAGACTTGATAGCAGTGGGTGGCTTACAGTAAAGAGTGGAATGGTGGGCAGAGAAATTAGATGTAAAGGGAAATGAAATTTGGGAATTCTAGGACAGGAATCTCAAGAGAAAAGGGAGATGCTTAAAACAAAGCTCTAAACTGTGTTCACTTCCCTTGAGTACTACCACTTTACCAGACAAAAATCACTTTTTCGACACCAATGCAGATGTTCATTCTCTACCTTCGGTTTTAAAAGTGCATCCCACATATCATCTCAACATCTACTTAATGCTCTCATCCTCTCATTCTCACACGCTTGCTTGCTGAAATGTTAAGACAAGCTTCATCTCGCATGTGAGGCTCAAGTATCAAGCTAGGTCCTCTCACTTCCCTCCTTTACAGATTAATGCTGACCATTCAAAGATGGCTAACTCAATCCTTTTCATTTTTGTCAAGAAAATAACTTGGCTACATTACTATCTATTTCGTGTAAATGGCACCATTTATTACATTTAGTGTCCTACATGACAGTGATTATCCAAATGAATGAGAAACTGGAAAAATCCCAGGAGTTATATATTTTGAGGAAAAAAACCAACTGCAAACCCCACTATTTTAAAGCCCTTCAGGATTCCTTTCTCATTCTAAGATATTTGTAATGGTGAAAATAAGGGGGGGGGGAAGTTTTACACTTTACCAGTGGTGACAGTGACTCAGAAGGAATTATTTTGCTTTATTTTTAAAGCCATAACTAGATTCTTTAAATGCAAATCGATAGCACTAGCACAACCCTCCAGTGGCCGAATTCATTTCAGTAATGATGCTGATGGCTGCAATATGATCAACTGAAACCTCCACCACTAGGTACAAAAAAAGAGTGGGAATGATAGGCAGCTCATTAATCATTTATCCCAGAGATGAATGTGTTCAGTTGCTGATAGGGGGCTGTAGGTGAATGCTGCCAAAATGAGAAATGTCAATTGTCAGGCCTCATGCATAATAACCGTGGAGCTATTTTTAAGCTTCTTTGAAGATTAAAGTCATACCCTTTTCCCTTACAGTTCTGTCACATATGCTTAGCAATTTTGTTCTATGAGAATTCATTTTCACTCTGCTTAGATGTCTCTGCTTAAGAAAATATATCCAGCTGAAAGTCTAGTATGGGGTAGTTGAAAAGTTACTTAGAAATCTGCAGAGCTTCAGCATTATAGAGTGGGCACAAAAGAAGGCTAAAGGATGTAACTCAGAAAATGCCTAACTTTTTGGTTACATTTATTCATAGATTATGTTTTATTATTGTGGATTATGCAAATTACTAATGTCTCCAGAGGGAAGACACATATTCTGAAATTCATATAAGATTTTCCTGAAACAATTAAAAAAATACTTGTTTTATTTTTTTAAAAAGGAAATATTTGTCCCAGATGCCCTTGAAGATCTTCCCTAGCATACTTATTTCCAAGTTATGTCCAGTCCTTCCAGTGGAAAATACTGTGTTCTGCCTGGAACACTCTTTTGGAAGCTCACGTAACCTTCACTGAAAGACACTTATTTAGGGAGCCATCTTTAAATTTAAAAAGGATAATTTCTCCTAAGACTCACAACTGATGCTATATAAATTTTTGCAAAAGAAAAAACAACAAAAAATCCCACACTATAGATTACATTTAGATTGCTGTACATATTTGCTCTACAATTTATACCTCTTCATTAATTTGGGGGACATCTGTGTAAAATACAGACACATTTAAATATTTAATATGTGTTCAAATATTAAGTGTGCCTGCTTAATTGCATAACATAAAATTTATGTGGAAAAGAACATTTTTTACATCACTCACATATGGAAAGCACAAAAATCTTACAATTGCAAACATTGGAAAATTGTAGCACAGGACTTGTAACATGCAATTTTGACCAACATCAGTTATTACATTACTTGCTGGGAACTTAGCTTTGCCATGTGGTTGACAGCAGTAACTTCTGATTTAACTGTCATCAGTAAAATGTATGGCTGAAGCTAGATAGCCGTAATTTTGACACTTGCTATTTCAAACTCCATGTATTACTGCGCGCGCGCGCGCGCACACACACACACACACACACTCTCTCTCTCTCTCTTTTTAAATGAAAAATTAAATCAACAACAAAAAAATTAAATCAACAATATGCATGAAAATAATTTTTTGACACAAAATACCTGCTTAAAACGTGAGACAATCCTTTCAAATGCTCTTCCAGACAGCCCTTTGTGACTGTATCTTGAGAGTTCCACTAATTAGATTCCTGTATCTGAATTTCCAGATAAGAAATTATGTTAAAGCAACAAGCTTTCAAAAACTGAATGATGAAAGTCCACATGCATTGAATTATTGCTGTTGCTACTCTGCCATCTCATAAATAAATATTTAATAGTATACTTAAATCCTATAGTTAGGGAGCTCTGGTAGCTTAGTGTTAAGAAGCTATGCTGCAATCTCAGCTCCAAGGTATCCAGTTCAAATCCACCAGCTGCTCTGCAGGAGAGAGATGGGAGTAAACCTCCTCCCGTGTGATTCACTGCCTCTGCAAACCCACTGGAGGGTCAGCTATGGGTCAGTTCTGACTCAATGGTACAACCTACAGTTGTTTCTTACAAAACATTTTAAAACGCTACACTATTTGAATGGCTCAGTAAGACAGTTATTTAAAAAAATACAAAAAACCTCATTTCAATGTCTAAATTGGGAAACAAATTTTTAAGAGCTGAAAACTAGAAACTAAATTGGCATCTTGTCAGCTTGTAGAAAAGGACAAGATATTATGGCTACTCTTTCCAGCAATGAAAAATGTCAGTTTGAATGGATTTGATAGGCTATAAACTATGCACATCTACCTCTTCCATTATCTATCATTTAATAGCGGTACCTTTAATAGTGTCTGTCACACATGCAAATGCTTGATTTGTTGGGAACACGGGCATGGGCTAATACTCAGAATTCATAACTTAAATAACTTCTCATTATTGGTAATGAGTTAAGTAAAATATACTGTAGACTGGGGACTGTCAATAATCAAACACATAGAGGACAAGGTTCCTGCTACAGACCTACAGCCAAGCAAAGGAATTAGGAAATCTCATGAGGAAGAAGACCCAGCAGAGAGAACCTTGAAGAGATTAATTAATTCTGTATGACTAACCTCAGGGAGATCAGAATTATTTTATGCATCTCATGCTATTACTTGCAAAATAAAATTCATTAACTAGCTATTTCCAAACATGGCAAGCTGCTTAAGAGTCACATGTTCTTGTTATTCCAAATACTGTAAAATTAAGACATTAGCAAACTGATTTCTAAATTAGATCTCTATGCTGTAAGTTTATGAAGCCAGTTTTAATAAGTCATTGACTAAATCTCAATATTTGACTTTTCCTTTAGTAACAATACGTGATGGTGTACCGTAGAGTCAGAAACGACCCAGAGATGAACCTCTGGCAGGTGTTCAGAGGCAGTTAAATTTCACAGGAGGAAATTGCCCATCTTTCTCCTGAGGAGTGGCTGGTGGTCTTGAACCACGTGCTTTAGGGATTGCAGCACAGCTTCTTGCTATTAAGTCATGGATAACTTTTATAAAAGTAAGTAACTTAGGTATGTGTTTTATAAGTACATTATTTAAAGAATTCATTATTATACACAGGAATATGCACACAAGCATTAGTCACTCAATATTCCACTAAGTAACATTGCTAAAGGTTTTATAACTATATTTCTTGAGCAAATGTTTACACACAGGACATACTATTCTGTAACTTGTCCTCCCCTCTACTTAACAATAGAACAGAAATCTTGTCAACAGTATCTACACTATTAACATTTTTCTTTGGATCCATAACACTCATGAAAACAGCAGTCAAGAAATCACAAGGCATATTGCAATGGGCAAATTACTGCAAAGAACTGCTTTAAAGTGCTAAAGAGCAATGGTGTCAGTTTAAAGAATAAGGTGCACCTACTTCAGACCATAATGTTTTCAGTTGTTTCATATGCATGAGAAAGTTGGACAATGAATAAAGAAGAGTGGAGAATAATTTATGCCCTTGAATTGTAGTGTTGGAAGAGTACTGAATATACAGTTACTGTCAGAGAATAAACAAATCTAACTTGGAGGAAGTGCAGCCAGGCTGTTCCATTGAGGCAAGAATCTTGAGACTTTGCTTGGAATAGCAGCAGGTCAATGAAGAAAAAAGGGAGACATTCAAGGAAATGGATGACACACAGTGACTTCAACAACAGGCTTGAACATAGAGATTTTGAGGTAGTGTAAGATCAGGCACAATTTCAGTCAGCTTGTTGTGTATCAGGTCACTATGAGTTGGAATACTCAACTGGCATCAAACAACATACTATTTGAAGAGTTTACAACATACTATTTGAAGAGTTTCTTGGTAGTCCACTGAATTTGAGAGTCATTTCCTATCTACTCCCTTTACTATTATTGGACATTTATGTTTAAAGTTGTAATTATAAGCAGTACTGTAGTGAACCTCATTAAAAAATACACATCTTTGCCCTAGAAAACATTCTGAGGTCATTGCTGAAGTGTACAGATTCACCATAACTCTTTTATCCCTGTGTTCACTCCTCTATCATATACTGCTAGGCAGTCAGTCATTTTGAGGAATTTTACATACAACAAACAATGATATTCTAAATATAAGGTAAACAAAAGCAGCCAAGTTTCATCTCTGAAGAACACGCTGCCATTTTTCTAGATTTAGAATTTCTTCTTTGAGAAATTTCTGAGAAAAATGTAGATTATCTATTCAAATTATACCATATCCATGGTAAATGTACTGACACAAGAGTAATCAGTAAAACATACGGAAAAAATGACTAGTAACTGCTTAAGTTACAAAGTTCTGTGACAGCAATGTGACACCTGGTAATAACTCTTACTTTGCCGACTTGAACCCACTCAGAGGCACTTTTAAGGAAAAGCCTGGTGATCAGTTTCTGAGTCATCACAGCTTTGAAAATCCTCTGGGTGCAGTGCTACTGCCACGAGTGAAAATCAATTCAACATCAATAGAAAAACCCTTAAAATTACTATATTCAACAACTCAACTCATTGCCATTATGTTGGAAATGGACCTATCTGATCGTCCTGCAGGATTTTGGAGGTCATCAGTAACACAAGAGAATGCCCATCTTTGTCCCATGGAGCAGCTGGTGGGTGTGAAATGCCTGGCTTGGAGGGGGCAGTGCAACTTCCTACTATGTAGGCCATCAGTGATCCCTATATGGATATTTCTGTACTCTATGGAGTGCTGGTGGCCTAGGTAAGGAGCTGCACTGTTACCCACCAGCTGCTCCACAGGAGAAAGATGGGCTATCTCCTTCCATCTAACTGAGTCAACATACTTTTTTTGCCCTCAACATACTCTTGGTAGAAGCCAAGAAAAAGGTGAAGATGCTGACACTCACAATACGTGGGTTGAGATCAGATATTCCAAGCCTTATACTTACAATATTAGTGCAGTGAGTAGAACACAATTCAAACATGCAACTCAGTACAGCACTGCATTCTATCTTACCATCCACGTACCATGTACAGTATGGATGACGGAATGGTACTTTTTAATATACCAACTGAAATAAGAATCATTCTGGAAAGAGCTTTAAATGGAAAAAAGCCTGAAAGATTATGCATCACTTCTGCCATCAAAAGAGATATTAACATTATTGTGCGTGGGTTGATTGTAAAAGGGTCATAATTTCTGGCTAAGATATGCTGACTTATATGTCATAGAACAAAACTGTATGTATGATTGCATGCAAAACCAATATGTAGCTTTCACAAAAAGTTTCTATAAGAAAAAATTCAAAAGACATGTTAACGTCAATCTAGATTTATTTAGTTGTTGAAAAATAATAAAAACACTTTTATTAAACACCTTTATTGAACATAATATAAAATGACCCAACTATGGGTGACCCAGAAGTGGGAGAATAATTTGCTTTTATTTTCTTGGTAGCACACACTGAAATGCAAAACAAACAAAACAGAATCTTATAAATGGTATGTTTCAGTTTCACAGAAAATGCTAGGCTGACAAACACATTTAGTTTTAGAAATGTCACCCTACATATTATGGTTAGAAATAAGCAGATTATTTACAAGCCTTTATAGCCATGTTTCATGATAATGTATTTTTTAAAGTGTATTTTCTCACTAGAACCTTATTCTTTCTATATAAACTCAACATTTTTATATTCTCTTTTAGCTAAAGAGAAATTAAAAGGTAGATGTAAAAATTTAGCATTACTTAAATCTGACTTTCATATTTAAATACAATGAAAGGAATACTCAAATGAAGTAATATTAATGGCAATAAAATGAAATCAGTAAGATATATTTAAAAAACTGGAGGAAATGTCCCCTTTTAAAGCAATACTAATAATAAAATTATCAATATTTAAATTCTTTCATTGTAAAAGAAGATTGTCATCTAGGTAAAATCTTTAGATATGCAGTACATTCAGTGTTTCCTCAGAAAGGGACTTCTGTATCAGATCTTGAGATTTAAAAAAAAATTTCGTTCAATTTTTACACAATACCTTAAACAAATCTCATAGGTCTCATTTTTTACCACATAAAGCAAACATAAATTCTTTAATTTAATACATTTTTCCTTAAAAAAATTAGAATCGAGGAACACAATTTTCAACTACAAAATCCAGGTCAGTTTTATGCATATCACAAAGAAACATGCTATAAATCCTTTGTACCAAGTCTCTGTCTACCAAGAGAAAAACAGGGGGATTCCCAATAGGAGGGAATCTGACAGATACTGACATGGACCAATTGATGGCTGGCCACATAAAACCTTGCATAGATTTTTATTCAGTAAAATGCTTCTAGATAATGAAGACAGGAAGAGCTAATACAGCATAAAAACTTGAAAGACAAATAACAACATTAAAAGAAAACGTTTGAACCGAAAATTTAATACCATGTTTCCCTGAAATGGTGAATACTTTTCTCTTTAGAAGGTTGTGTTATACCCTGTTTCAGCTTTCTAGGAAGACAGCGGTTTGTGCCAAAAGATTTATTATCTTAAGTGAATATGTAGGAGGGAGAGGTGTCTTAAATATATATATATATTAGCCATACACTGATAAAAATGTATTCTCCAGTTAGGGTAGAGACTTGCCAACTTGAGAAAATGTACCATTTTTATGTCAAAGGAATCAAACCATGGATGAGTTTATAAACTATGAACTGAATTGATAATTTTACTCTATTTTGAAAGCACACAGATTTTATGAAAAGATACCTAATTCAACTCTGAAGAGAATGAAGTCATCATCTATTTATGCTTATTTGAAAAACTGCTAATAAAGCACTCATAAATTCAACACAACCCCTATCAAGTTTCTCCAGAATGAACTTGTTCAATCTACTGAATGGAACTCATGCCTACCCTTTAATGCTTGTTATAGGAACATGTGTCTCTGTGAAAACACATCAAACCACTCAAAGGTCACTGCTGATCTGACAGAATGATTTATTTCCCATTACAGGAAAGTCATGAGTGAATTGTTCTGAGGTATGTTTTAAGCTTTGAAGGACTTCTATTAGAAAGCTCCATGCTTGAAGATTTCTCTTTATGTGATAGTATTTTATGGCTGGACAGTCTCTGCAGGTACCAGATTCCCTGTTGTATCCAACTGCATACATTTACACGTGCAAGCAGACACTGGGCACTCTGCATGATCCCTGAAAAATGAGGTTACATTACAGTTAAAAATGCACACTAAATATATATAATGTTGTATCAAGTAGAAAACCATAACAATGAAAGTCCAGAGACAAAGGTATTCAATTAGAAATTAATTCAGAGTTGAACTTGGTTGAGAGGGAAGTTACTAAGTATATATAACAATATTTCTCAAAGTGGCAGGTATATGCTCAGCTTTAATGAAAACTAATGTTAAAACTAGATAGAAAGTTAGAGGAATGAAATACAGAGAGTACTTGGAGTGTTCAAAATAAAATGTTAAATACAATCTAGAAAGTCTCCATTACATGAGTACTTATTTACATAACACATAATTAGAAGATAATTGAGGTAGTAGTATGATATGTACTCTATCATTTCATTTATGTTATAGAATATTTGGTCAGTTGTATAAACAATATCCTGTGCCCAACTAAATAAAGGTAAATAATGCTATCTATACCCATAAAACATTTAATCCATATAAAAGAATTAAATCATTTCTAATATAATTACTAGAGTTTAAGATTATGTAGGATGTCTAATGTAAGAAATGCTGACAACACTTATTAGCTCAAGTGACAATATAGAAGAAATTAACTCTCTGGTGTAAGCCTGACTTCTTTAAAGCCATTGTTTCATCTTTGCAATTCCAAGCCTATACAAGAAGGAATGAATGCACTGATTACCTGAACCAACTGAGCATGTGTCCAGCATGACCGCCATGCCTGCAATTGTGACACCAAGTAAACCAGTTGTTAAATTGAGCTAATTTTTTATCCTTGCTCAAGTCCACTTTTTCATCTGATCTGGATCCTCCTATGAAGAAAAGAAAAGTTGTCTTCATTAACTGCATCAGAATATTTTACTCAACATTAGTCAAAAGATAATTCTAAAACTATGTTTAATATAACTTAGAAATAGCAAACTTGATTCATCTAGTTTAGATAACTGACTACTATATAAATCTCCTCACATTTAAATAGACAATGTAGAAGAGAAAAAGAGAAGTCCTGAAGGTTCATTAAAAACAATTCGAGCAATCCCAGAGGTACGCAGTTCAAATCCACCAGATGCTCTGCTGGAGAAGGAGGGGGCAATCTCCTCCTGTACCTGTCAGATCTGATTTGATGGTACACGTAAAAATAATACAATAAAAATTAAAAAAAAATAGAAAGAAAAACTTCAGAGAAAGTGAATCAACAAAGATATTTTCCTACAAAGAAAATCTTACCCTCAAAAATACAGCAAACTCATTTATAGAAGAAACCTATCAAGTGCTCAAATGACAGGTAATTCTTAACTAAACAAACTCTCAAGTAGAAAAAGAGGCTGACTGAATGTACTTAATGAAGATAGTATAACTTTATAAACAGAACCAGAAACAAATATAAGAAAATAAAATTATAGACCAATTTCCCTCCTGAATACTGATTAAAAAAAAAAATCCTAATTGGAAGAGTAAGCAGAATTAGTCATGTTATGAATTAGCAATTCTTTGCCATAAATACACTACAGTAACTTTTGCAAATGTCAAAACATACACAAAATATTAACAATAGTATTGTTTGTAATAGTGAAAATCTAGAAACAACCAAAACATCCATCATTAACAGACTGAAAGAACTGTTTTACAGCCATGAATCATAAAACTCATCAGAGCCAACTCATAGATGACGACCCAGTGGGATTTCAAAGGCTGTAAACAGCACATGGGGAGATTATACATCTCTTTCGGAGCAGCTGGTGGATTTGAAAGACCTATCTTTCGCTGGCAACTGAGTAGGCCACAAGTAAAAAAAATAGAACACTCCAACATTCATCAGAATAACTGAAGAAGCAGTAGTGGAAAACAATGTTGAGAGAAAAAAGGCAAGTCAAAAACACACTTCAGGATTCATTTAAACAGAACTCAAGACATAGACAAAAGTAAACAGTGACAAAACTATACAGATAAGCAAAGTATTTACACAATTCAGGACAATGGTTACCTCTGAAGAGGAGATAGGGGTGGACTACACAGGGTGGGAGGCTCAAGTGTACTACTACAGAGTTTATAAGCAGTATAGGGAACTCACTGATGTTTCATGATTACAATACATGTTTATTCACTCTTATCTGTATTATATGAAATTAAAGTGTATTACATATGAATATTTATAAATATATGTTCTCATTTATGTGTTTTTATAACAATGAATACTCAAAAAACAATATTTATTTGGCTACTTCAAGTATTTTCTTAGTTAAGCAACTATGTATCAGTTAAGCTAAAATGCATTCATTAACAGAAGGTTAAAAATCTCATCTAGATTACTAGTGGTGACACTTTAATGAACACAGGGATATTCTTGTATGTATGTAAAAATGATCTCATCTGTTATTAATATGAAGGTGAAAATGAGTTGAAGAACTTAAGATGGCTTTGAATTTAAGGTGGAGCAAGAATCTAAGGTAGTTGTAGAAATAATGGTGATGTTACAAAAATTACCAATGAAATGCAGTGGCTTAGTGGTAAGGAATTGTGCTGCCAATGCAAAGGCGTGCAGATTTAATTCACCAGCTTCTCCCTGGGAGAAAGATGGAGAACATCCTCCTGTGTGATTTGTTGTTAGATGCTGCTGAGTCAAGTATGACCCATACAGACCCTATGAAGAGATCTGAACCCTGTCCTGTCCTGTGCAATCCACACACTTGCTGACACACTAGAGCCCACTGTAGAAGTCACAATGTCAATCCACCTGGTTGAAGGTCTTCCTCTCCTCCGCTGACCCGCTGCCTTTCCAAGCATCATGTCCCTCTCCTAGGAATAGCTTCTCCTAACAACATGCAAGAAGTATAATGAGGCAAAGTTTTATCATCTTTGCCTCCAAACAGGACTCTAGCTGCACCCTCTACAAGACATATTTGTTTGTTCTTTTAGCAGTTCATGAGATGTTCGGTACTATTCTCCAACACCACAGCTCAAAGGCATCAAATTCTTCTCTTGTCATTCTTATTTATTGTCCAGCTCTCAATGCATAGCAAGTAACTGGAAAGAGAATGGCCTGGATCAGGCCACTGTAGTCCTTCCTACTTCCTCAATAATTTGGAGACGTCCCTAACTGCAGACTTTCCCAGTATAATGACTGCTAAATCAAGGGTGTTGATTGTGGATTCAAGTAAGATGAAGCTGTTGACAGCTTTAATCTTTTCTCTATCAGGATGTTGCCTATTGGTCCACTGGTAAAAATTTTTGTTTTCTTGACAATGAGATGCAATCCATATTGAAGGCTATATTCTTTGTTCTGCAGTAAGTGCTTCAAGTCCTCCTCACTTTCAGAAAACAAAGTTGTGTGATTTACTGCCTTTGAAAACTTGCTGGAGGATCAGCTATGGGTTGGTTCTGACTAGATGGTACACAACAACTGTACACTTCACAGTAGCTAAAACAGCAGTTTCACTATTATATAAACCACAATATAATTTAAAGTTCTCTACTTGTATATACATATAAATACAACATATAAAATTCCATAAAACATCCTCTGAAGAATTCACCAAAGTAATAAAAGAAGGAAAAAGAAATAGGAAGAAGAAAAATCATAGGAAATATATTCAAGCTCGTGTGGCCTAGAGGTAAGAAGCTGTACCACAATCCTAAAGGCACGAGTTTCGAATACACCAGCTGCTCCAAGGGAGGATGGGCAAGCTCTTCTCATGTGATTTACTGCCTCTGAATACTTACTGTTGTTGTTGTTGTTGTACTTACTAGAGGATCAGATATGGATTGGCTCCAACTTGACAGCAATCAACAAGATCTTATAGAAACACCACTTTGTATTTTTGTGTAAAGCAGTTATAAATTATTTTCCATTTAAAAAGAGGCTACTTGTTTCTCAAATGAAGCTGGAAATAACCTCCTCACTATATATGAAAAGGCTTTTCAAGATCAAATTACTTTAACCAAAAATATTTATAGTGAGTTACGTAGATGAATACTACAGAATCTTTTTGGAAAACTCCCACTTCACAAATGCTCTAACTGGAAATAATGAGGAGTGCTGGTGATATGGTGGGTAAGCACTCTGTTACTAACCAAAATGTCAGTGATTCAAACCCACTAGCTGCTCTGTGGGAGAAAGATGTGGCAGTTTGCTTTCTCAAAGATTTATAGTCTTGGAAACTTTATAGGGTAGTTCTACTTCATCCTATAAGGGCTGCTAAGAGACACAAGTGACTAGTCAGCAAATGGTCAATAATAATAATAATAAATAATAATGGATGGATGGATAATATGATAGAAAACCATGTATAGCTTTTAAAAATACACTACCACTCGCTGAAACTAAGGAGGACCTCATGCACTTACTACAGAGGGTCAAGGACTGCAGTTTTCAATATGGACTGAGGCTCAATGTTAAGAAGACAAAAAGTCTCACCACTGGACCAATCGGTAGCATCAGGATGGATGGCGAAGAGATTGAGATTGTTCACAGCTTCAGTTTCCGCAGCTCCACGGTCAACACTCTTGGCACCAGTAGCCAGGAAATAAAAAAAGTATTGCGATGGGAAAGTCTGTGGTTAGGGATCTCTCCAAAATACTGAAGAGCAACAGTGTCTCTCTGGAGACTAAGGTCCGCCTGATATAGGCCATGGTTTTTGCAATCACTTGTTATGCATCAGAGAGTTGGACAATGACTAGGGAGGATAGAAGGAGAATTGACGCCTTTGAGCTGTGGTGCTGGAGAAGAGGATTGAATGTACCATGGACTGCCAAGAAAACAGATTCATCGTAGAGAGGATTAAACCAGGCTGCTCCTTGGAGGCAAGGATTCTGGGGCTTCATCTGACATACTTTGGACATGTTGTAAGGAGAGACAGGTCTTTAGAGAGGGACATCATGCTGGGTAGAGTGGAGGGACAGCGCAGGAGGGGAAGACCCTCTATGAGGCGGATTGGTTCAGTGACTGGGGGGGATGGGTGTATCAGAGACAGTGCGATTGGCACAGGATAGAGCAGGGTTTAGGGCTGTTGTACATAGGGTCGCTATGAGTCGCAAATGACTCGACGGCACATAACAACAACAACTACCCAGAAGCTAAACACTCAAATGGATTTTTGTCTGTTCCACTTACTGCAGCATTCCTAGCACGTAAAATAGGATATACACACACAAAATAATATTTAATATAAATTTAAAGTATTCAATAAATATTTATCATTTATAAGGATAAAAGGGAGCTCTGGTGAACTAGTGGCAAGAAGCTGTGCTTCACTGGCTGCTTTACAGGAGAAAGACAGGCAATCTCCTCCCATGCAATTAACTGCCTCTGAAAACCAACCAAAAGGTCAGCTATGGATTCCAACTCAATGGTACACAACAACAATATAAGGGTATAAGTCAGAACTGTTTACACAGAACTCTAATATTCCAGAGAAAATTAAGTAGAACTCTTAGTTAAGACAGCTTGTAGAACTAGACTGCCTGAAATGTGAGGGATGGAGAGTCAAAGCAAGAGACTTTTGCACACCTTTAAATTGACATGAGCCAGCATTTGTTTCCATTCAGGCCCCGTTTTAGTTTGGAACTAAGATTCCTTTGAAACTAAGATTCATCTGCTTTCACTATCCAAAAAAGAATATGCTCATTATTTTCCAATTTCCTCAGCTTTGCAATGCCTTTAAAGATCATATTCATGTTTTCTTTACTGTTTCTATACTATTTTCTAGCAGTCCGATTCCTAGGCCCTTGTTACACGATGTATTTGCTAATTCCTTATACTCATACATTCCTTATACTCAACATCCTTTCCAATCTCTTTAACCTACTATATTTTTTTTATTTTTTATTCTTGGACTGTAATCTGTAAAGGCTTTCCTGAAAAACCTATACATTTAAATCTTTCAATCTTTAAAGGATTACCTTAAACCACTTTTTCCTGAAGTCTACCTGGCATCTTTCAGATAGAAGTAACGTCTCCTTCCTTCAGAACTCCTAGTATTTTACAGTTATATACAGTTCCTCACCCATCATTGAGGGATGAACGGAACAAACTCTGTCACTGAGTTGGTTCTGACTCAGTGAGCCCCTTCTAGTCGTTTTCCCAGGCTATAAACTGTAAAGGGAAGAGACTATCCCATCTTTCTTCAACAGAATTGCTGGTGGATTATGACCACCAAAGATAAGAGGTCTTTGGGTTAGCATTGCAATTTACTATGAACTATGCTACTTAGAGATATATTTTAAAAATTCGGAATGCTCAGGGACTTGAGGGAAAAAAAGTCAAATATTATATAACACTCCACAGAAATCTAAGGGAAACACATGAGTATTTCTGTGGTAAAATACATGGACAAGTACAAACAACAGAGCTGCAGATCCTAATAGGTCCATGTCAGTTCTGAACAGTGTTGGGATTTTGTGCTAAATTAAATAACTGTAGACTCCTTTTTATAAACTTATATTTTCAGATCATTTGGAGATTTTTTAAAACAGTAGATAAGAGATGTGGCCTAGTATTTTTCCCCTCAAGAAAAATCATATTATTCATGTACTGAATAGCACAAGTGGGGTAGGGATCTTTCATGCAAGCACGTTAGTTTTAAATAAAAGTAGGAAATAAAGTACTCGTGTATATACTATATAAAAATTATTTCTCAAGCAAATATTTGCCTCACAAAATAAAATTTGTGAGGTAAATATAGAAGAATGTTACATATGATAAGCCCAACTACTTAAAAGTCATTAATTAGTTTTTATTAGAGCATTTAAAACGTTCATGGTTATTTTTAGAATCTAGAAAAGATTTAAAAAAATTTTTTAATACATATTTCCAAAGTAGGAGAAGAATGAAAAGTCAGTGCATAGAAAAGGGAACAAAGCAAAGATGCCTTAAAAATCAAACTCATTGCCATCGAGTGGGAAACAACTTTAACTGACCATCCAGTGGTTTTCTGCGGCTACAAAGAGCATAGGAGGAAACTACTCGCCTTTATTCCTTAGAGTGAAAGGTAGATTCAAACTGCCAGAGCCGTGTCACCACTGGATTAACAGTGCAACCCTTTACAGACTATGACACTAGAACTCTCTCAGGTGCTATTAGAAGGCAAATAACCATTATCATTATCTGTGGTTTATGCTCCAAAGGATGCAATACATTTAACTATTCCTGAGTCAATTAACAGATTTATTTGTGCTGTTATTTTTTACCTTCTATTTTACTGTAGTACATAGTAAAAACCTATCAAGTTCTGTTAGTAGTATCAAAATCCCACTGCTGTTGTCAATTCTGACTCAGTCTTTCATAGATGTTAAAGAACAGTAACACAGACCACTTATATGAACAAACTGTACAAGAGAAAAAATAAATAGGATAAGTAGAAAGGACCTGCCAGTCCAATCTTAAAATAACACTCAATTCCCTAGTGTGAATGTTATGGATGCTAGTTACTGTCCAGTCAATTCTGATTCATTGTGCAAGGCTGTGTTATCTGCATAACTGGGTTGTTGATAAGTCTCCCTTTTTATCCTCATGCCACATTTTTTTTCAGTGTTCAACTTCTAGAATAATTTGCTCAGTATAGAAATTGAATAGATATGGAGAAAGGATTGTTTTTAAACCATGTATTCCATTGCTCTGTTCACATAATAGCCTCTTTGGCTAGGTGTAGGTTTTTCATGAGCATAATTAAGTGTTCTGGGATTACCATTGTTCTCAATGTTGACCATGATTCACAGTCAAATGCCTTTGCACAGTCAATAAAGCACAAACATTCTTCTGGCATTCTTCCTTTTGTCTAGGATCCATCTGACATCACCAGAGATATTCCTGGTGCCACAGCCTCTTCTAAACCCAGCTTGAACTTCTGGTAGTTCTGTCTATGTACTGCTTTAGCCATTTTTAAATGATCTTCAGCAGTACTTTGCTTGTATGTGATATTAATGATATTGTTTGATAATTTCTACAATATGTGGGATTATCCTTCTTGGGAATGGGTACAATGGATCTCTGTAGTCGGCAAGGCAGCTATCCTCCAAATATCCTGGCAGAGACTGGTGAGTATGCCCAGGACTGCATCTATCACTTGAAACAACTAGTATCCCAATCAATTGCTGGCCTTCATAGCCTTCAGTGCAGCTTGAACTTCTTCCTTCATTACCACTGTTGTTTGATCATATGACACTTCCTGAAATATTTCAGTATCAGCCAATTCATTTGGTATAGTGATTCTGTGTATTCCCTCCATCTTTTCTAATATATCCTGGATCATTCTAGATTTTGCCAATAACTTCTCTAAGTATTGCAACTCAAGGCTTGAATTCATTTTTCAATTCTTTCAAGTTGTGGAATGCTAAGTGAGTTATTCCCTTTTTAGTCTCCATATCATGGGTCTCTGCACATTCCATTATAATTGTTTGTTTGTGTTCTGGAACTGCTCCTTGAAATTCTCTGGTTTGGCTAATTGATCTCAACACTTCTTCTGGCTTCTCAATGTTCTTCTGCAATTTTCATAGTCTCTTCTGACAAGCATTTTGGTTTTTTCTTTCTCCTCTGCCTTTATAGTGACCATTTCTCTCTTCATAGATGATATCCCTGATATTATCCAAAACTCTTCAATCACTGATGTTCAATGCTTCAAACCTATTCTTAAGATAATTTTTAAATTCATAGATTTAAGATATTTGAATTCAAGTGGGACAGACTCAAGAACATATTATTTACTTTAGCTACTCTACATTTAGAAGCAAGTTTCAAAGTCTCTTGACACATATTTTGTTCCTTTTTCTTTTTTACCTTATTAATGACCTTCTGTTTCTGCTGTCTTTTAAGTCATTCCACAACTTGTCTGGTGTTTGGGCATTAGTGCTTACTGTGTCAAATCTATTCTTAAGATAGTTACAAAATTCAGGTGGGATACAGTTAAGGTTGTACTGTAGCTCTCATGAACGTCTATTTTCTTCATTTTCAACTAGAATTTGTGTATATGCAACTACTGATCTGCTAACCCTTGCTCTTGTTGTGACTGATAATACTGACCTTCTCAGTGCCTCTTTCAATGATGTCATTGTGTATCTTAGAGTCACAACTGACCCATAGCTGACCCTCTGGTTGTTTTTCAGAGGCAGTTAACTGCCTGGGAGGAGAGAGCCCATCCTTCTCCCAGCTGGTAACCTTGAATCATGTGTCTTTGGGATTGCAGAACAGCTTCTTGTCACTAGGCCACCAGAGTTCCTGCCTCTTTCCACGTTGTTTTTGCTGTTATGTGCCATCAAGTCACCTGCGACACATAGTGACCCTCTGTATAACAGCTCTGAAGCCTCCCCTATCCTGAGATAATCTGATTTCTCTGCATTCCACCTATAAGGTGGAATGGTCATTGTTACAAAGTGTATAGACATTGTTTATGTTGGAAAGAAAAGTTATGTGTTGGTCTTGCAAAATATATATGATCTCCATCCACGGTTTCTAGTATCAAGATCTTATTTTCCAACTACTGATTTTCTTTCTTTAGTTCCAGATTTCACTTATCACAGAGTTAAAACTAAAAAAGGCAGGCATCCTGACATTCTTTCTCATTCGGTCTTCATTATATCAGATGTCACATCATCAAAATGTTTTCAATTAAAATTTTGGCATAGTATCATTTTTATATTATTTAATACCTGGAATATTCCTAGTCAGTGTGGAAAAGACTTATACTGACTTATCTGAGACTCTTAAAAATTTTTTTCCAAGTCAATTTACTGTTAATAGTAAACATTAATCCTACTATTTCTAACAAAGGCGTATATACTTACCAGGTAATGAAAACATGTCAAAAGCTCTTTATAAATACAGGATACTTTTTATCGACAACAAAACTTTGAGAGAACTTTAAGTACACACGGTGATAATAGCTTAATTATAAAATTACTTAATATTTAAGCTTGTCCCACAAACTTTAAATTGAACATTTGTAGGATTACTTAAGCATACATAGATTCAATTTTTTTGTTTTTTTTGGGTTTTTTTGCAATTTTACTTTTAATACATGTTGTTATTGTTGTTATGTGCCGTCCAGTCACTTGCAACTCATAGTGACTCTATGTACAACAGCCCTACATTCTGCTCTATTCTGTGCCAATCTTACCTGTCTCCAACACACCTACTCTCATTACCCCCATCACTGAATCAATCCATCTCATCAAGGGTCTTCCTCTCTTGTGCTGTCCCTCTCCAAGGACTGGTTCCTCCTTGTAGCATGTCCAAAGACTGCCAGACGAAGCTTCAAAATGTGTCTATTTTCTCAATTACGTTGTTGTTTATGTTAGGTGCTATCAAGCCTACTCTGACTCATAGAAACGCTATAATCATGGATCTGACTTTGCCCTATCCTGTGCTGAGGAACATGAAAGTCTTCAAGCAAGAAAATTTGTTCATTGTATTAAGGAAACTCAGTTAGCATGGATTTTATTTACACTACATTAAATAGGAACAATTTTAACTCAGGAAAATGTATTTTATAAAATTATGTCATACCAGGGCAGCTAGAAACAGGTGTTCCCATATTAATAAGGCAAAGTGCACATCGAGGAAGAGGTTTCCGACAGCCTGGGCAACTTGTGACCTTGGATTTTGTTGGTGAGCCGCTGACTCCATACTGACTAAAACCTCGGCCCTGATGAGGCACAGTTGAACAGCTGTATGATATAGACTTGCCACAGAAATTGCAACTCACAAACACCTAGAAAACAAACAGAAAGGAGGAATGAAGTGTAATGCGAACCACAGGGAAATGACAAAGAATTAACAAGTTTAAATATAAGAAATTTTTTGAAAATAATTATTTTAAACTTCATTTGATATAAAATATGTTTGCAAAGTTTGACTACACACATATTTATGGCCATGGAGTCAGTTCTTATTCAGTTCAGGAGATGTATAGCATTGGGAAAATCTGCTGTCAAGGATCTATCTAAAGTCCTAAAGAGCAATGTTGTCAGTCTAATTTAAGTCATTGTCTTTAGAATCACTTGCTATGTTGGCATCCACTTCCTAAAATCATGCCTCTGGAAACTCTATGAACTTTGGTAAATGACAGTAATAGAAAGGCTTCAGGCCTTTTGTTCATACAGTCACCATGAGTTTTGTTCAACTCGACAGCAATCAACAACATTGTATCTGAGAGTTAGACAATGAAGAAGAATGACAGAAGAACCAACACCTCTGAATTGTGATGTTTCCCAGGCTGTTTCTCTTTCTCCCAAGAGCAGCTGGTGGATGTGAACTGTTGACAAGTAACACAATACAAGTGCAGAGCTCCAGCTCTCTCTCAGAATCACCACTAACAATTATAGTATTTGGGTACTTCTTCTGTTATCTCTGTTCACTTATACTACCACCATTACTATTCACTGCTACTGAGTTGATCCTGACAGTCAAAGTATGATAAGAAAGTTATTGTTATTGTTAGGCACCACTGAGTTGAGAACGACTAATAACAACCCTATGACCAACAGATCTGAACCCTATCCTGAGCCACCTTTATCATCCCTGACACACTTGAGCCCATTTTCGCAGTCACAGTATCAGTCTATCATGTTGAATGTTTTCCTCTTTCACTTACCCTTCACCTTTCCAAGCATTATGTCCCTTTCCAAGAAACAGCCTCTCATAACAATATGCCCAAAGTATGTGAGATGAAGCTCTGCCATCCCTTACTCTTAGATGAGCACTGGTTGCACTGCCTCCAAGACACACTGGTTTGTTCTTTTGGCAGTCCATATGCTATTCAGTACTTTTCTCCAACACCACAATTCAAAGGCATCAGTTCATTGTCTAACTCTCAGATGCATAGCAAGTGACTGTATAGACAATGGCTTGAATTAGGCACACCTTAGTCTTTTAACTGATAGCACTGCTCTTCAGGACTTTAGAGAGATCCCTGAGAGCAGACTTTCCCAATGCTATACAGCTCTTTTTTTTTTTCTTCTCACTAGTTTATTTACAAAATTCTAATACAAATTTGAACAAATTCTTTCAACTTCCCTTAAACCCCCACCCATCAAATTGTACAACTCAATGATTAATCTGATCTTCCCCCTGTATATCCACATCTCTCTGCTTCCAGCCTCTCCCACCCCTCCTAGATCCTTACTTATTCTATAATAACGGTCTTAAACAATAGTTATCCTGTGGGACTAAATTAGTTCACTCAGTCCTTCCCATGTTAGGTAATAATGTATAAAATTATTGCTCCTGCGTGCTGCATAGTATTCCATCTCTTGATGTAGATCCAGGCTAGATGGAATCATTAACAATTTCAATATATTCTCCATTTACCATAATGTTGCCATTGGACCATTAGTGAGGATTTTTGTTTTCTTGATTTTGAGATGTAATCCACAGTGAAGGCTGTAGTTTTTTATTTTCTGCAGCAAGCATCTCAAGTCCTCACTTTCAGCAAGCAAAATTATGTCATTTCTATAACGAAGGTTTTTGATAAGTCTTCCTCCACTCTTAATGCCATATTCTTAAAATCCAGCTTCCCAAATTATTTGCTCAGTACATTGAATTGGACAGAGTAGCACTGCACATATGGTTACCAAAGTGGTAAATCTTTACAAAAGCAGACTGCCTTATAATCCACTGCTGGAGAGGCTGGTGGGTTCGGACTAACAACATTTTTGTTAGCAGCTTCATGATTTTAACCAGTGTATATCCAGAATTCCTTTAGTCACTTATATATTTCTAATATCATTGACTCAAGAGAGAAAACTTGGGAACTTACAGTTCAACATTATAAAAATAACAAATACTTAACAGTTCACAATAGAACACTATGAAATATGATTTTTAATTTAAAGTTCAGTAATAAAATTTAAGAGCAAAATTATTTGTAAAGACGACTCTCTTCCTTAAAAGATTTTGTAATGGCAAATAATGAGAACTTCAGAATAATATTAACCAGCAGCTGTTCATTTTGCTTTTAGAGTGAATTCCTTATCAAACAGACTAGTAACAAATAATATTCTGTAAGGCTATTTTTATTAATATTCGACTCATTGCTTTTGAGTCTTTTCAACTCACAGTGATGGTCCATCAGTTTTCTGGGGCTGTAAATTGCAAGTGGAGGAAAATCAATCATTTTTCTATTCCTAAAATAAAAGAATAGCACCATCCAGGGCTCACACTGTCTTAACTAAGACGCAGAGAACACATGTCATGTGCCTTAAGAGATCATTAATTTTTTTACTCTTCCTAGGGAGTTATGCTGCTACTGGCAGTTTGAAACCATCAGTGGCTACAAGAGAGAAAGATGGGCAATCTCTCCATGTGATTTATACAGCCTTGGAAACCCGCTGGAGGGTCAAGAGGTCTGCCTTGACAACAATGAGTCAATTAGGCTAAAACAAAACAAACGTGTACATATATGTATATGCAATTAAAAAAAAATTCCCTTCTTACCTACCATCAACACAGGAAAACTTCATATAAATGCTAATTTTCAAAGACTAGTTTAGATTTCAGAAAAGCTTAGAATTTATTAGAGGACCTCAGATAGCCTTAGTCTTGATATAAATATGCCCAAGATTCTCCTGGCTGCTGTCATTTGCTCTGTTGTTGTTGTGATGTACTTTACAGGGAAACCAACCCACAGCTTACCTTCTAATAGGTTTTCAGAGGCAAAAAACTGCACAGGAGTTGATTGCTCATCTTTCTCCCATGGAGCAGCTCATGGATTTGAACTTCCTACCTTTGCACTGGCAGCATAAGAATGCAAGAGGTTCCACTGCAAAGGCAGAGGAGGAAGAAAATACCTAGATGGATGTCAGTAGAGACTCTGACTATTGTACTACAGTGCAGAGAAGCCAAAGCAAGGGGAAGGAATCAGGAAGTTAAGGAGTTGACCAGAAAATTTCAAAGGACAGTTTAAAAGACAAAGCAAAGTATTATGAATGAAATGTGTAAAGAGATGGAATCAGAAAACCAAAAGAGCTGAACTCGCTTGGTACTTCTTAATCAGAAAGACCTGAAGAACAAATTCAAGCACCAAGTGCAATACTTAAGGATGTTATCAGCAAAATGGGAACTCTACTGACCTCTAAGCAAGAAGCTGTGCTGCAATCTTGAAGGCACTCAGTTCAAATCCACTAGCTGCTTTGTGGAAGAAGGACGGCAATCTCCTCCTGTGCAGTTTTTTGCCTGTGAATGGGTTGGTTCTGACTCAACGGTACAAAACAAACAACAATGGGAAGAATATTGAAAAATCCAAGAAGCATTAAAAGAAGATGGAAGAAGTACACAGAGTCACTGTACAAAAAAGATTTGGTTGAGGCAAAAGAATTTCATGAAACAACATACGATCAAGAGTCAATGATAGGAAAAAAGATGCAATAGTGATAAAAGAGGAAGAATCAAGCTTCTCTGAAAGAGGTAGCAAAGAACAAGGTCCCAGGAATTTACGGAATACCAACTGATATATTTCAACAGAGAGATGCTGCCCTGGACATGTCCACCAAGTTGTGTCAAGAAAACTGGAGGACAGCTACCAGGACAATTGACTGGAAGAGATCCATATCTGTCCTGATTTAAAAAAGTGTAATCCAAGAGAGTGTGGATATTATCAAACAATATCAGTGATATCACACACACACACAAAAATCCTGCTGAAGACTATTGAAAAAACAGCTAGAACAGTACATTAATCAGAGAACTACAGAAATAGAGGCCAAGTTTATATAAGAGGCTGTGGCACCAGAGACATTATCACCAACATTAGATGGATCTTGGCTAAAAGCAAAGAGTACCAGAGGAGTTTCTGTGTTTTACTGACTATGTAAAGGCATTTAACTGTGTGGATCACAACAAACTGTGGTTAACGTTGAAAAGAATGGCAATCCCAGAACACCTGATTTTGCTCATGTGAGACCTATACTTGGACCAGGAAGCAATTCTTAGAAACGAGCAAGGAAACACTGCATGGCTCAAAATCAGGAAAGGAGAGTGTATGGGATGCATTTAGCCTCCATACCTTTTCAATCTATAAGCAAAACAGATGATGCAGAAGGCTGGACTTTACAAGGAGGAAAGTGCTATCAGAATTGGAGGAAGACTCATCAACACCCTACATAATGAGATGACAAAATCTTGTTCGTGGAAACTGAGGAACTGAAATACTTGCTGCACAAGGTCAAGGACTGCAGTTTTCAGTATGAAGTTCAACATCAAGAAGACAAAGATTCTCACCACTGAGACAATTGGCAGCACCACCATGAGAGATGGGGAAGAGACTGAGGTTGTTCAGCACCACCATGAGAGATGGGGAAGAGACTGAGGTTGTTCACAATTTCAGCTTGCTTGGCGTCACAATCAATACTCTTGGTGTCAGCAGTCAAGAAATCAAAAGATTAATTGCTCTGGGGAAAGCTGCTGTCACAGACCTGCCAAAAGTGCTGAAAAGCAATGATGTCAGTCTGGAGACTAAGGTATGCCATATTCAGGCCATGGTCCTCGCAATTACTTGCTATGCATCAGAGCTGGAGAACGACCAAAGATAAGAGAATAAGCATTGATGTCTTTGAGTTGTGGTTCAAGAGAAAAGTACTGAACATACCATGAACTGCCAAAAAGACAAACAGGTTTATCCTGGAGAGGGTGAAACGAGATTGCTCCTTGGAGGCAAAGATTTTGAAGCTCCATCTGACATACTTTAGATATATTGCCAGGAAGGACCAGTCCTTGGAGAAGGACATCATTCTTGCAATGGGGAACAATGCAGGTGGAAGATTCCAGGTGAGATGAATTGACACAGCCACTGGGGTAATGGGGGTAGGTGTGTTGGAGGGCGGGAGACTGTCTCAGGATAGAGCAGAGTGCACTGTACATAGGGTTGCTATGAGTCGCAGGCAACCTGATGGCACATAACAATAACAACAATAACTAATAATAAT
>NW_006399757.1:4113326-4126638 GCF_000299155.1 Elephantulus edwardii | reverse complement strand
AGTGAAAGATAAATCCCTTATTGTGGAGTTAAGCATTAGTTACAGTGTTGACCCCACCCTTAGCCCAGAGCCTTGACCCACTTACTTCCCAGCTCCACCCTCCACCAGGATAACCCTTCTCATCTGCCAATTCCCTTCAGAAAATATCTTCCATTGTCCAACCCATGATCAATTTGTTCCATAGTAGACTAAAAAGTTAAAACCCCTAAGATGACTGACAATATGTGGCAAGACCAGACAACAGGAATATCAAGGACAGAATTCAGTCTCGATAGATAAAGAATCCACCGGAACTTAATATAAAAGTAATCAAACCCAAACCTATTGCCATCAAGTCAATTCAGATTTATAGTGACCCTACTGGACAGGAGAACTTCGCCACAAGATTTCCTGTAACCTTTATGGAAGCAGACTGCCACTCATTTGTCCTAGGAGCACCTGCTGGGTTTGAACTGACCAAATACTTAACTGCTGCCACTGTTAAGAATGAGCTAATAATCACTTACTAAACTGAATTCTAAATTTATTCTTTACAACATGTACACATACTCAAATGGGATAGTAAAGATGTTACAATCTGATTCCCTCCAAAAGAATGTACTTACCTGTGCTAACGGCTTAGAACTGGGATCCAATTTACTTCTGTGAATATCAAATTCAGCTCGTTTGTGCCAGAATCTCCAGGCATCTAATAAATTTCTGTAATTCTCAATCCAGTATTGAACCCTTTCATCTTTAAGAACATCTAAAGGAGAGCCCTAAAAAGAAAACGTGAATTATTTCAGTTGTTTAAAAATTTCAACTAAGCCAGAGGTTTCAGGCTTAACATAGGAATATGAGCAACATGGAAGAAATCTATCCCCTTTTTGTTCCACTTTGGCTCCAAGTGAAGATATACATAATTCAGACATGTCATCAATTTACTTTACACTGGCCTCTTGAATGACATAAATACATAATGTGTATGTTCTTAAACCTGCAAAGGGAGGTATGATTCATTAGGTGTGATTAATTAAGATTTCAATGGCAAAATGTTTCACCTTTCTTGTTGACTGCAGTAAAAAATGATATGGATGTCTTTTAACCTACAACCAATTTCACAAAGTTTATTTACTATCTAGTCCTTGTCCACTAAATTTACCCACTGGATCTTGCAAATGCATTATGAACTGAGATACTAATTCTATACACCTATTTATTTTTAAGATATATTTGTCTATTCTTTTTTCTTAATCTCCTATGTCAATTAAATTATCTCCTAAAAAGTTTCAGTTCTTTTGTTCTTAGGCCATATGGAAAAGCAGAAATTAGCTTTATTTAATTTTGCTTTGATTTCTTCTCATTAAGGACATCAATTAACTTTCTGGTAAGATTTTGTTCTGAAGAAGTATATTCCATAGCAGCTGTGACATCTGAAACGTTCCTTGTGTTTGTTCAAGATTCACACAGAAGACTTCCAGCCATATTTAAGGTATCTCTGGTGGCCTGATAAGGACCTACAATCTCAATGACATGACGTTCAAATCCATCTGCTGCTCTGTGGAAGATGGATAGGCAATCTTCTTCTGTGAAATTTACTGCCTTCGAAAACCTGCTGGTAGGTCAGTTATGAGTTGGTTTCAATTTGAAGACACAAAACAACACCCCCCCCCCCCCATTTAAGACATCTTCCTTAACTGCCAGGTTGGAAAAAGTAAGAAGCATCTTCACCTCCAATGACACCCTGAACCTCAACATGAGCCTCAGTTTTCCCAACTGCATTTGAGGACAGATAGAAAAGCAAAATGTTATGAGAGCTTCACATGAATTTTACCAAAAATGAGGCCGAATCTGTTAATATCTTAAAATAGACAAATGTGTCTTTAGACAGTCCATCAAAAGTAAAAGGACTATATCTCTCAGCTATTAAAATTCGGTTAATTTTAATTATTGGAGTTAAATTCGGCCAGAAGAACATTTAAAAAAAAAACTCTTGGCATTTTAAAAAACATTTTTAAAAAACTCTTTAAAAACCAGTGATCTATTCTAAATTATAATTAACTATTGTTAGTTATTGCTGAGTACTATCAAGTCAAAACTGACTCAGAGCTGACCCTCCAGTGGATATTGAGAGGCAATAAATTGCATGGAATTACACTGCCCATCTTTTTGCTGCAGAGCTGCTGGTGGATTTGAACTTTATACCTTGGGTTGGCAGTCTTAACTCCTTACCGCAGTCTAACTCCTTACCACTGAACCACCAGAGCTACCTAATTATAGCTAACTAGGAAGAATTAAGTCACTTGTCATGCATTGGCGAGCTGGACAATGAGTATGGACAACAGATGATTATTGCTGCCTTTGAACTTTGTTGGTGGAAAGAGTGCTGGATAGCCCATCAACTGCCAAAAGAACAAATAAATATATCCTGGAGAAAGTACAGCAAGAGTGCTCCCTAGATGCAAAGATGATGAAGCTTTGTCTCACATACTTAAGGCACGTTACCAAGAGTGGTTATCCCTTGGAGAAAGCCATCATGCTTGGAAAGGTGGAAGGGTGGTGAATGAGAGAAAGACCTTCAATTAGGTGGATTGACATAGTGCCTATGGCTTGAATATGTCAGAGATTGTGAGTATGGCACAGGATAGGACAGAGTTCAGATTTGTTGTTCATAGGGTCGGTCGCTATGAGTCATACTCAATTCGATGGCACCTAACAACAGGAAGAACTAATTACCAAAGTAGAATATAATCCTTGGTTTAAAAGGAAAATTTATAAAAAAATAAAGACTTCTCCATACCCCCCTTTTTCCCTTTGAAATGAATAATATGGCAAGTCACTTGTGAAGGCAAACTAAAGGGTGATTCAGTCAATTTACAGAATGGAGGCAGTAGCAACTACCACCAACCAAGGATCATTTTGAGACGGGCCCCAACAAAGCTTAAAATCAAGAGATCTGGGAGCTCTGGTGGCCTAGTGGCAAGAAGCTGCACTGCAATTCCAGAAGAACATGGTTCGAATCCACCAGACGCTCTGCCGGAGAAGGAGGCGCAATATCCTCCTGTACCAGTCAGATCTGATTTGACGGTACACGCACACAAAATAAAAAAAGAAAAAAAAAAATCAAGAGATCTACAGTGTTTAGAAACTGAGTTTGGCCAACTGAGAAGAGCTTAGGTATACTTTAGAATTTCCATAGATCCACAGAAACAAAACATAAAATAAGAAGCTATCAACCAGTAATTGACTGTCTTAAATCAACCAGTAACTTCTATTGTCTTAAAACAATAACTAGCACTGTTTAGAATAAATAGGTAAAGAACTGAGATATTTGCAATCAACAGCAGCAAGTAAAGTCCAGCATTCAATGAAAAACAGACATTTGTAAACATGATATATGTAATTCAATGTTAGGAAAAAAACAGTCAATAGAAGTTAAGATAGCTCAGATGTTAGAACAAGCAAATAAGCAGTATTCAAAGCAGCTGTAAGAAATATGACTTAAGGACTTAAAGGAAAATAATACTTGAATTCATGTATGCACAGAGAATTGGAGCTGAAAGAAGTAAACTATATTTTAAAAATGAAGTTGGAGAACTAGAAAGCACAGTGAATAAAATGTAATATTACTTGGAAGGCAAGCAGCAGAAAAGTCAATGAACAAATCAATAGCATGAATTCAATTTGAAGAATAGATTAAAATCAAAGATAGGAAGAGAGAATTCAGAGTCTCCAAAACTTGTGGGATAATCTCAAACGGCACAATGTGTGTGTCTTAAGAATAGAAGAAAATGAGATTAGGGTAAGGAGGGGGAGAACTATAGTTATTTAATAAAAACATGCTATTATATTATAGGAAAAGAATCTAAGTAGGAAAGAAAGATAATGCAAAGAGGAAAATAAGATTAGCTGAAGGGCTATTGCAGTGTTGGAAACACTCTGAATTTTCCTCATTCTTTCATACAGGCAAAGTACAAAAGTAATGTTTACCAGGAATCTGTCTTTAACTAACGAATAAGAAAATCTGAGCAAACACAGATGAACTGGTTACTCCAAATTATGCTACTGAAAATAAAAAGGGGAAACAGAAGTCAAGAGTGCTTCCAGACTTCAAAGAAGACTATAGTTCAGATCAAGGAAAGGTAATCTTTTTAAAAGAATTGGTGTAGTTCTGCCAACAACTGGTGTAACTGAAGAGATGTACTCCATATAAATTCACACACAGTCAAGATTAACACTATCCAGAAGGAAAAGAAGAACTTGATAATCTAATACAGAAAACTTAAAGACAACTATACAAGGCCAAAGACTCAGTAGAAAAAGTGATTAAGTTAAAGCTAAATCTCTTCCAAAAATTTCCTGAACATAGTGAAAAGTATATACAGAAAACAAAGAACCAATATCATTCTCAATGGAAAAAGACTAAAATTATTCTCCGTGAGAACAGGGACTAGACAAGGATGCCCACGGCAATGCAACAAGAGAAGGAAAGAAAATGTATCCAGACCAGAAAAGAGATGGTGAAACTGTCACTTATGCAGATGACATGATAATGTACACAGAAAACTCCAAGGTCTCAACAAAAAACCTGTTAGAGCTAATAGACCAATTTAGTAAAGTGACAGGATACAAGATCAATTTATAAAAGTCAGTGGGATTCCTCTATACAATAACAAAACACAGAGAAGAAAATGAAGAAGTTGTACAATTTGATGGGTAGGGGGATGAAGGAAATTGGAAGAATCTGTTCTGGAAAACAATGTATTTGAATTTTGTAAATAAACTAGTATAATTTTTAAAAGAAAACTAAGAAAGCAATACCATTTACAATGTTGTTGTTATGTGCGATGAAGTCACTTGCGACTCATAGTGAACCTATGTACAACAGCTCTGAACCCTGTTCTATATTGAGCCAATCTTACTGTCTCTGACACACCTATCCCCATAACCCCAGTCACTGAGTCAATCCATCTCATCTCGGGTTTTCCTCTCTTGTGCTATCCTTCCACTTTCTCAATCATGATATCCTTCTCCTAGGACTGGTCCCTCCTTGCAATATCCCCAAAGTATGTCAGACAGAGCCTCAGAATCCTAGTTGTCCATGGTATATTCAATAACCAACCACAAATTGAGATACTTAGGAGTAAACCTAGAGACACAAAGCACCTTTACAGAGAAAACTATAAAGCACTCCTGCGAGACAAAATAAAAGACCTTAAAAAATGGAAAAATATTCCCTGTCCATGGATAAGAAGACTCAATATAGTAAAAATAAAAATCTTATTGAAAGCACTCTACATGTTCAACACAATCCCAATACAGATACCAAATTCATTTTTCAAAGAGATAGAAAAGGCAACTGGAAAGTTTATTTGGCGAGGAAAAGGACACAGAAAAGGAAATTGGCAAGTTTATCAGGAGAGGAAAGAGATCTCAAACAACCAAAGCACTTCTGAAAAAGAAGATGAAGTGGGAGGCACTTTCGCACTCTGATCTCAAAACTTAATACATAGCTATATTAACCAAAACAGCACAGTACTGGTACAATGACAGGCAAATAGACCAATGAAACAGAATCAAGGACCTGGAAATTAATCCGTTTATCTATGGTCAAACTGATAATTGACAAGGAAACAAAACCTACCAAATGGGGAAACAATAACCTCTTCAACAAATTGTGCTGGAAAAACTAGACTATTACCTGCAGAAAGCTGAAGCAGGATGCACACCTCACATGATACACAAAAATCAACTCAAGATGGATTAGAGACCTAGGGGTAAAGCTCATAACCATAAAAATCATAAAAGACAAAGCAGGACCAAGATTAGAAGACCTAGCTCATGGTATAAAAAGGCTGACAAATACAGCCAGAAATACACAAACAGAAAAAAATAAAACTGATGAATGAGACCTTCTAAAGATTAAATCCCTGTGCACATCAAAAACATTTCAAACAGAGTAAAAGAAAACGTATTGCCTGGGAAAAAAACATTTGGTAATACCATTTGAGGTAAGTGTCTCATATCAAAAGTTTACAGAATCCTTTAGTGCTTCCATGAGAAAAAGACTCCCCACACAATTATAAAATGGGCAAACGACATGGGAAGACCTTTCAGAGAAAGATAATTCAGACGGCGAACAGACATATGAAAAAATGTTCAAAATCACTGGCAGTAAGAGATGCAAATAAAAACCACAATGAGATCTCCTCTCACCCCAGCAGCAGTGGCAAAGTTTAACAGGACAGCAAATAATAAATGGTAGAGAGATGTGGAGAGACAGGACTTCTTAATATGTTGTTGGTGGGATTATAAAATGGTATAACAACTCTGGAAGGCAGCTTAGCGTTTGCTCAAAAAAGCTGAACACAAAAATTTCATTATGACCCAGCTATTACACTGCTTGGAATATACCCTGAGAAAATGAGAACTGAGGTAAAAACAGATATTGTACACTATGTTCATAGTAGCTTTATTCACCATCACAAGAATATGGAAACAGCCTAAATGCCCAACCACAATCAAATGGATTGAGAAATTATGGTACATACACATGACAGAATACTATGCAGCATGCAGAAGCAGTGATTTCAAAAATCACTACATAACTTGGAAGGGACTGGAGAGAATTATGCTAAGTGAACTAAGTCCTGTAAGAGTAAATACTATATAAGACTATTATTGTAGAAATAGATAACTAGTAAAATGGGTATGAGGATCCAAGGAGTTGGGGGTAGGTAGAGTTGGTGAGGATGAGCAGAGGGATAATCATAGGGTCACACAATTTGATGAGTAGAGGGAAGGTTGGGGTAAAAGAAATGGGAAAGATCTGGTGTAAAAAACAATGGATACAAACTTTGTAAGTAAACCAGTATAAAATAGATTTAAAACAAACAAAAAAACTAAATCCCTTTTAAATATCCTAAGCTAGCAAAATAATGCATACACACTTTCTTATTTTTTATAGCTGCTGCCACATTACACTAACCTGAAGCATGCAGTAACTTGCTGTTTGAACGTCTCCAGTTCTATCAACATAACTCTCCATTAAATCCACTCCATCTTTAGTAAGGCCTGTAAGCAGAATTCCTTCCAAATTTCCAGCCTCTTTCATTTCATTGGTCAGTTTTTCAATGTATCTATTTAACTGGAAGATTCAAAGTGATTTCCTGAAGCAATCAGTTTCATTATAGAGAGGTACTTCAAAACTTCTACATTTAGAACAATTTTATTCCTAATAAAAAATTTTAAACAAAAATCCTTACTGTATGATCTCTAATAAGTCTGCATTTATTATAAATTATATGACAACCTCTAAGATAATTTAAAATACTAAAAAAGGAAGACACTAAGATATTTGACAATTATTCTATGAAAAATTTTAAAAAGGTTTGCTATTGTAAAGAGATTATTCCTATTATTCTACAGTGTTCTTTTACAGCACAGTCTATCAGCATATAATGGAATCTTTACCACCTGAAAACTTTGCAGTTAAGAAGAACCACTTGTTCTAAGATCTTCCCTGACTTCTTTCCTCCCAAACTGCTCGTCAGGATTGCTTTCTATTCCCCTTGCCCTTCATCATTATTAAGAGTACTTAGTACCTCATCCTGCTATAATTCATAAGCATTTTGTTTTACTATGTGCTTTTACATCTCCAGCAATTAGGATATAGTGTTTACACAAGAACTGTTAATAACTATTAAAAAAATGAAAGAATGCTTTTTTTCAAACTGACACCAATATTTCAGCCATTTTAATGTGATTATAAATGTTAACATCTTAAGATTAAAATTTGTAACTTTCTTTTTTTAATTAATTTTAATGAACATTTACAGAGATTTTGGATTTCCATTCATTCATTGATGCACTTTTCTCCCCTCCCATCCCCCCCACCCAGTTCACTCTTCTCTTTGAAAAGTAAAAGAAAAATTCCTTCACTGGTATACAATCCCCCCGCCGCCCTGAGTATACTCCACTCTGCATTCTTTCATTTCAAAAAACGAAAGAATGCTTTTTAAGCATCACTAAGAAGTGTTATATTTCTATCTATAAAAAATATTTATATCTTCACTTCCCAAAACAGAAATGAACTAAAATACTAATTAAGGAGATTTAGCTATAGATATGATCACAATACCTTTATCTAATAAAGAAATTATTAATTTACTTCTCTAGGTGGAATAAACGATTCACACACAACTACTAAATAAAAGGTTGGTGGTCTGAAACTACCCAACAGCACCATGGAAGTAAGCCTTGGTGGATTATTTCTAGAAAATTATAGCCACTGAAAATTTTATGAAGTACAGTTTTACTATGCCATTCTTGGTGTGAAGACAATTTACAAACACTTCAGTGGCAATGGTAATACTTTACTTCTTAGAGACATTTACACATAAATCTTCTATAGATGCATTTGCACGTCAAGATAATTTTCCTAAAATAACTTAGTGACCAATCTAGCAACCTTGGAGGACAGCATAGGACGGCCCTGGAAAGTTTCAAAAGCTGTAAATCTCTACAGAAACAGATTACCACAGCTTTCTCCCATAGAAAGACTGGTGGGTTTGAGTGGTACACCTTTTAGATAGCAGCTGAGTGGTTTAACCACTGAGCTACTGAGGACTCCTACTTCAATGAGAGGAAACATTAATAATTTTAAACATAGAGTGAAATTGTTTCTCACCTGAGTATCACTAAGGAATTTACAAGCAAACGCCACTCTGTCACGTACAGCAACTCTGTTTTCATACTGGAAAGAGAAAATGTAAGGAGTTACTACTTATAAGTGCTGTGACTCAAAATCTTTTCAGACTAATTATCTTATATACATAATAAAACATATATATATAAACCAACAAAACCAGTACACTGCTGTTGAGTTGGTGTTGTCTGACAGCAACCCTCCATCAGGTTTCTGAGGCTCTAAATCTTTAGGGGGAAATGCTCATCTATTTCCCATAGGTCAGTTGTTAGATTTGAATGACTGACTTTTCAGTTACAGCACAATACATTAAACACATGTTACAACAGTGGTTCTAGAATCATGGACCATGGTCTTTGGTTCATTTTAGGGTAATACAGGATGTATTTTTAATCTAACTTAATGATAGCAGCCAGAAGTTTCTAATTAAATGCACTCATTTTATAGCTCATAATTAATGATGACAGGAGAACACAAAAATAAAATAGACATACAGTCTACTTCCAAAAATGGGCTTATAGATGACAATACCAAAATAAAGTAGATAAATGGTCTACTTCCAACAAGAATAATTTGAAACCTTTTTAAAATAGCCTATGATAAATACAGCTGTTTAAATGCTCAACTGGCATATATTAAAAATAGCATATTATTTGTATTTACCAAAATGTTAAAAGCCAAATTGGATTTATTACTTCTACTACAGCTTTCTGACTAGCTAATATAAATTATTTCATAGTAGCTTAACTTGAGTCCAAATTTAACTCTGAAAAGCTAGAGACCACATTGTAGACTGGCAGCTTCTAGAAAGACTGATAAGTCTTAGAAACCCTACAGTTTTCTACTCTGTCCTGTAACTACTAGAACAGACTAGAGAGGTGTGAATTCTTAGGATTTTGGTACCATATTTAAGATGTCATATATAATCCTTCTACCATAGAAGTTCAATTTGGAGAGAACTCAGGAAACTTTTCCTTGGCTGCTAAATTAATTCTTTAAAATTAATTTTAATGAACATTTACAGAGATTTTAGATTTCCATTCATTCATTATAGCATTTTTCTCCCTGCCCACCTCTCCCTCCCCCCAACTCGCTCTTCTCTTAGAAAATTAAAGAAAAATTCTTTGTTATACAATCCCTCCCCCCAAGTGCACTCTACTATGCAGCCTTCGTTCTGGACTCCTGTCATGATAATAATACCTAATCATATATCGCTTTTAAAACAATTCTCTCCCTCACTGTGAACTGGCATTACTAGTGCAGAATTCAAAAGACATACCAATCAATATATGCGCCAATACAAAAGAACAAGTTTTACTAGATAGCTTTCTAAATCATTTATTCTTGTGGCTAAAGTAAAATATAAGAGTATAAGAGGTTTGGGGCAGATTTTTTCAGAGGCATCATGTTAACATCAATTTTCATAACCTTGTCAATACTGTAAAACAACTTTGAGAATATTATACCTTTTATAAAGGTGCAACTAGTTTTAAAAGTAAAAAATAATTAAAAGGTAGAAAAAGTATCTAACTTCATTTAAAGTATCCTTTAAACTAGATTTGGCTTTTAGGTTTATTTACATGCATATATTAACTATGTTACTCAAGGACGAAAAAACTGAAACTCAAAAATGATACATAATGTAGGCTAGGATGACCATAGCAAAACTAGCACTCAGGCCCTTCTTTCTAACTCCTTACTTAATTCAATACTTTTCAGTACTATATTGCTATCTTACTTTCAGTTTTGTATTACTGTAACTTAATATTACAAAGTTTACTTCTAAATATTTAATACTAAATTATAACTAGAGAGCTCTGGTGGCCTAATAGTAAGGAACTGCACAGCACATCCTTCAAATCCACTAGCTGCTCAATGGGACAAAGATAGAATATACTGCCTCTAAAAATACACTGCCTCTAAAAATCTGCTGGAGGATCAGCTATGGGTTAGTTCCAAACTAATGGTACAGAACAACAACAAATTATAATTAGAAATTATCTTTAAATAGTTTGGAGATATTAACTTTGTATGTCAAATTTAATTGAAAGAAGAGAATATAAAACATAGAAAACTGTTATTTAGAAAATGTGCTTTCCCCCAAAGAAACCATAACCACCACCCAAGCAGATATATGCACACCCATGTTTAATGCAGCTTTGTTCATAATAGCAAAGACTTGGAAACAACCTAAGTTCCCATCAACAAACGAATGGACAGAGAAGCCGTGATATATTCACACAATGGAATACTAAAAACAAGGAACTCATGAAATATTATACAAAATAGGAGATCCTGGAGGACATTAATTATGCTTAGTGAAATATCTCAGTCACAAAAGGACAAATACTGCATAGCACCACAGTTGCAAAAAGGGACGGACATCAGGGTTGGGGGGAGACTGAGAAAGATAGGATAAATTATGTATACTGCACTGAAACAGATGAGGGAGAAAATTATTTAAAAGGGATGTATGATTAGGTATTATTGTCACAACAAGGGTCTAGAATGAATTTGGGGGGAGGGATTGTATAACAATGAAAGAATTTTTTCTTTTACTTTTCAAAGAGAAGAAAGAACTGGGGGGGAGGGGTGGGCAGGGATAAAAGTGCAAAAATGAATGAATGGAAATCCAAAGTCTCTGTAAACTTTCACTGAAATTAGTAATAATAAAAATAAAATGAGGTATTTACTACTAAACCAAGCAAAATAAGCCCACTGCCACCTAAAAAAAAGCGTTTCTCCAAATACATCTGTTTCAAAAGTTAAATAATTCACCTTTTTTCTTACTCTTCTTCATTATCTGTTATTTCTTGAAATACAGTTTTTCTCTTCAAGATGCAATACAATACCCAAAAAGTATACTGGTAGTAAATAAAATAAATATTCTTGGATATTAACTTGAAGTGGTTAGAAAAGTTCAGTAACAATTATTAAAAGTAGGGATACTGTAGCTAATGTTAGATGGCTCTTGGCGGAAAGCGGGGAGTTCCAGAGGAGTATCTGTGTTTCATTGATTATGTAAAGGTGTTTTGTCTGTGTGGATCACAACAAACTGTGGCTGACTCTGAGAAGAATGGGAATACCAGAACACTTGATCATGCTAATGCGAAACCTAAACTTGGACTAGGAGGCAGTCATCAGAGCAGAGTAGGGAAGCACTGCATGGTTCAAAATTGGGAAGGGTGTACACCAGGGATGTGTCCTATCTCCATACCTTTTCAATGTATATGCAGAACAGATTATCTGGGAGGTTGAGCTGTATGAGGAGAAATGTGGTATCAGGATTGGAGGAAGATTCATCAAGAGTCTGCATTAAGCAGATGACACAACCCTGCTTGCTGAAACTGAGGAGGACCTGAAGTGCTTGCTGCAGAAGGACAAGGACTGTAGCCTTCAATATGGACTGAGGCTCAATATCAAGAAAACAAAGATTCTCACCACTGAGCCAATTGGCAACATCATGATAAATGGTGAAGAGACTGAGTTTGTTAACAGCTTTAGTTTGCTTGGTTCTACAATTAACACTCCTGGCACCCAGCAGCCAGGAAATTAAAAGAAATATTGCAATGGGAAAGTGTGCTGTTAGGGACCAGGACCTCTCCAAAGTACTGAAGAGCAATGATGTCAGTCTGGAGACTAAGGTGGACCTGATACAAGCCATTGTCTTTGCAATCACTTGCTATGCATAAGAGAGATGGACAATGACTAGGGATGACCAAAGGAGAACTGATGCCTTTGAGCTGTGGTGTTGGAAAAGAGTATTGAAAATACCATGGACTGCTAAGAAAACGAACAGGTTCACCCTTGAGCGGGTTAAACTAGGCTGCTCCTTGGAGGCAAAGATTCTGAAGCTTCACCTAACATATTTTGCATATGTTGCAAGGAGGGATCAATCCTTGTAGAGGGATGTCATGCTTGGGAGGGTGGAGGAACAGCACAGGAGAGAAAGATTCTCTATGAGGTGGACTGATTCAGTGACTGGGGTAATGGTCTAGGTGTGTTGGAGAGAGCGAGATTGGCAAGGGATAAAGCAGGGTTCAGAGCTGTTGTACATGGGGTCACTATGAGTCACAGGCAACTCGACAGCACATAACAACAAAGAACAACAATGGATAAAATATGTACAACTAAGGAACCAAAATAAGCACAAAAAATATTCAAAATGTCATTAAGATAGCTCATTAAAACATTTATAAATTTTAGCAGCTGAAGTTTACATCAATTTCTCCAATAATGTAAGGGCAAACACAAAAATAATAATTTTCAAAGGTGCCTCTTTGCTAAAAGGAAACCAAAGAAGGCTGTGGTATGAAAGAAAATCTTAAAACTCAACAACTAAAACTAGTAAACAAATTTTATTTTCTTCTATTTTCTCCATTTTATGACAGAAAATCTACCTGGAGATGTGGTTATAGGTTAATGAAGCAGTATGGGGGGGAGAGGGAGGAATCAGAAGAACAAATAATGAAAAAAATAAAGCAGGGTGTCATGTAATTTAAGTTCCAAACTAGGACCTATCTGATAGTGATGAATGCTACTCAAGATAAGATATATGGGCACCCTGAACTTAAATTGTAAACAGAAATTACATATATGTGTATACACACATACACCCCCCCCCCC
>NW_006399757.1:4110261-4112914 GCF_000299155.1 Elephantulus edwardii | reverse complement strand
GGTCCTTAGAGAGGGACATCATGCTTGGGAGAGTAGAGGGACAGCACAGAAGAGGACAGCCCTCTATGAGGTGGATTGATTCAGTGACTGGGGTAATTGGGTTGGGTGTGTCAGAGACGGTGTAATTGGCACAGGGCAGAGCAGTTTAGGGCTGTTGTACAACAACATATACACATACATACATAAAAATATAAAAATAGTTGTTGTTACTGTTAGGTGATGTAGAGTTAAGTATGACTTACAGCAATTCTTTAGACAGACCTGAACCTTCTCCTATCCTGTGCCAACTTCACAATCTTTTACACACTTGAGCTTGTTCTATAGTCATTGTGTTAATCCACTTGATTGACAGTCCTCCTTTCCTTTGCCATCTCCCCACCTTTCCATGCATGATGTCCTTTTCCAAGTGATAACTTTTCCTAGCCATCATGCCCCAAATATGCAAGATGAAGCATTGCCATCCTTGCCTCCAAGGAGCACTCTATTTTAACTGAATCTTCTCCAAGATATAGCTGTTTGTTCTTTTGCCAGTCCATGGGAAATTCTGTATTAGTCTCCATCACCACAGCTCAAAGGCATCAATTATTCTGTTGTCCTTATTCATTGTCCAGCTCTAGCAGCATAGCAAGTGACTGGAAAGACCATGGAATGAATCAAATGCACCTCAATCCTCAAACTAACATAACTACTCTTCAGTAATTTGGAGAGGTCTCTGACTGCATACTTTCCCAATACAAAATTCCTCTTAATCTCCTGACGTGGTACCAAATATATATATAAAACTCTACATATATATGGATATAAGGACAATTAAAAGGAAGGTCTTGTGAGACAGAAATTAGCTTACCAAAACTCCATCATAAGATCCCGTTTCACTTGTCAGAAAAGCAAACATGACACACAGGTATGGATTGTTCAGCTGTAACCGAAGAGTGCTACACATTTCTCTCCAAAGGGAGTTCTTCTCGTCTGTATAGCCTGATAATGCCATGGCGACCACATTGAGATTCAAATCTCCTGAATATCAATAATAGTTAATAAAAATTATTAAAAGTTTATTTACATCATCTTCTGTATAAATAAATAATAATCAGAGATGGTTTATCCCCAGAAAAAAATTAACTTACTAGGAAAAGAATTTTATTCAGAACTGGAAAATTTGGTAAGAACAAAGAAAATATCACCAGTCTTACAAAATTCCTGCTAATACATGTAAATCCTGTACAAAGTAAATTCACCTTTTAATTTTCAAGGGCTAATTCCAATCAAGTTCCTTATACTATCTGCTAAATAGCTAATGGTGAAAAAATTTCAGCCTTCTTATCAGTACCACTATCAGCTGTAAAAATAAGTTCACTTTTTAAACCATGTTTAAAAGCATTACTGCTTCTTAAGACTGCAATTCTCCAATTTTGTTTTCCTATTATTACACGAGACACACTTATATATTATCAACTACAAAGTACAGAAAGTAAAAAAAAATCGTTTAGAATTTGTTTGGGTTTTTTGGGGTTTTTTTTCTCCTGTGTAATCTGTTGTTATTTTGTTCCACTGAGTCAGAACCAACCCATAGCAGAGCCTCCAGCAATATACAACTGTACAATTTAGAGCCTCAAAAATCCACTGGAGAGTCAGCTTTGAGTTGGTTCTGACTCCATGAGTTATGTGGGAAAATGTAGTAGTGTTGAGCTGCTAACAAAGGAGGCGGTTCAAATTCACTAGGAACTCAGCACAAGAAAGATGAACAGTTTCCTCATGTACAGCTTCAGTAACCAACTGGAGGGTCATCAGGAGTCAGTGATGATGGAGGGGAGTTGGGTTTTGATTTACTATACTTTTACTTTTTCTAAGACAAAATAAACTTCTATGAATTACTACAGAATCCCACTTAAACACAGTTGCAACATAGCATTTGCTACCAAGTCTTCAAAACATCTGTTTTTCTCAGCATATTTTATGGTTTCTGGTAAGCCCAGACTTTTAGGGCCACCCAGCCTTCTAAGGTAACTTTAGCTCCATAAGAGAAAACTAAACTTTAACATGTACTCTGAAATGTTTTACATTATCATAGAAACCTTTTTTTTCCCCCTCTGAAGACCAATCCTAGTGTTCCTCAGAATTAGGTATTCTGTTTTCTGTTCCTAATCCTTTTCTTTCTCTTGCAAATACAACTTTCCCCTGCTTTTTGTTCTTAGCAGCATTGTTCTTCAGGTCTATAAACAATGTCTCCAGCTTACTTTATGCTTGCTACCTCTACCTACTTTATGAAAACAAGATTTAAATTCTTCCATGTAATTTTAATAAAGGAACATCTTTGATATGTGCTTAAAACAATTTATGTCCAATCAAAAAGGTACGTTTGACCTAAAAGTCTTTTTTTTTTTCGGTCTTTAACCAACTCATAAAAATTACTTGTAAACAACTTTTCCTCCTATTGCTAACATGGGTCTTTAAGTCTATTACAACTAAACTTCAGAGACACTGATCCCAACATAAGGAACTACCATCAGCTGATGTGTTTGAAATCACAGAAGCCATGGAAGCTTCATATACAAGTTATTAGATGTAGATGAAGGGCTGGTGAAAGGGAGGTAGATGTGAAGGGAGGGGGTAGAAGTGGATGGGTATCCTGCTGGATGGTGAAGCAGGAAAT
>NW_006399757.1:4090643-4107156 GCF_000299155.1 Elephantulus edwardii | reverse complement strand
AACAACAACAACATAAAATTTTCCAGGAGTAGGGAGCTCTGGCGGCCTAGTGGTAAAAATTTGCATTGCAATCCCAAAGGTGCTTGGTTCAATCCACCAGACGTTCTACTAGAGAAGAAGGGGCAATCTCTTCCTGTGCCAGTCAGATCCGATTCAACGGCACACAACAAGAACAAAAGTGCACTTAATAGGAAAAAAATCACTCAAGTTGTAGTGAAAATATAATTAGAAATGACTACACATCAACTCTTTTCAACATATTTCCCATTGCATTCTCTAATGAGAAAGACTGATGATGATGCAAAAGTAAAAGAATGCTTTTCCCCTGTCGCTGCCGAGTTGTGCGGAGGTCGGGGTGTGTTCAAGATTCCGCTCCACCCATAACCCACCGCCATGGCCGAGGAAGGCACTGCTGCTGGAGGTGTAATGGACGTTAATACCGCTTTACAAGAGGTGCTAAAGACTGACCTCATCCATGATGGCCTAGCACGTGGAACCCGCGAAGCTGCCAAAGCCTTAGGCAAGCACCAAGCCCATCTATGTGTGCTTGCATCCAACTGTAATTAGCCTATGTATGTCAAGTTAGTAGAGGCCCTTTGTGCTGAACGCCAAATCAACGTGATAAAGGTTGATGATAATAAGAAACTGGGGGAGTGGGTAGGCCTCTGCAAAACTGATCGAGAAGGAAAGCCCCGCAAAGTAGTTGGCTGCAGTTGTGTAGTTGTTAAGGACTATGGCAAAGAATCACAGGTCAAGGATGTCATTGAAGAGTATTTCAAATGCAAGAAATGAAACCAATAAAGAACTTGGCATATTAAAAAAAAAAAGTAAAATAATGATGCAAAACTGGCCAAATATTAGTTCTTTAAATTTAAAACACAAAACATATATAATGTCATATATTTCATATATTTTCTATGGTACAAAAAATACAATAGTTTAACAATAGTTTCAAAATGAAATAACAATACTACTTTGAACACTGAAATAATTCCTTATTAGGCCCACTAAATACAGATAACTCTCTACATCTTAAGTATTGTCAAGTAAAAAGTTTCTGACAAATAAAACCCCTAAATATTGAAATTAATGTTGTTTCTTTGCTGCTATGAGTTGGAGCTGACAGGACAGCAGTGTGCTTACACTACAGTCTACTGAGCCTGGGTGTTAACAGTTCAAATCCACCAGGTCCTCCAAAGAAGAAAGATAGGCAGTTTCCTTCCTTAAAGACTTAGTCTTGAAAACCCCAGGATTGCTATGAATTGGAATTGGCTTGATGGCAGTGTGTTGGGTATATTAGTCCAACTGAAAGTGTCATTTAGTTTCTTAAAGCATAGCAAATAACTATTTAAATGAGAAAATACAAAATAAAATATACTGAAATGATCTGCCAGGAAAATGCTTGCACATTGAAACTCAAAACTCATTGCCATGGAGTCAGAACTAATTCATAGCTGACCCTCCATTGGGTTTCTAAGTCTGTAAATTGCAAAGGAAGAGACTGTCCATCTTTCTCCCAAGGAGCCACCTATGGATTTGACTGCTAGAGATGAGGCCTTTGGGTCAGCAGCACAACTCCTCATGGACTACACTACCAGTGCTCCTGTAATAGCTAAAGAAATGTATTTTACATCTACTGAGTGGCTATATTTAAAAGAAATAAAACACTGAAAATAGATCCTTTAAGCACTGCTTAAAATACAACAAAAATAATATTCCTTAGACATATTTATTTTTTATAAACCTATAATAAGGTATTTAAAAAAGGAGATGTGCTAATACTTTTATAGATTTGGAACTATGTTAGTTTATCTTCCTACAGTAATTTACCAAAACCAAAAAACAAACAAACAAAAAACCCCAAACCCTCATTATTTGGATTCGATTTTTAAAATATGAGTACTCTTTTAAAAATAATGATTCTATAAACTACCAACATCTTAGAACATAACCTAATACCTTTTCCTGAAGAGGCCCCTTCATTCAGAATTTGAATTGCTCGTCGAATATCCAAGTTGAATAATGCCACAGCAGCTGCTCTCTCCCATTCCCCTTCTTGCACAAGGGAGTTCAAAAATGGCCCCACATCTATATCTGTTCCTTTCTTTATCCACCCACAAAGCTGTAAAACTAAGATTCTCTCTTCACTTAAATTCTGAATTTCAGTTTGCTTATCTAATCCACTCCAACTATGTCTGCTGCTTTCCACCATTCCTAAAAAAGAAAAACAATTATTTTAATTACTTTATTTTATTGGCTCTTATTCTGAAATAGATTTTAAAAAATAATTTTTACGGGAAGTACTTAAAACAATCTTGAATAGTCAACATTGTGCATTCATTCTTTTCATCTCCTACCTCCTCTGTTCAATTGATTATTAAAGTTTGCTGTTGTAATTTACAAGATGCCTAATGGCATAGTGAATTACATGCTGGTCTGCAAATGGAAAGTTGGTGTCAAAGCCACCAATCACTCCGAGAGAGATTTATAGCTTCAGAAACCAAATCAGTTAGAAAAAATTTCATGAAAATGGGTTTGAATTTTAATTTATCCATGTTTTTCTTGCCTACCTACCACTAACTTTGATAAAGACACAATCGTTTCTTGCCTGATTATTATAGGTTCTTACCCAAAATTCCCTCCAATTTACTGCACAGAGTGGTAGTTCTAAACCAAAAATCTAATTTTTATAGCCCTTTTAAAATCTTTCCTTGATTCCTACTTGTTAAAGGATGATGTTGTTATGTTGTGATGTGCCATTGAGTTCTTTGGGACTCACAGTAACCTTATGTACAACCAATCTCATGTCTCTGACACACCTATCCCTATGACCCCAGTGAATCCATCTCATCCAGGGTCTTCTTCACTGTCCTTCTATGTTTCCAAGCATGATGTCCTTCTCCAAGGACTGGTTCCTTCTAGCAACATGCCCAAGGTATGTGAGACAGGGCTTCACAATCCTTGCCTCCAAGGAGCAGCTTGGTTTCACCCTCTCTAGAACAGATGTACTAGTTCTCTTGGCTGTCATGGTGTATGCCCAATACTCTTCTCCAGCACCACAGCTCAAAGGCATCAATTCTTCTTCTATCATCCTTAATCATGGTCCAGCTCGTTCATGCACAGAAAGTAACTGTGAAGACTATGGCCTAAATCAGATACACCTTAGTCTCTAGACTGACATCATTGCTCCTCAGCACACTGGAGAGGTCCCTGACAGATTTTCCCAATACATTTCGCCTTTTGATTTCCTCACTGTTGGTGCCAAGAATGTTGACTGTTGAACCAAGCAAGGATGGTAAGTCTCCCTAAATCCTTAACATGATTTCTAGTCTCCAGTTTTTCCTCACTTTCCTTCTCATATTCTGTTCCAGTCAAACTACAGATGTCCTATGGTTTATCCTTTCTGAGCTCATTATCTGCACTGCTACTTGTCTGACATGTCCTTCTAAACCCTCCAGGAAAATTTCACTCTTTAAAACACAATATGAATGAAGACTGGGGGGAAACACAATGTATGTGAACTTTGTGCCAACATAAAATAAAGTGAAATGGGGAAAAAACACCCACAACAAAACCCACAGAGAATCTAAAACCCCTACATGAAGGATATTTGCCTAACTTGTTGAAAGTTATGGCTCCAGTTGCAAGGATGATTCCTGAGGTGTATACCCTAAGCACTTAATGTGTACTATTTTTCACTAACGTTAAAATTCAGCTGTGTGGTGTTATTAATTTTTGCATTAGATTACCATAAGCAAGATAGCTGAATGACTGATTGACTTTGCATTGAAATAGTAAAGATAGAATTAAGACAGATTCTCTAGTTTTTATAATTTTGGATGGCAGAAATAAAAATACCTACACCAAATCAAACCAAAAAAATGAATGAATGAGAAAATCCTTCTAATGGTTTTGTTTCTTTAGTTTGGGTAAAGACTAATTTTAACTCAGGGGTGAGACACTCATTCTATCTCATCAGGAACATTTTAAAATATTTCCTTTTCCCCTTTGCTTTTTCTCTGAGCTTGGGTGGTTGGGTTTTTCTTAGATCAAAAGACAACAAATATAAGAACCTCTGAATAACTGAGAGTGCAGTAAGACTAGACATAGTGCTAAAATATGCAAATTCTATAAATTAGAGTTATATTTCTTTGCAGTGGTGGTTTTAAAATGATGAACTCACATGAGTTTTTGGTAATTTAAAACATCTATGCTTTTAGAGGAGCTCTGTTGGCTAACTTGATAGAGAGAGCAACCCAGAAATTTCTAATTAAATGAATTAATTTTATTGCTCAGAATAAAAAATTACTTTTTTGAAGCATAATAGAGCACCAAAATAAGAGATATAAATAATCTACTTTCAACAAGATAGATTAAAGTAAATGGAAACTTTTTTTTCCTGGCAGTTTCCAAGTAATTTTATTCAGAATTTTTAATTTGCTTCCTGAATCAATAAATACTATACACAACAACATAAAAATGGCTACCATTTTCTCTCCCCTGCTCTCCCCATCTAGGAACAATACCCTGGGCCACCTCACTCAAGCAGTGTCCCTTCAGATTTGGTCCAGCATATGAGCCTCTTGAGTATTGAAGGAGTCTGGCTAGGGTGAGGAGAGCCTCATAAATCTGAAGGTGACTAAGTTAAAGAAATGGATTAGTGTTTATTTTTTTGTTGTTGCTATTTATAAATGGAAACGCTTTTAAAAAAGTAAAAATGTAACAGTTTAGTTTAAATTTTTAATTACGTCACATCAAAAAAATAGCATATTATATTACTAAACATGTTATGAGAAACCAGGTTGAATTTATTACTCCCACTAGGCTGACTAGCTAATATAAATTCTTTTTCTAGCAGCTTAATTTGAATCCTAATTTGACTGGTATGTCAAGCAAGGAAAGAATTCTTAGGTCAGGAAGATACTTACAATTTGCAAGTCAATTCTAAGAAAAAGAGTAAGAACTATTAAAAGCAGTCAATGAAAAAATATTGTCTGGGTCTTCTGGCACACTTATTTCTAAACTAGTTTATCAATTTCAACTCTACATTCATTCATATTGTCAAAGACTATTTCAGGCATGATTCTTTCAAACAAGCCCTTAGGTACTAAAATGCTGTGATAATATACAAACTAAACCAGCACCTTATAAATTATCTATCATCTCTCAAACGGAGTCTTCATAAAATAATACAGAATAAATTTAGAAAGTCAAAGAACCAAGATTTCCTAAAGAAAAAAACCTGCATAAAATTAGTTATACATTTAACCTACCAATGCACTATTTAATGATAAAACCAAGAACAAAAAAGAAAATGAAAAGGAATATTTATGTGCAATATCTTGAATATCTAAGTAGCTTCTGTCAAATTACTGGAGGAGGGAGAGAAAAGAGTACAAAATCTATACGCGTACAGCAGAAAATAAAATGTAATTTCTTACCCAAGGAAGATTTTACAATTGATTTGATTCCAGCATAAACCAATGCTCCTTTATTGCCTGGAGTTTTCTGGTCTATATCTTCTGTATACTGCTTCATAAGTATTTAAATGCATAGGAAATACTAGTGATGATGTATAATAAAATATTTCAAAACTAAATATACTTTGATTTGGAGCCAATTCATAAAGGCGTCAGTGCAAGTAAGGTACTCTACTGTAGATTGCTTTTCTTCCTCCTACACAATCTGTGAAGAAGTATTTCAAGAGTTTAAACACTTTTACTTTGTAATTTTAGTATTATACGTGTATTTGCATAGAAAACATTTCATCATATTTACAGACTGACTGAAAGTAAACTTCAAGATTTTTCTACCTCATTTATCTCAAATATTCACAACCCAAAGGATATAGTGCAGAGTGTACCACAGGGACTTGAGCTGTGGATCTTCATTTCCAGCCAAAACGTGGTTTCTCCAGACTTGCTCTGTATCAAGTCCATACCTTGATAATGCCCGAAGGCGCATCTTTGTTGCTATATCTTTTTCTAAAGAATTATCATTTTCTTCTTCTGCACATTCATACAAATGACGACCACAAGCCCACATTAAAGACGTAATTGGGCTCCAAGCAAGAGATATCCTTTCAAAAACTGTGAAGTCAGACATGGTTCGGTTGGGAGTTACAACTATCATTCGATTTTGACTTGTTGGATGCCAAGCAAAAGAAGCAATGTAATGATCACAGGGCTGTACACTTCTTTCAATTATTGTGGGTTCAGTTTCATCTCCAATGGGCGTGGGTGTATGCTGCATATCATACAATCTAATAATATTACTATCCCTTGTTAAAGTGGCAAGCAGACCAGTCCTAGTTGGACACCAGGCTACTTTTGTTAAGGGCTTTGGTTGCTCAGTCAAAGTCAAAACCGGCTTTTCAAATTTTCTAAGATCCCATATTGCAACTTGACCTTCATAGAAGGAAGCAACACGATCATGGAAGTATGGGTCTACTGTCACTCCCTGAACCGCTTTTGTATTTACAAACATCTTCTGGCTTGTATTCCGCAGATCGAATATGGCTAGGTTACGATGCATACCAGCAAGCAGAAGTTTCTGGTCTCGAGGAAGCCAACAGAGAGAGAGACAAGCATCGTTTTGTCCTAATTCATAAAGTGGTTTTGTTACTAACAATGTTGTTTCAGTTTCACCTGCGGAAAGTCTTACTTTCTCCATGGGGACTATGTCAGGACTATATTTGCTACAGATATCCCATATTAGCACTGAAAAATCAGCTCGATGTTTATCTAGGCCAGCGGCAAGCCAGTTACTATCCAGTGGGTTCCATGCAAGGGTATTGCATTGTCGTGCGTGCTTTGGAACAAATTCTTTTCCTATCAAATCCTTGAACTTTGAGTTATGATCTTGGCCAAGACTTGTAAGAACAACTCGACCATTTGCTTGTCCAACTGCTAGAAGACATTCAGGATCATAGTTGAGATACCAGGCAACACATTTCATATAGGGTGTATCTGAATTTATTGATAATAATGTAGCTGCAGAGTCTTCAGATAAACGTAAAGATCCAGCTTTGAGTTCTGAATTCACAGTAGATTCCACATGATAAAGGCTCAGTTCTGAGTCACATACAACAAACCTATCAACCTGATGTGGTGCCCACAAAATATCAGGTTTGGTACCGCTCATGTTTACTGATGTGCTCAGAGACTCCAGTCAGGTCCATTCACTGAAAATCTGTTTAAAAATAAAAAGACTTTTAAGATACTGACAAAATGCAATATTTAAATTGAATAAACTACCCAGGTAGCCAGGTAATTCTCTATACAGACAGACAGGGCCAAGAGCCTCGAAAACTCAATGAAGGGTCACCTTAACTCGGAGACAACTCAACAGCAATGGCTTTAATTTTCTTTTTCATTTTATTGTGCTTTGCTTTACTACACTTTGCAAATACTGTATTTTTTTACATATTGAAGGTGTGTAGCAAGCTCACTGTAGCATGAGGCACTTTTTTCCCCAACAGCATGTGATCATTCTATATCTCTATGCCACAGTTTAGTAATTCTAAAAACTTTTTAAGTGCTAGTATGCACTGGAAAACCAAAAACTTCATGTGACTTGCTTTGTGGTAATAGGCATTTTATTCCAGTGTTCTAGAACTGATGCTGCAATATCTTCAAGGTATGCCTCTACTGTTTCTCAATACATTTTTATTTCTTCTCCGTCCTGATTATAAAGGGTGGCCTAGTGACAAGAAGCGGCACTGAAATCCTGAAAGCACGAGGTTCAAGGCCATGAGCTGCTCCACAGAGAAGCATGGGCACTCTCCTCCAAAGCAATTACATACCTCTGAATACCAGCCAGAGGGTCAGCTATGGGTCAGTTCTGACTCAACAAAACAACTGATTATAAAAGCAAAAGATAAAAAAGCAGAAAAAAGAATAATAACTCCTTTGAATAAAATGAACTGATAGAAATCTGAGAACTCTATGCAGCTTCATTTCCCATGATTTATTTATTATCTTAATCACACCATTACTAAATCCTTCATTTTAACCGAAGGGTTAAAATAACTTCAAAGTGGTAAGCAGATTAATAAATATTATTCCTTTGAAGGAGGTAATGCTTTAAAGGGTTATGAATCACGTTTCTAAGCAATAGTTTAGAGCTGCACTGACCAATGGAACTTTGTGCAATGATTGTGAGGATGGCACAGGATCAGGCAGTTTTTTTGCTTTTGTACAGAGTGTGACTGTAACTTGGAGCAGCCTCAAGGGCATTTAGTAAGTGGTCACATGTGGTGAATGATTAGTAGAATTGTAAGCCAAATTTTAAATTTTATTTAATATTAATACAGTCAGAAACATGATAAGAGAGAAAGCACATTTTAAATACAATGCTGTAGTAAAATAGAGCTCTGGTGGCCTGGTGGTAAGGCGTTGCACTGCCAACCCAAAGGCAGGTAACTGGAATCCACCAGCGGCTCTACAGGAGAAGGATGAGCAGCAATCTCTTCCTGTGCAATGTACAGTCTCTGAAAACCACATGGCAGGTAGGTTATGACATGGTCCAATTCGGCCACACGTAACAACAACATAGTAAAATAGAGGTTTCCAACATTCCATGATACAAAGCAGGCCAATATGACTGAAGAGGGAACTCTAGTGGACTAGTGGGTAGAGATCTAACAGTTCAAACCTACCAGTGGTTCCAGAGGAAAAAGATGGACAAACTCCTCCCTTGTGTTTTACAGTCTCTTAAAAATCTTCTGGATGGATAGCTATGCATCAATTCTAATTAGATGGCAGTGAGAAAATATACTTGAACACTGGAAAGAATTAAGCATGTCTAAATTAGCATGTCCTTGGCTGTCACAAACTCATTTCTTTATGATCCATAATGAAATACATATTTTGTATACTGTTAATTCTGTAAACAGATGCATGTTCAAAAGATCTTTGACGGTCTTAAAATCTTAATCTATTTTAGATATTTTAATTTTTTCCCTGTTTGGGAATTCATTTAGTATAGTGACATTTTCATATAAGGTTATATAACTTTTCATACATAAACATGAAATTTGTTGTAGAAAATTCTTTAAACCAAACATTTTAATCTAGGACTTCAACTTAATCTGTTCCTTGAATCTATTTTTATGTGGCCCTTAAAAACATATCCAAAAATCCATTGCTAATATAGCAATAAAAATACTTTGGGTACTGACAGCCTCTTCGGAGTGTATATATAAAATTACAAACTTGTATTCATATTTTTTCTGTGATATGTTGTACTAAAATACAAAGTGACTTTTGCACCCTTTTTAAACCAATATTTTCCTTTAATGTTGGTACCAGATTTGTTTATATAAGCAACTGCTGCTCTGAGGGTTAAACATTTTGTTAGTGAAAATAGAACACTACATTATGGACAAAGTTTTTCAGAGTAGATTGCATAAGTAAATTGTTAGACGTTATCCAGTTATTTTGTCATTATCAAATCATGCCCCTTTTTTTTCTGGAAAGGAAAAAAATGGTTTGTTTTCATTTCTAGTTCATATCTTGTGTAGTAAAGAAAAAATTTCTTTGTTCAATGTAATCTTCATTCAAAATGCAATTGCAATTTTAAGGTTGTTCATGTGTATGATAGTAAATAGTTGATTTTTGCGATTCAAGGCTCCTATGAGTTTGATTTACTACTTATTTTTCCCCAAATAAATACTGTTTCCCAACTGTTATGTCCTAGGTATTTCTAATTTTAACTTCAGAATCAATCAACATGAAGCAGGCTGCTGTTAAAAATACATGTATATTATATTTGTGTTATACCTTTAAAAAAAAAATAAATTAGCATGTCCTAGCCTTAGCAGATGACCTTGGAAAAACTAGTATCTGAGTGGAGTCTCTTTCACTCTCTTAAACAGTACAGTGGTTGGATTCCATTAACGTTTCACATATATTAGTCATTAATGTGCCAATTTGTTATACCTACATACTTTTATTGTTAGTTTAATATCTTTATTTAAATTTTCTAATTTTAATATCACAAAGGCTATAAATCATGTTTGTGACACACTATATTTTTCAAAATACATTAAAATAAATATGTAAATATTAAAACAGCCAATTGCATTTTACCTAAAATCACTCTATTTGCAACCAAGAGTATACACACTAAACTTTGGGACACTTAGAGTATTTAATTTTATGAAATGGAGTGTCTAAAATCATATATGAAAAGATAAATATTCTGGTAGTTTAAGTACAAACTAAAATAACTATGGTTAAAAAGACTGAAGAAATGTTCAAAATCCCTAGCTCTAAGAGAGATGCAAATCAAAACAACTATGAGATATCATCTCATCCCAGTAAGAAGAGCAAAATTCAACATAACAGCAAGCAACAAATGCTGGCAAGGTTGTGAAGAAACTGGAACACTTATTTACTATTGATGGGATTGTAAAATGGTGCAACCACTATGGAAGGCCGTATAGTGCTTTCTCAAAAAGTTGCAAAAAAATACCATTTGACCCAGGAATTCCACTACTGGGAATAAACCCTAAAGAAACCATAACTGCCACCCAAACAGATACATGCAAACCTATTTTTATTTCAGCTTTGTTCACAATAACAAAGAATTGGAAACAACGTAAGTAAGTGCCCATCAACAAATAAATTGATAGAGAAGCTGTGGTATATTTACACAATGGAATACTATGCTGCATTGAAAAACAAGAAACTAAAAAAAAAAAAAAAGAAAAACAAGAAACTCATGTAATATTTCACAAAATGGGTGACCCTGGAGGACATTATGCTGAGTGAAAGATCAGTCACAAAAGGACAAATACGGCATAAAGCCACTGTGATAAAGGAGGACTGATATAGAGGGTGGGGGAAGACTGAGAAAAGTGGGACAGATGGTTCAAACAGATGCATTGAAATGGATGAGGGAGAGAACTGTTTAAAAGGGATATATGCTTAGATATTATTGTTATGACAGGGGTCCAGAACAAAGGTAGCATAGTGGAGTGGACTTGGGGAGAGGAACTGAAAAACAATGAGAGAATTTTTTTTACTTTTCAAAAAGAAAAGCAAATTAGGGGAGGAGTGGGCAGGAATGCAACAATGAATGAATGGAAATCCAAAGTCTCTGTAAATGTTCATTAAAATAAAATTTTAAAAAAGAGTTTCTTAATAATAAAGGCCAAATACAACAATTGTAATGTTTATTTCCAAGCTCTAGCTAGAGGTTATAGTCTGAATTCAAGGTCAACCAAGATATCTCCCATCTTCATTGCAATCTACTGTCAGTGCTTAGAGAGCAAAACGATGTTTATTAATTTTTCAATACCCAGGACCAGCTGTGGAGCCTGGCATAGGATTCGAAGATAGATTCAATAATTTAAATCAAACATAATTATTTTGCTTATTGATTTTGCAAAAGTTCCAGCCAAGAATTATCTGTCTAGAATTTTATAAACTCCTATCATTTATATGACTTGGAAAAACATCTCAGAATTCTTAGAATGGCTTCCGTCCTTAACAATTCTAGAGCCCAAGATCAATAATCTCAATTATATTCTCATTAACTGATGCCATTGAGTTGATCTGACTCACAGTGGCCTTTCTTCAAGTTTCTGAGGCTATAATTCTTAAGGCCTTCATCATCCTACCACCGATTAGCTGGTGGGTTTGAACTACCAATCTTTCAGTATGCAATTCAACACAGAATGCAATATGCTATCAGGGCTCCTTGTTGTTAAGTGCTGTAGAGTCGTAGATAACTCATAGTGACCCTATAAATGAAAGACCTGGACAGTTGTATAACTTTCATCGTTTATCCAAGTTCATAGAGTTTCCCGAGGCAAGCTATTGCAGAAGTGGATGCCACTTCTGCTTCCAAGCTTGTTTTAATCGGGGAGCTCCACCAAACCGTTCACTATGGGTAACCATTATCTCATTTTATACATCAGTGTCACAGTGTTCAACTTCATAAAAACCGCAAGTTATCTCTGTACAGCAAATGGACAGATCAGTGATATACCACTTAGAAGAATGTTTGATCAAAACCAATTACAACCAGGCCTGAGGGCCGCAGATTAAAATTACCCACTGTTGACTTGGTAGCATAACTCTATCCACTAGGCCAACAAAGCTCGCTCTATGTTGCTGTTATTGTTAAGTGCCGTAGACGACTCATAGCAACCCTATGAACGAAATACCTGAACACTTTGTATAACTTTCAACATTTCTCCAAGTTCAAAGTTTTCGGAGGGCACCTTAGCACCCTCGATTTCTTCATTACCTTGTTTGTTATTCCAGCTTTCCCATTCCCTAACTCTAGATGAGCCAAATTGTTTACTTCACTCTTCCACTCAGGTTGTCAGGGGTTACTAATCTGTGGATTATCCTGTGTTCTGCAAATTGACTTCTTAAGACACAGTCAGGACCAAAAAATTAATCTGTAAGGGCTGCACAAAATTAAAATGAGGTACCTTTTAAAAAGATTTAAAGAGTATTTTAAAAAAGTATTTCTTCACAACTCCAATTAGATGGATCCTCCTTCATAATCACAGATCATGAGAAAGATCGAAGAAAACTGGAGTCAGAAGACCTCCTGCCACCATGGTCTTAGGGGAGAGCTAGCTCAATTAGTCAACACACAGTGTTCTACATCTACATTCTACTGTGTTGAGTAGTCTTAGAAGGTCAACAATGGCCATCAAAGATGTGACTATTTGCCTATGTCAGAAGCAAAGAAAGCATGTGAACAAAATGTCCAAAGGGCTAATGAACCATGGAAATCTCAGCCTCCTCAACCCTTGGTGCACAGCTATTCCTACCTTTCTGAAAGAGAACATAATATAATGTCCTGGATAGAGTGGAAAAGAAATGTGGAACAAAACTAAAAAAAACTCCCACAAACAAAACCAGACTGCTGGCCCTTCACTGAGGTTTAACTTTCAATCAAACAGGCCTAGAAGGTGAACAATGGGTTAAACCAGGCAGCTCCCTGGAGGCAAGGATTCTGAGGCTCCATCTAACATACTTTGGACATGCTGTAAGGAGGGACAGGTCCTTGGAGAGGGACACCATGCTTGGGAGGGTGGAGGGACAGTGCAACAGGGAAGGACCCACTTTGAGGTAGATTGATTCAGTGACTGGGGTAATCGGGATGGGTGTGTCAAAGACAGTGCAATTGTCACAGGACAGAGCAGTTTTTAGGGCTGTTAACAACAACAACAACAACAACAACTCCTTAGAACTCCCAAAATAGCTTGTCTTCGGAAACTCTATGAACAGTGCTCAGTCAGGTCTTTCCTTCATAGGGTCGAAACTCAATGGCACTTAACAACAACAACAACTCCTTAGAACAATAGGCAAATAAGATGAAGAGAACAGTTTTTACCAGGGATAAAGCTCAGAAGGCAGGAAGGTAGGAAGTGGAAGAATGCTGATACACTATAGATGAAACAAATTAAGTACGAATTTGTGAATGGAAAACCAATATGCTTTGTAAATTTTCACTCAAATCACAATTAAAAGTTTTAAGAAAAATAAGGGAGCTCTGGTGGCCTAGTGGCAAGAAGCTGCACTGCAATCCCAGAGGTGCGCACTTCAAATGCCCCAGATGCTCTGCTGGAGAAGGAGGGTCAATCTCCTCCTGTACCAGTCAGATCTGATTTGACGGTACACGCACAAGAAATAATTAAAAAATAAAAAAAAATTTAAATAAACAAAAAAGCCAGATACTTAGAGGATGGATTTTATCTCCTATCTATCTTACAAAGCTGTGACAATCCATGACATTACATAAATGTCATTATCAGTATCACTACAATGCCCTTAAATAGGCCTGGAAATTATTTTTTTCAAATGTTAAAAAACTAACTGCTGCTCAGTCCATCTCTACTCTTGATCCTCTAACAGATTTTCAAGGTTGTCAATTTTTTAAAAGGAAACAGTCCATCTTTCTCTGGTAGAGCAGCTAGTAGGTTTGAACTTCCAGGCTTTCAGTAAGCTGCCCAACAATTAACACGTTGCCACACGTTTTTAAATTCATGACTGTGCTTAGAAACACATTTTGCCTATTTGCAGCAACATTAACACACTCCACCAGGGATCTTTCAAATGTTAAGGGCCAATGGCAAACTGAGGGTGAGAGGAGATGAAGTTTGTAATACTCCTCAAATACATCCTGCCTTCGAATTCACTGCAACACACAGCAATCATGTGCAATTCTAAGAGTAATTGGTGGATTCAAACCACTGGAGACCTTTGTGGGTTAGCAGTGCACAAGCTAAGCACTACCCCTCCATGGCTTCTTTTCTGATACTTTGCGCTTACATTTATTTCCTTCAAGTTAAACAAGTGCTTCCTTCCCATCGATGGTTTTTAAGCAAAGGATGTTTCTAAGTTCATCCGCAGAACTGCCACAGCACTGCCAAGTACGAATTCTGTAAGAGCCATACAATTTGAAATTATCTAGTAGCCACTTCAGAAAAGTAAAAAGAAAGGGATGAATAAATATAACCATTGTATTTACTAAAATACATAAAAAGTGGTATTGTTTGAATATGCAAGCAATGTAAAAATTATCAGCGAGAATTTAAACGTCCTTTTTTGTGTATACGGATTCTTCGTAACCGCGCGTGTCACCTCACTTCGAGTTACCCATATTCCAGGAGCGCAGTACTCAGGTGTTGCTGCTGTTGTGTACTATCGTGGTTTAGTCAGAACCCTCCAGCGGGTTTTCAGAGCCCCATGTGCTAAAGGCTACACCACTAGGTGTTTAAAGGATCCAATCACCTTTCCACATTTTTTTTTTGGTTGTCTTTGGTGGCACAGTCCAAAGCGAGTTGCATTGTTATCCCAAAGTTGGTGCCTCTCAGGCAACTAGATTCCACCAGTCGCTCCTCTGGGGAAGGAGGGGCAAACTCCTCCAGTAAGATTTCCAGCCTCGGAAGGCCCCTGGAGAGTCAGCCGTGAGTCAGTTCTGACCTGACTGCAATGAGGGAGCGCCTAGCTTTATTACCGTACCAAATTACAACCGCTGGAATTTCAAGAAATTCCCACCATCACCATCTTTTATGAGCTGCACTGCACATATATCCAAATGTTCCTTGCAATATACTTATATGTAAAAGGTCTGCAAAAGCATTCACTTGCTAAACAATTTAGAAATGCCTCTGGCATAAGCGAGAAGCTTTATTCAACCTCTTTAAATGGCTAGTATTGAAGTGAATGGAGCTAAGTGTCCAGGTGACAGCACAAGTGGAAGAGAGCTTGTTGCTATTCTGGGAGAACCAGGATCTGTGGTCGAGTCCCCGCTGCACACTGGCTGGGCCACTCCTCAAAGGTGAGGACACTGCTTCGCACCAACAGCCGAGGCAGAGGCTGCAGAGCGGCGCCCGCCCCCCGGGGACCCCGCGCGCCCTTTGCTGCCCGCTGCCCCGCGGCTCTGGCCGAGGCCCGCGACCGCACCGCGCCGTTCGGGAGCACAGGGGAAGCCCCCGCCTCGGCCGCAGGCCAGTGCCCGCCCACACAGTGCGAGTAGGGGTTCCCAGGCCCTCCGCAGCAACCCTAAGGTTCCAGAGCCCCCGACTCCAGGACTCAGGCCTGCCTTCCCGGGAGAGGAGGCGCAGCCCGGGACGCACTCACTGACCTGAGGAGGCAGCGCGGCCGCAGCACAGCCGCTTCCGGCCTGGTCGCCGCCACTCCCAGCGCGAGAGTCCCGACGCGGGCAAGATGGCGACTGGGGAAGCACAGACGAGGACTGAGCCCCACGACGGGGCTCCGCGACCCCGCCGCGGCGCCTCGAGAACCCAGAACGTGCACACCACGCCTGGGCCGCCAAGGGGTGTTCCCGGCGCTGAACCCCGCCCCGCCCTCGCTCCGGGGGTCGCCCCGCCTAGGGGTGGGACCGTGTCCTGAGAAGCCACGCCCCCTGCCCAGAGTGCCCGCCCACCTGAGACTCCTAGGGAAGCTTAGGGAAACCCCAGGTTTTGTCAGATCCCCTTTACTCTTCACACACTCCAGTTTTGCCAGCAACAATAACAGCAAAAGCTGTACCTTAAAGTGAATCTGTTTATTAAGGCTTGATACCATTTGACTAGGAGAGCTGTATGGAATATAAGAAGTGAAACCAAGAAGTGTGAGGCAGCACAACTCTAAACACGTTTTTTATAGGGTTAATGTAGGAACTTCAATTTACAATATTGTGTGGAGAATATGAGAGAGAGGAGATCTCAAAGATGAGCATTTACTAGGGCTGACTGGTTTACAAAGAATACATCTATTGCAGGAGTGGCTTCAATATATAATTGCAAAAGAACATGCTTTGTAGGGGATTGCAAGGTAATCATCAGGATGTAACGAAATACCTATCCTAAGTCGCAAACTGTTCAGATACCCCTTATGCATGCGTGTTCTTCATATCTACTTTTTGTTAAGTGCCGTTGAGTAGCCTGCGACTCATAGAGACCCTATGTACAACAGCCCTGAACCCTGCTCTATTCCTTGCCAATCTTACTGTCTCCTATACACTTATCCCCATGACC
>NW_006399757.1:4089518-4090137 GCF_000299155.1 Elephantulus edwardii | reverse complement strand
TAATTGGTAAAACTAAAAGAGTTTTGTGACACTGATCCAGATCTACAAGCAGAGCACAGAGCCTTCAGGCTGGGAGGCAGAGGAAGACTGACCTGGAATATACTTATAATTAATCTGTCCTGAGGGAAAAATCTGTTTACTTCTTTATTAAGACCACATTAGAAAGTTCTGTAAATTCTGTGTGGTCACTGCAATGAATCAGCTAACTTAATAGTAGATTAAGAAGACTTGTGGGAAGGACAGTTGTTGTTAGAAGTCATAGCCAACTATATAAGAGTGTGGGAGTGTGACTTACCTAATAAGAACAGGCTTGGTCCTGTTGATACTGTTTATGGAAATTCTTCCTCCTTGTGGAGTTAGTGGATGTCAAACTATGCCACATTCAAAATGACTGCACTTCTTTTTACATCAAGTCAACTATCACTACACTTTCTGAATATTCTTCAAGCCATTTACACCTCTTCATTTCTACTTTACATCCCTCTTGAGGTCTAGGCCATCAGTTACTTTTTGGATGCTTACCTTAATAGATGGTATACCAATTGACGTATTTCAGCTAACAGATGCTGCCCTGGATGTGCTCACCAAGTTGTGCCAAGAAATCTGGAGAACAACCACT
>NW_006399757.1:4076553-4088463 GCF_000299155.1 Elephantulus edwardii | reverse complement strand
AGGGTTAAACCAGGCTACTCTTTGGAGGCAAGGATTCTGGGGCTTCGTCTGACATACTTTGGACATGTTGTAAGGAGAGACAGGTCCTTGGAAAGGGACATCACGCTTGATAGGGTGGAGGGACAGCGCAGGAGGGGAAGGTCCTCTGTGAGGTGGATTGATTCAGTGACTGGGGCATTCGGGATGGGTGTGTCGGAGGCAATGCGGTTGGCACAGGATAGAGCAGGGTTTAGGGCTGTTGTACATAGGGTCACTATGAGTCACAAACGCCTCGATGGCACATAACAGCAAAACACCACCTTAACCCCTCTCCCTTCTCTAAGGACAACACAAAACAAACTGATACCACTCCACATGGTTAAAAACCCTTAGTGTCCCAGTCATTTCCCTTAGGAAAAAGTCTTCACTAACCTGGCTTACAGACATCTTTCTTATGGATCTTATTTTCTCTCTACTTCTGCTGCTTACTCCAACTTTTAGCCATACTCACATGTGCCTTGTTCCCTACTCCACCTCTGCCAAAGCACTTGACCCTGGCATCTTGCACTTGACTCTGACATGTTGGTATGTTCATGGCAAGTTCAGCTCTGTCTCATGCCAGTCTGCTACTGTCAGTATCTCTCCACTTGCTCTTGTTCTGTCTGGCTCAGGAATCTCTGGCCCAAAGGACATGTGACACTTTCTGGTTTTTCTTTCTTGATGAGAGTGAGATTCTTGTTTATTTACCTATTTTACATTATTAACAAACTAAAATCTAACTGGTGAGCCACAAACAGTTCACATTTGTATATGCTTACCTAGTCAACGTTGGAAGCCCGGTAGCCTGGTGTTAAGGAGCTACACTGCCAACACAGAGGTTTACAGTTCAACTTCACCATGGGAAAAAGATGCGCAATTTCCTTCTGTGCAATTTATTGCTTCAAAAAAACCCACTGGAGGGTCAGCTATGAGTCAGTTCTGACTTGGACTGTAACAAACAACAACCACCTAGTCATGTGATGAAACTAAAAACCAATTGCTATAAAAGTCATATTGAATAATCCACAACAGTATACATGAAAGAGCTCCTAACTGTAACTGTAACTCAGTACTGTAACTGGTGTTACAGTCCTTGAGGAGTTATACTGATAACCCAAAGATCATGCCTCTCTTGAATACACCAGCAGCTCAGTGGGAGAAAGATGGACAATCTCCTCTCACATGATTTATAGCCTTAGAATTTTAATGAAAGGTCAGCTGTGAGCAGATTCTGACATGATAACAAAGAGATAAGATAGTACACATAATGATCGACTGAAAAGAGAGAAAAAGGAAACAGGATGTTGACCAGGTTTCTAGCTCTGTTTATGAGAATACTGTAGAGTATTCTCTGTATGAAAATACTGACAGCTGCCACAGTGAGTGAGCAAGCGAGTGAGTGAGTGAGTGAGTGAGTGAGTGATTAACAAGAGAAATAAGGGTGGCACAGAGACTTAGATGTTGTTGTTGTTATGTGCTGTTGAGTCGTTTGCGACTCATAGCGACCCTATGTACAACAGCTCTAAACTCTGTGCCAATCGCATTGCCTCTGACACACCCATCCCGATTACCCCAGTCACTGAATCAATCCACCTCATAGAGGGTCTTCTCCTCCTGCGCTGTCCCTCTACCCTCCCAAGCATGATGTCCCTCTCCAAGGACCTGTCTCTCCTTACAACATGTCCAAAGTATGTCAGACGAAGCCTCAGAATCCTTGCCTCCAAGGAGTAGCCTGGTTTAACCCTCTCTAGGATGAATCTGTTTGTTTTCTTGGCAGTCCATGGTATATTCAATACTCTTCTCCAGCACCACAGCTTAAAGGCATCAATCCTCCTATCTGGCAATATTCTCCTGTCTGTCCTTGCTTAAAAGTGTGGACTTGGCCTTGTGGTGGTTGAGAAGAACAACATAATGATTATTTTTTCTTTTTTAAAGACAGGCAGTTTTGATGGGGGAGAAAAATGAGCTTGAGAAGATTATTGCTTGTGGAAGTCTGAGGCTTCTTATCTTTTCCTGCAACTAGAAAGGTACAGGCTGAAGAAAGTGCTGAAGCACTGAGAGGAGATTTCACACAGTTTTATACTGAGTGTGACAAATATTTTTGTAGTAAGCTCAATGGTTTTGATTCACCCCAAAGCTACCACACCAAACCTTGAACCAATACAAGTCTTTTCCTTATTCATTCCTGTCATGCTTGGCTGAGCAAACCTTTTCCCTCATGCTCAGGAGATGACTTTCCCTCCTCCATTAGAAAGAAAATGGAAGGTATTATGTAGGAATTCCCATGGCCTCCTCTGGCTTCCTCTTTCCTTCCTGATGTCTTCATTCACTTCCACTTTTAACTTCTAGCTAACAAAGAGAAAGAGGAGGAACTCCATATTGTTCCTCTTTTCTCAAAACTTGCCTTACCTGTTTTCATCTCTTCCACATGTCTTAACCTCTGCACTTTTACTGGCTTTTTACCTTCAGCATATAAAGCATGTTTGAGTCACTCCCATTACTCCCCAAACCTGTTCTTGCCAAAGTCATCAATGACCTCTGTGCTGCCAGTTGCACTGGTCAAAATTTTGCCCTTGCAATTTTAACTCTTAACTACCTCCTCCACTCTCAAAATTCTTTCTCCATTTGGTTCTATGTCACCTTCTCTGTCCTTTTCTGTCCCGATGACTTTCTCCACCTCTTGTTCTCTATCCCTGTGACTTTGCTGGTACTTGCACACAACAAACAGGTTCTTACTTCAGGTCCTCTGCCCTGCCTTCTCCTTCTTTCAGCAGAAATCTACAGACATATTCTAACTTCAGTATTCTCTCCATCTTTCATGGTATTGCCTATTGGTCAAATCACAAAGAATTCGTATTTGCTTCATATTGAAGTGTAATTTATGTTGACAGATATAGTCTTTGCTCTTTAGTGTTTCAAGTCTTCCTCACTTTCTTCAAATCAGGTTGTGTGATTTTCATAATATAGGTTGTTGATGAGTCTTCCTCCAATTCTGATGCCACATTCTTCTTCATATAATCCACCTTCTTGAATTATTTGCTCAGCACACACATTGAATAGGTATGGGAAAAGGATACAACTGTGACACATATGTTTCCTGATCTTAAACCATGTAGTATTCTCTTGTTCTCTTTGGAGTACTGCTTCTTAGTCTATGTATAGGTTTTGCTTGAGCACTGTCAAGTTCTGGGATTCTTATTCTTTTCAAAGTTAGCTATAATTTATTATGAACCACACAGTCAAACATGGTTGCACATCTTTCTGGCATTCTCTACTTTTAGCCAAAATCTTTCTGACGTTAGTAATGATAGATTTTGTCCCATGGCCTCTTCTGAATGCAGCTTGCATTTTTGGCAGTTCCCTATCTATGTAGTGCTCTAGCCATTTAATTGCACTGAAAAAATGTTCTGTCAAGGACCTCTCTAGAGTACCAAAGAGCAATGATGTCAGTCTAGAGACTAAGGTACATCTGATTCAGGCCATGATCTCTGTAATTACTTGCTATACATCAAAAAGTTGTACAAGACAAAGGATGATAAAAGAAGAATTGGTGCCCTGGAGTTGTGGTGTTGGAGAAGAGTATTGAATATACCATGGACTGCTAGGAGAACAAATAAGTCCATCCTGGAGAGGGTGAAACCAGGCTGCTTCTTGGAGGCAAGGATTTTGAAACTCCATCTGACGTACTTTAGCCATGTTGCAAGGAGGGACCAGTCCTTGGAGAGAGATATCATGCTTGGGAGGGTGGAGGGATAGTGCAAGAGAGTAAGACCCTGGATGAGATGGATTGACTCAGTGACTGGAGAAATGGGGGTAGTTGTGTCAGAGACAATGAATTTGGATCATGATAGAGCAGGGTTTAGAGCTGTTGTACATAGCGTCGCTATGAGTTGCAAATGACTCAATGGCACATAACAACAACAACCATTTAAAAATAATCTTCAGCAGGGTTTTACTTGTATGTGATACCTCAAATAATTGAAAGCATAGTATTAAACAAATAATTGTACAGCAGTGTTCATTGCAGTAATAAACACAATAGCCAAAAAGTGGAATAATCACCTAAATGCTCATGAATAGATGAATGGATAAAGAAAATGTGTGCTCACTCAAAAGGAGAAATGAAATGCCTCTGAGTTGGTTTGAACCACTAAACTGTTGGCTTGTATTAGGCACTTAACTTACTTGACTTTGAATCTTATTCTCCTTCACTTCTACTGTTCTTTGTTAGTGACAACCTTTTCATACACAAATTTGAATTTCTTATAGTATTATATAGCATGCAACATAGGATACATTCAACAAATATTCACTGAGTTAATGAGTGAATTGTATTTCTTGGAAACATTATATTTCTTGGAAACATCGCAGAATTTAATAGATTGGTCTGAAGTTAAGGAGCTCTGGTGGTGCAAAAGTGAAAGTACTCAGCTGCTAATTGAAAGACAGGAGAGAATTCTGACTCTCCAGTCCATTCATGAGAGAAATATGCAGCAGATAGATTTCATAAAGACTTACAAGCTTGGAACCATATAAAGCAGTTCTATTCTGTCCTGTAGAGGATTGCTATGAGTGGGAATCATTTTGATGCAATGATAATGAGTTGTGTGGTCTGAAGTTATGCCAATTGCCTTTACCAAAGAATTCTATAATACTGTTTGTTTTGGGGTTCAATTTAACTGTCTTGACTCTAACAGAATGCAGTTCATTTTAAACTCCTTAATTTATATTGTGGTACTCTAAATTTTTGTTGTTCTTGCTATTGTGGTGGTTTTAAATGAGGGAAAGATAGTACTTGGAGCACAGTTCATTTCCTTTTTATTTACCACTGTTACTGGCAGAAATTCACTCACACCAGGAACATTGTGTAACTGGCTAATCCCAACAGCCTTCACTTCCACAGGCACAAAATCTATCTGTACCAAGATCAGGTTTTACTGAGATTGTGGCTCAGGAGGTAACAAGTAAAATTAAGACTGTAAACATGGAACATATTCCATAAAGGTTCAGAATGAAATCTGAAAAATCTTAAAATAATGATCTAAAAAAAAATTCCCAGCACCCCTGCCAATGAATATTGTAAATTAATGCACGTTTGCATGAATTTTTAGGATTATATAATTTTTAGAAAGTTGTGAATATTTAATTTAAAAATGAAATTGAAATCACACCTTAAATGTGTCTTAAGGAATGAGTAGAAATACCATAGTGATTGAATTCTACTAATCATTTGTTAAGGTTTCTGTAAATAAATTACTCTTTAATTGCAGGAAAATTTATATCGTTCTTTATTTTAATCCTGGAACTTGTATTTCCATTCCATTTTATCCTATTGAGTTATTTGTTTGTTTAACAAAACGTTGTAAAGCATCTACTCTATAGCAGACACTTTTCAGTGCTGTTGTTATGTGCTGTCGAGTCGCCTGTGACTCATAGAGACCCTATATACAACAGCCCTAAACCCTGCTCTGTCCTGTGCCAATTTTATTGTCTCTGACATACCCACCCCCATCACCGCAGTCACTGAATCAATCCACCTCATCTAGAGTCTTCCTCTCCTAGTACTGTCCTTCTACTCTCCCAAGCATGACGTCCCTCTCCGAGGACTGGCCCCTCCTTGTAACAAGTCCAAAGGATGTCAGACAGAGCTTCAGAATCCTTGCCTTTAAGGAGCAGCCTTGTTTAACCCTCTCTAGGATGAACCTATTCGTTTTACTTTTTAGTTCGTTTAACTTTGCAGTGTAGATTCATTTAACAATTTGTATCAGGTTAAGTTCTAGGAATCCATAATTCATCGATAGAGAGATTACAAAGTAAGATGCCTACTTTCCACAGAGGATTGAGCCGTGGGAGAGGTTGAGCCTCAGACAAGCCATGAGAAGCCTTGGAGCTCGACTGGTCGGTTATTCAGTTGTCTGCAGTTGGGGTGAGGCCTCTTTAATGCCACATTGATTTAGATGTGTCTCTGGATGTGAGCTACCTTGTGAAGAAAGGGTGACTTTGAAGTAGGCCATTTTACAAGGAATAGTTTACCCAAAGAAGACTGCCTTTTGACAGTACTCCAGCAGATGAAAGAAGTTGTTCTACTGAAGACAGTTCATGGAATTATGAATCAGAGTTCAGAGCCTGTCGCAGTCTCATTATAATTTCATGAGGAAGATACTATTATTTCCTCCATTCTGCAGGTGAGAAAAATGAGGCAAGGAAAATTTAAATTACCCAAGATGACAGTCTGTGAAGGGGTGGATCCAGGCCGACTCCAGAGTCTGCGCTCTTAATGCATTATCAAAAGCAAGAGCCATTTTAATATACTCTTGGAGCCACCAGAAATAATCTTTTAAAATAGGAGTTGGCAATCATTTTTGGTAACAGGCCATAGAGTAAATATTTTTTTACTTTGCAAGCTGTACTGCCTCTGTCACAACTACTCAACCATCTAGCAGAAAAGCTGCCACAGAGAACACACAAACAGGTGGGTCTGGCTAAGTGTCAACAAAACTTTATTTCCAGAGGCAGGTGATGAGCTGACTAATTTGCTGTACTTTGTTTTAAAAGCATATTTAAAATAAAGGTTTACTGTTATAGAAATAAAATTGTACTAAATAGAATAAACATAATGACCCTAGTCTTATAGTTTAAAGACTACAGGGAATCATATGAAAAGTAGATTTCTTTGTGTGGTAAGATCAAAAGTGATATTATTTTCTTCACTGCACAATTCTATATTTTCCAAAATGAAAATGTAAAATTTTTAATGATGAAAAAGAGGCAATGAAGGTCATTTCTAAAGCCGTAGTTGGAGAAACATGTTGTTCTTAAATGCCAGATGCAAGTCAAGAACAGCTCATTGTCACTCTATGAACAACAAATATACCACTGTCCTATCCTGTGCCATCCTTAATATCCCCAACATACTTGAGCCCATTGCCGCAGACACTGACACAATCCATTTCATCGAGGGTCTTTCTCTCTTTCAGGTACCTTCCACTTTTCTAAGCATGACACATTTTTTCCAAAGATAATCTTTCTTGACAGGCCAAAGAAGATGGAGGGAATACACAGGCTCACTATACCAAAAAATGGATGATACTGAAGCATTTCAGGAAATATGATCAGAAGCCAATGATAAGAAATTCAAGCTGCACTGAAGGCATTGGCATAAAATAAGGCCCCAGGAGTTGATGTGACACCAATTGAAATGTTTCAGATGACAGTGGCAGCCCTGGATATGTACACTAGTTTACGCTAGGAAATTTGAATGACAGCTGTCTGCCTGATTGACTGGAAGAGATACATTCTTGTTTCCATTCCCAAGAAAGCTGATCTTACAGAATGTGGAAGTTATTGAACAATATTATTATCACATGCAAGCAAAATACTGTTGAAAATAATTTAAAAATGACTAGAATAGTATATAGACAGAGAAATGCTAGATGTTCAAAGCTGAATGTAGAAGAGGCTGTGGCAGCAGAACTATCATTGCTAATGTCAGATGGATCTTGGAAGAAGGCAAAGAAATCCAGAAGAATGTCTATTTGTGATTTATTGACTATGCAAAGGCATTTGACCGTGTGAATCATAACAAATATGGCTAACATTGAGAAGAATGGGAATTCCAGACCACTTAATTGTGCTTGTCAGAAACCTATACCTAGAGCAAGAAGCTGTTGTGAGAATAGAGCAAGGGAACACTGCATGGTTTTAAATTAGGAAAGGTGTGCTCCAGGGTTGTATCCTTTCTCCATATCTGTTTAATATGTAGGCTGAGATTATTTGAGAAGCTGGGCTCTATGAAGAAGAATGTGGCAACTCATTGGAGGAAGACTCATCAATAACCTTTGTTATGCAAATGACATAATCTTGCTTGCTGAAAGTGAGTAAGACTTGAAGCATTTGCTGCAGATGATGAAAGACTTCAGGCTTCAATATAGATTACATCTAAATGTCAAGAAAACAAAAATCTTAGCCACCGGACCAACAGGCAATGTCGGGATAAATGGAGAAAAGATTGAAACTGTCAACAACTTCCTATTATTTGGATCCAAAATCAATACTCTTACTACCAGCAGCCAGCAGATTAAAAGACATATTGCACTGGCAAAGTCTGTAGTCAGTGACCTCTCCAAATTACTGAGGAGTGATGGTGTCAGTTTGAAGACTAAGGTGTTCCTGATTCAGGCCATGGTCTTTTCAGTCACTTGCTATGCATCTCAGAGATAGACAGTTAATAGTCAATATCTTTGAATTGTGGTGTTGGAGATTGCTGAATATCCCATGGGCTGCAAAAGAACAAACAGTTATCTTTTGAAGATGGTGCAGTGAGAGAGCTCCTTGGAGCCAAAGATGATGAAACTTCATCTCACATACTTTGGATATCTTACTAAGAGAGGTTATCTTTGGAGAAGGACATCAGGCCTGGGAAGGTGGAGGGACAGTGAAGGAGAGAAAGAACTTCAACCAGGTAGATTGGCACAGTGACGGCAGCAATGGGCTTGAGGGTGTCAGAGATTATGAGGATGGAACAGGATAGGAGAGGTTTCAAATGCATTATTCATAGGTTTGCTAAGAGTAATATTCAACTCAATGTTACCTAACAACAACAACAACAACAACAAAACAGAGAACAAACAGTATGTCTAAAGTATGTGAGATGAAACTTTTCCTCCTTGTCATAGGAGCACTCTGTTTGCACTTTCTCCAAAAGATAACTGTTCTTTGGAATTTGATGGGATATTTAATACTCTCCTCCAACACCAAAACTTGAATTCATCTGTTCTTTTCCTGTCATCCCTATTCATTGTCCAGCTCTCAAAAGCATAGCACGTGATTGGAAAGACTATGGCTTGAATCAGGCACACCCAGGATGCTAAATTTAATAATGCTAAAGAGGATGGATGGAGAGGAGATCAAGGTTGTGAACATTTACAGTTTGCTCAGCTCCACAATCAACACCCTGCACCAGTAGTCAGGAAATAAAAAGACAAATTGCATTAGGAAAATACACTGTCAGGGACCTCTTCAGAATGATAAAGGGCAAGGATGTCAGTCTGGAGACTAAGGTACATCTGATTCTGGCCATGGTCTTCGCATTTACTTGCTATGTATTATGACTAAGGATGACAGAAGAAGAATTAATGCCTTTGAGTTGTGATGCTGGAGAAGAGTATTGAACATAGCAGGGACCACCCAGAGAACAAACAGGTCTGTCAGAAAGGGTGAAACCAGGCTGCTCCTTGGAGGCAAGAATTTCTAATCCCAGTCACACATACTTTGGCCACCTGGCCAGGATGGACCAGTCCTTGGAGAAAAACATTATGCTTGGAAAGGTTGAAGGACAGCACAGAAGGGGAAGAGGCCAGATAAGAGGAATTGATACAATAACTGAGGTAATGGTGGTATGTTGGAGAGAAGTACGACTGGATCCTGAAAGGTCAGGATTCAGAGCTATTATACATAGGGCTATTATCACTGACTGTTGCTATGAGGTTGTAGGTGATTTGATGGCACATAACAACATTAAGATTGCTGTTGTTTGGTGCCATCGAGTTAACTGCAATTCATAGTGACACCACGAACAACAAATTGAAACCTTGCTCCAACCAGCACTGCCCTCACAATCTCTGTCATGTTCAAGCCCAATGTGGCAGTCACTGTGTCAGTCCAACTCCTTAAAAGTCTTCTCTCTCTTTCACTGACCCTTTATCTTTTCTCAGCATGATATCTTTTTCCAAGGACTGGTCCTTCCTGAAAACACACCCAAAAGATGTTGTAAACAGCCTTAAACAAAACCCTACAGCTCATGAGTTCAGTGGAACATGAGACAGCCATCCATTGTGCTTCATAGGTGGCAAATCTTTACGGGAGGAGATTGCCCATTTTTCAGCCTCTGAGTAGCTGGTGGATTTGAACAGCTGAACTTTGAATTCACAGCATAACACATAATGCACTATGCTACCAGAACTCCTAAGGGTACTGGGGCAGGGGAAGGGAGAGAGAGGAGGTAAAATGTACAGCAGTGAACAAATGAAAATCTAACTTCTCTGTAAACAAAATATAGCTTTTATTAAAGACATTTCTATAATTATTTCATGACTTAAAAGCAAAAATCTCATTTTCTTTTCTTTTTAATTCACTGGCCAAGATAATACATCTGTTGTACTCTCTTTTTCCTAAGTATGCTAAAAATAAATTTTGGGTGTAATGAGCTCCAACAGACTGGATTTAGCGGAAAGAGACTATTTTAAATGGAATATACTCAATTATCTTCTATAAACAAGCTTAAGCTCTCCTGTCTTTATTATATTTTCAGGAACAGGATAAATTAAGCTTTAGGAAAAATAAGGGTGTGGTTGATTTTATTTTTGTATATGAGTATATCAGATTACTAAAACTATTGTAAAAAATTACTACAAACAGGTGTCCTGAGACAACAAACATTTATTTACTCACAGGTCTTGAGGCTAGAAGTCTGAAATTAAGATGTTAGCCAGGCTAACTTCTCTCTGAAATCTTTAGAAAGAAATCTGTTTCAGGAAGCAATTATCCCATCTTGTTTACCAAGTACTCAGCCCCGTGTTTTCAAACTCATTACTAATGAGTCTCAATTCATAGCTGACCTTTCATGGGTTTCTGAAGCTGTAAATGGTACTAGAGGAGATTTCCCTGTCTTTCCCCTCTTCAGTGCGGCTTGTGGATTTGAACCATTTGGAAGGACTACCTTTGGGGTAGCAGCTCACCTCCGTGTACTACACAACCAGACTATGAAAGACTGTAATTTTGAAGAAAGACTTTAGTTGTGTAGGAAGGTGCTGTAGGATTGGGAGAGAAACAAATGCCAGACATATAAAAAAGCAGAATTTCTGATATGGTGGGGAAAAAAGTAAAGTATTCACTATAGATAATTAAATTAAACACAAGTAAGCTCATGCTTACTTTTCTTCTTCAAACCTTGACTTGCAGATATGTTACTCAAATCTCTGCCTCTGTCGTTATGTAGTGTTCTTTTTTATCTAGTCGTCTCTTATAAGAACACTTGTGTTGACACACTTTACTTCAGTGTGATCTAATGTTGCTGTTGTTGTTAGGTGCCATTAAGTTGAGTATGGCCGATAACAACCCTATTAACAACAGATCTGAACCTTGTCCTATGCTGTACTATCCTCACATCTCCCAATACAGGAAAGATCATTATGGCAGTCCTCCTGGTTGTCCACGTTCTTGTCTAGAAGGACCTCATGTTAATCGAACTAATTATGTTGATAAAGCTGATATTTCAAAACAAGGTCACATTCACAAGAATGTGGCTTAGGACTTCACAATATCTTTTGGAGGATTCAATACATACCAAGGAGTATTATTTTGTAAATTTTGATACTTTAACCATCTGGTGCAAGTACATATAAATTCTATATTTCTGATACCATATCTAAACTATGCTCTGTTTACATAAAATATTTTCTTATATTAACTCCTATAAGTGCCAAATTATATGTATTAAATATATGATTAAGAGGATTTTTTCTCACAAATGTAATATAAAATCTAGGAAATAAACAGGACTCTCTTTTAATAGCCTATAAAAATCCTAAAAAAAATTAAAAAGATCCTGATGTATCAGCAGCTGTCTTGACAACATCATATGCAAGAAAGATCTATGATGATTATAAAATAGAATATGATGAATACTCTTACTCTAATAAAAGCCCCACTACTCCATAATGTTCTCTTTTTGTTGATATTAGCATGGTGTTCCTTTAAAGCTCTTTAAAATTTAAGTATATGAAAATACTTTCTTTATATCTGCAAAAGACTCAAGCAAGACCCGCACCTCACTCCATACACAAAAACCAACTCAAGGTGGATCATGGACCTAGGACTAAAACCAAGGACTAT
>NW_006399757.1:4074429-4074992 GCF_000299155.1 Elephantulus edwardii | reverse complement strand
AAATACTTTCTTTGAACTTGAATTTTTTCCTTCCTTTTTCATTTATTTTATAAGGTAGAGATTGAGGAGAAGCATGTGCAAAGAAATAAAATACAACCACTTAAATTATACCCATATCTATACATAGGATGATGGGGGTTAACGGTGATAATTATTCACAACATTCTTCCTCTAAACTTGTGGTTAACAGAAAAATACACAGTCACAGAGATCAACATACCAATATTATTACCATTTGAGCTAGTTGTGGCTTGAAAGTGTAACCCAGTTTCTTGGTACCTATACTCTATTTCTCACCCAAGCGAGTCTTACAGGTGCAGACGGCATCACTTACTACTTTTCATGCCTGCAGTTAGAATACTAAGCATGGTGAAGATAAAGTCATACATACATAGGGTTTTTAACATATTAACACCATCCATTCAAGAAACACAGACCCACCAAGGTTAGATTATCATTCTTATCTCTAGGATAGTGTGTCTGATACAGGCCATGGTCTTCACAATCACTTGTTATGCATCAGAGAGTTGGACAATGACCAAGGAGGATAGAAGGAGAATTGA
>NW_006399757.1:4071319-4072784 GCF_000299155.1 Elephantulus edwardii | reverse complement strand
GACTAAAGCTATGAACAATCTCAATCTCTTCACCATCCATTCTGATGCTGCCAATTGGTCCAGTGGTGAGAATCTTTGTCTTCTTGACATTGAGCCTCAATCCATATTGAAAGCTGTAGTCCTTCACCTTCTGCAGAAAGTGCTTCAGGTCCTTGTCTGCAAACAGGGTTGTATCATCTGCATAGCGCAGATTGTTGATGTATGTTCCACCAATCCTGATGCCACACTTCTCCTCATTCAGCCTCCTGAATAATCTGTTCAGCATATAGGTTGAAAAGGTATCGGGATAGGAACCATGCCATGTTTCTTTGCTCTTTTCTGACGACTGCCTCTTGACCAACTGACTGGAAGAGATCTCTATTTTTTCCATTCCAAAGAAAGGTGACCCAACAGAGTGTGGAAATTATTGAGCAATATCATTGATATCACATGCAAGCAAAATTGTGCTTAAGATTATCCAAAAATGGCTAGAACAGCACATCAACAGAGAACTGCCAGAAGTGCAGGCTGGATAAAGAAGGGGTCATGCTATTAGGGATATTGCAGCTAATGTTAGATGGATCTTGGCTGGAGCAGGGTGTAACAGAGGAATGTCTATCTGTGTTTCTTTGATTATGCAAAGGCGTTTGACTGTGTGGATCATAACAAACTGTGGCTGACTCTGAGAAGAATGGGAATCCCAGAGAGATTAGAATTTTTTTTTTAAAAAAAGAACCACTTTCTGTTTTCCTTGTTTTTAAATTGAGATTTTAATGAAAGTTTATAGAGAACTTGGATTTCCATTCATTTGTTGTCGCACATTTTCCTCCCTCTGCCAAGCCTGTCCAGTTTGCTTTTCTCTGAAGAAAAATTCTTTCATTGTTTTACAACTCTCCCTCCCCCAGTCCAGTTTACTATGCAGTTCTTAATCTAGACTGATATAATGCAAATAATATCTAATAATATATTCCTTTTAAGCAGTTCTATTCATCTGTTTCAATGCAGTGTACATTATTAATCCCCTTTTCTTAGTGTCCCCACCAACCCCCATATCAGTCCTGTTTTATAACAGTGGCATTATGCAGTATTTGTCTTTTTGTGACTGACATATTTCATTCAGCATAATATCCTACATGGTCATCCATTTTGTGTAATATTTCATGAGTTCCTTGTTTTCAGTGCTGCATAATATTCTGTTGTGTGAATATACCACAGATTCTCTATCCAGTAATTTTTTGATGGGCACTTGCGTTGTTATCATCTGTTTGATACTGTGAACAATGAAACAATAAACATGGGTGTGCATATATCTGTTTGGGTGGCAGTTTTGGCTCACTGCTGATGGGCATGCAAAATGGAACAGCCACTAGGAAGGCAGTCTGGCACTTTTTAAAAAAAGTTGGCAATAACAGACTGGGAAAAAGTATTTGGTAATGACATGTCAGATAAGGGACTTATATCTAGAATTTATATAATACTTGAGCAC
>NW_006399757.1:4064150-4070169 GCF_000299155.1 Elephantulus edwardii | reverse complement strand
GATATCAGGGTGTGGTAAGACTGAGAAAAACTGGATAAATTGTGTATACTGCACTGAAACAGATGAGGGAGAGAATAATTTAAAAGCGATGTATGATAGGGTATTATGGTTATCACAAGAGTTCACAATTAAGGTTGCATAGTGGAATGTACTTGGGGCTGTGGGAGGGGTGTGGGGGGATTGTGTATCAGGGAGAGAGTGTTTATTTTGCTTTTCAAAAAGAGGAGCGAACTGGGGTTGAGGGGAGGGCTGGGAGGGGAGAGAAGTGCAGCAATGAATGAATGGAAATCCAAAATCTCTATAAATGTTCATTAAAATTATTTAAAAAATTAAAAAAAGTTGGCAATAGAAATACCATTTGGCCGACCATTCCACTAAGAAGAATATACCCTAAAGAAACTAGAGCCACGATTCAGACAGATGAGGGCGCCCCTATGTTTATTGCTACATAATTCACAATAGCAACTCAAGTGTCCCTCAGCAAAGAATGGATAGGAAAATGATGGTACATTCACACAATGGAATATTACACATTATAGAAGAACAGTGAACTCATTAAAAAATATTACACAACGTGGATCAGCCTGGGGGACATTATGCTGAGTGAAGTATTTCAGTCACAAAAGGACAAACACCAAATAACACCGCTGTTATAAAATAGGATAGACATGGAAAGTTTGGAGAAAGAATGGAAAAAGGGCAGATAGATAAGGAACACAGTGTTAGTTCAGATGAGGAGAAGAACTGTCCAAAAGGATTATATGATTTTATATGTATTAGAACAATCGGAAACAAGGGATTTACTCTGGGAGGGACTGAAGGAGAGGGAACGGGATGGGGGAAGAAAATGCACAATGAAAAAAAAAGTCAATATAGAATGAGACAGAATAATTCCAAACAGCTATCCATTCCTTAATTGTTGTTGAATAACATCCATATGTATGTGTAAATATAAGGGATACATTGCTTTTGTTATTGTTTGCTGTCAAGTTGGAATCAACTCGTAATTGACCCTCCAGTGGGTTCTAAGAGGCAGTAAATTACATGGGAAGAAGACACTATGCATCTTTCTATCATGGAGCAGCTGTTGATTCAAACAGCATGCCTTTGGGATTGCTGCACAGAAAGCAGTCAAACACAACAGCACTTAGCCAAGCAATGAACCAGGAGAAAGTGCTGACCAAACTGGGTGACCTTTTGGTTCTGTTATCTAGGTCTTTATTGATAAAAATATACTCCAAGTGTCAGTAACAGACATGAGCAATGAACTTGCTAAACACACAGAATCATAGACCACCTTTCAGAATTTCTTCATCAGAGTCTGTGTTTCAAGATTTTGAACTTTCAAGTAAACCCTGAAATTTGAGAAACACCTATCTAGAATTCCACATCTTTAATATCATTATGAGACTAAATAATGTCACATTCTTTTTTTTTAGGGGGGGGAATAGGATGGGTGAGGGAAGGAGCAATCTCATTTGACCTGGAGTTTGGTTATTCAGATTTGAAGAGTCCTGGCTAGGCATAATATCTTTCTATTGTATATAAAGCATATAAAATGGAAAAAATAATTTGGAAGTAGTACTTCATTCAAGTTCATTAGTTAGTCTAGTAAAAAATCCAATTAGGAAGTATGAGGCTCCTAAGGTGTAGACTGTGTCATTTGCTGAAGTATCTTTGTTTTTAGGGTGAGCATGCTCAGTGAATTTGTTGGGTGATCCTCGTAGAATTCTGTTTGCGTTCTTGCATTTATTATATAAAATTTATTAGCATTTTATGAGCAATCCACTATTTTGAGTGTTAGTGATCTACGCTGAAGATAAGTAAACTGTTTTTCATGAATCAAATATGACCTTCTGTTTCTTGTTGTAAAAAATTTATTGAGACATAGCCAGTCTTGTTTGTTTACATACTGTCTATGACTGCTTTTATGGAAGAGTTGAGTAGTTTTCAACAGAGACCATATGGCCCACAAAGCCTAAACTATTTACTTGTTCTTTAAACAGAAAAAGCTGAAAAGTTTGCCAGCTCATGGACTAGACTAACAAGATTCTTGGTTTTCAAGGAGCTTGCATAAGAGTAAATGAGTAAACAAAATTATTTCAGATAGTGATATAAGATAACATGATGAAGAGTATTTGGTAAGAAGAGACTAGATTTTGAGTGTTAAGAAAGCAAAAAGTTCTGGGAAAAAAGAGAGCAAAGGGGTAAATGGTTTGGAGAGAAATCAGATCATCTGAAGCTTGCATATTATATCATGGTTGAGAAATTTATGTTTTAAATATCATGAGGAGCCAAGCTGACAACTCTCCCTAAGGAAACAGAGCCAACTTGTCTTGAGTGAGTTATTCTGAATAGCCTGTGGGGCTGATCATGGGTCATTTCCCATGGATGAAGGTTAGAGTTCTAAAGAGGTTGTGAGGGTTAAGAATCTTGCCACAGAGCTATTTATAATCTTTCTAAGCTACAATACAGCTTTGTTGTCTGTATCAGGCAGGATGGAGTAGGCTCTTTTTTAGTAAGAAATAACCCCAAATTCTCAGTGACTTACAAGAAAGATTAATTACTTGCTCATTCTCTGGATTTGTCATGGGTTGGCAGTAATTCTTCAATCTGGGAAATCAGGCTGGAACCAGTAAATTAGGAGTGTGGTAAATTATTTGTGCAGATGGAAAGGAGAGAAAGGTAGAAGCATGCTGACTCTTAAAACTTGAAAGAAACACCCACATGTCACTTTCACTTACATTAATTTGAATGGTATTAGGAAAATCCTCTGTCAGAGACTTCTCTAGAGTGCTAAAGAGCCATAGGTCAGTGTAGAGACTAAGGTACGCCTGACCCAGGGCCTGGTCTTTGCAATTGCTATGCATCAGAGAGCTGGACAATGAATAAAGATTACAGAAGAAGAATTGAATGTCTTTTGAGTTGTTGTGCTGGAGAAGAGCATTGAATATACCATGAACTGCTAAGAGAACAAACAGGTTTGTCTTGAAGAGAGAGTAAAGCCAATTTGTTCCTTGAAGGCAAGGATTTTGAAGCTCTGTCTGACATACTTTGGGTATGTTGCCAGGAAGAACCAGTCCTTGGAGATAAACATCATGCTTGGAAGGATGGAAGGACAGTGCAAGAAAAGAAGACCTAGGAGGAGATGGATTGACACAGTAACAGGGAACAAGGGTTAGGTGTGTCAGAAACAGTGAGACTGGCTCAGCACATGGCGGGGTTCAGAGCTATTGTACAAAGAGTCGCTATGAGTTGTAAGCAACTTGACTGTACACAACAACAGCAATTTGCCAGAACAAGTAAGTCACAGGGCCACATTTGACTTCAACACACCAGGCATATAGAATTCTTCCTCAAGGAGGGACATAGAAAGATGGGAGCAAATATGGATAAACAGTAATTAAATCTTTGACAGTACTTCTCTGCAAACTGTCATACACACCCAAAGGCACACTGCATTCTTTTCCACTCGATACAGAACATTCCATGCCACATGAGCTCAGAGGCTCCAGTGTGGGTGGTAGTTTTTGATGAGTACCTGGATAGTTACTGGTGAGGCTGTAGCACCTGATGGAAGACTGTGATGCATGCAGAAACAGTGAGAATGACATTTCCTAAGGAATAGATCAAGGGGGAAAGCTGGACTAGAGGAAGCAAGGAAATAAAGGCCAGCAGTTGAAATCCACCAATGGCTCCTCAGGGCAATGAGGGGCAATTTCCTCCTGTTAAGATTTACAGCTTTGATAATCCAGTGGAAGGTCAGTCATGAGTTGGCTCCCACCCAAAACCAATTCTTGAGTCAAATGATAATTTGTTTGTTAGAATATAGGTCTACTGGGTATTTAATCCCTGACATCTATTTTTGCCATTTCTTGCTTTTTAGTGATCTTTCGCTTTCTTCATGTATGATTTACTTCCACAACTCATCTGTTCTTTGGTTATTAATCTTCAAAAGTATCAAATCTATTCTTGAAGTAGTTTATAAACTGAGGTAGGATATACTCTAGGGTATGTAAGAGGTGGCTCAAGAAGATAAAAAAATGTATAACAATGAAATGTATGAAGACTTGAAGTTGGAAAAAAATTGTTTCTCAAGCTGAGAGAAATGAAAGGCAGGAAAAGAATTAAAGCCTCAAGTCACAACGTGGAAAGATTGTATGTGCAAAATATTGCATGAAGCATCAAAAGAAGATGGAAGAAATGTTCACCGTCTTGAAGCAACCCTCAAGCATTTCAGGAAGTAGTACAGGATCAAGAACCAATTATATTGAAGGAAGAAGTTCAAGTTGCACTGACAACATGAGTAAGGAACAGAGCTCCAAGGATTTATAGAATACCGATTAAGGTGTTTCAACAAATGGATGCAATCCTAAATATCCTCAATTGCCTTGGTCAAGACTTTGGAGATGGCTACCTACCTTGCCAATTGAGCTAGGACAAACAGGTCCATTGTGGAGAGGGTGAAACCAGGATGCTCCTTGGAGGGTAGGGATTTTGAAGCTCCATCTCACATACTTTAGGTATGTTGCAAGGAGGGACCTATCCTTGGAGAAGAATATCATGCTTTGAAGGGTGGAGGGACAGCACAAGAAAGGAAGACTCTGGATGCGATGTATTGACTCAGTGACTGGGATAATGGCGGGTAGGTGTGCCAGAGACAATGTAATTGGCTCAAGATAGAACAGTAATCAGAGCTGTTGTACATAGGGTCACTATGAGTCAGAGTCATCTCGACAGCACATAATAACATCATTTACAAAGTTTTTTAAATACTAATACCAGCACTGTCAGAGATGTGCTATTTTTATTACTGTTCCTGAAAACGCTGTTGTTACTGTTATTTTTCATATTGAGTGTTTTTCACATAGTCTGTACTTTACAAATGTGAAAACTAAGACTTCAAGAAGTTACAAAACCCAGTGTCACAAGCAAGGAAGTGGTAGAATCAGTTCTCTGTCCTAAACTTACTTACAGTCATTGATGCTCTGACATGGGCTAGGAACACTTTAAAACAACCAATAATTAAGTTTTCAGGAATTTTGTAACCTGATTGTTAAAGAGAGATATTATAAAACATTATGCTATATAACCAACTTAAACTTCTGTTTAATAATTTCTAGGGGAGCTCTGGTGGCCTAGTGGCAAGAAATTGCACTGCAATCCCGAAGGTGTGCCGTTTGAATCCACAAGATGCTCTGCTGGAGGAGGGGCAATCTCCTCCTGTGCCAGTTGAATCCGGCTCGATGAGATAAGAAAAAAAATTCTATGTCCTTTTAGATCACATTTCTTGGTAAAAGGAACAAATATGTATCTTTTCCAATCAGTTGTTTTAGTAGCTGCCTTCAAAGACTCCAACAGTTAATATAAATTATGTCTCAGCATCAAGAAGACAAAAAATTCTTACCACTAGACTGAAAAGCAAAATCATGATAGGTGGAGAAAAGATTGAAATGGTCAGTTGTTTCATCTTCCTTAGATCCACTATCAGCATCCTTCACACCAGCAGTCAAGAAATTAAAAAGACGTATTACATTGGGAAAATCTGCTGTAAAGGATCTTTCCTAAGTACTGAGGAGAAATGATGTCAATTTGAAGACTAAGGTGCACCTGATTTAGGCCATGCTCTTTTCAATAATTTGCTGTACATCTGAGAGCTGAACAGTGAATAAGAATGACAGAATGATAAGAATTGATGCTGCGTTGGCATTGTGGTGCTGGAGAAGAGTACTGAACATCTTATGGACTGCCAAAAGAACAAATATTTATGTCTTGGAGAAGGTGCAGGCAGAGTGCTCCTTGGAGACAAGGATAAGATCTCCCCTACTTTGTCATGTTTCTTTGGAAGCAGAAGTGGCATCCACTTCATAAATGACATGCCTCTGGAAACTCTATGAACTTAGATAAATGAAGACAGTTATAGAAAGGCTGCAGGACTTTTGTTGATAGCGTCGCTATGAGTTGTGCTTGACTCGGAGGCAATCAACGACTTTGGCACTCTTTCTTTCTTTCTTTCTTT
>NW_006399757.1:4063216-4063933 GCF_000299155.1 Elephantulus edwardii | reverse complement strand
TTATGTATAGAAAGGTGTGCCTTTTCAAGTTCAATTCCTTACCACTAGGTTCTGAGTTGGAACTGACTCATGGCTGACCCTTCAGTGAGTTTTCAGAGGCTCTAATTCACATGGAAATAGATTGTGCATCATTCTTCTGCTGGACAGATAATTGTACATTATTATTTCATAATTGCATATTTCATGATCTTCTTACTAGGGATCTTTATAATAAACACAGACATAGACTTTCTTTTTTCAGCCAGAAGTTAGTTGTTAAATTTTGTCACTAAATCACTTCACTTTGCTGGGAAACTTAGGTGTTAAGCACATTGATTCAGCTTCCTAAGTACTTCTCAAAATGGTTCCCTTCTTTCCCTTCAAAGTGCTAATATTTGAGACCATTGTCTCTTACTGGTCTTATAAGAACTATGTTTCCCAATAGGTTTCTCAGACCTTGGGTTTCTGTTATTCAATAAGTGTGTCACACAGTTGCCAGAGTGATTTTTCCTAACGTGAAAATGTGATCCTGCCGCTTCTTCACTTAAAACTGATTAGTGGTTCTCTAAGACTTTCAAAATAAGCTTTACAACTTTGACCACCACGCAAAGAAGCCTTTATTTATGTTTTGTTCCCTGCGCTTCCAATCTCTATGTCACAGTGTGGTCTAACAGCCCTCTTTTATAGATATTATCACACTGCATTGTTAGTATCTCTTTTTTCTGTCCATTTTATTAT
>NW_006399757.1:4061228-4062754 GCF_000299155.1 Elephantulus edwardii | reverse complement strand
TGATGTTGTGGAAGGATTGGTCTTTTGTTCATAGGGTTACTATGAGTCATGTTTGAGCCAACGGCAGTCAACAACAACAATTATATTTACACACAGAGAGAGAGAAAGAGAGAGAGAAAAGATTTAACTTGTTATTGATTTCATTGTACTTGAAGCCACAATTAACATTCCTGCAGGGTAGCAGCAGTCAAGAAGTCAAACGACATAATGCATTGGGCAAATCTGCTCAGGACCTCTTTAAAATGCTGAAGAGTTAAGGATGTCATTTTAAAGACTATCAAGTGCCTGACTCAAGCCATGGTATTTTCAAATGTTTCATATACATGTGAAACATAGACAATGAATGAGGAAGAGAGAGAACTGATGCCTTTGAACTCTGGTTTTGGCAAAGATTATGGAGTATGGCATGTGAAAACCACAAATAAATGTGTCTTGCTCAAAGTGCACCCAGAGTTCTCTTTAGAAGTAAGATGATGAGACTGCCTCATGTACCTGGAAAATGCCATCAGGAGGGGCTGGGCCTTGGGGAAAACCCCCCGCGATGTTTGAAAAGCAAAAGGTCAATGAAGGAGAAGACCCTCAAGAGCACGAGGTAAAACAGTTACTGCAACAATAGGCTTAACTTCAGCAGAGATTGTGAGGATGGCTCAGGGTGAGGCATAGTTTTGTTCCATCGTACATGGGCTGAGTCAGACAGGATTCAGTGATGCCTAGCAACAAACATGCAAGTAGTGGTACACATTGATTCATCTCCTGACTCCACACTGTAGCAAAGCTGTAGGAGGCATTCTACCATTGCCGCATGAAAGGCAAATAGGAATTCTGTTAATAATAACCAAAATAATTTCCAACTTGTGTTTTTCCCACAAAGCTCCACAAGGTGGTGCCCAAATACCTTTTTTCAAGCAACGGTCCCTAAAGCTCCTCTGACAGGCCTCATTAGTGTATGTAGTAGTTAACATTTCAAATTTTGATCCATTTGCATAGAATAAAATAATCAAATAAAAATTGCATACGTTATGTAGGATTATATGTGTTTATGCTCAGGAGATGTAGTTTTATATATAAACAGTAGATAGTGTTTATAATAGTCCAAACTAAAGCACTTGCTGACATGTTAATTCGGAGCCATGGTGAACTCTGCAGCATTTTCAAGGCTGTGTGTGACCTTTCAGGAGCAAATCACCAGACTTTTATTTTTAGCTACCTTTGGATTGGATAAAACTTTCAGTTAGTGGTTTAATACTTAGCTGTTTGTGTCATTCAAGGGTTATAATAGCCCATTTTCTTTGAGTCTATTAAGACTCAAAGTGACCCTTCATCTGGCCTGAAACAGTGAATTTTTTTAGCAGGAGACTGCCCATCTTCCTCTCACACAAGCAGCTTTTGGATTTGAACTGCCATCTTTATTATTATTATTATTTAGTATATTATCACGTGCAAGCAAAATCTTGATTAAGGTTTTCCAAAAATAGCTGGAACAGTTTATCAACAGAGAACTGTCAGAAAGTCAAGCTTAATTTCAA
>NW_006399757.1:4051099-4060938 GCF_000299155.1 Elephantulus edwardii | reverse complement strand
AAATCAGGGAAGATGTGCATTAGTGTTATAAACTTTCTCCCTACCTATTCAATCGGTATGCTGAGAAAATAATTTGAAAAGCTCAACTATCTCAAGAAGAATGTGGCATTAGGATTGGAAAAAGACTCATCAACAACCTGCCTTATGCATATGACACAATCTTACTAGCTGAAAGTGAAAAGGACTCAAAACACTTGCAGCAGAAGATCAAAAACCGAATCCTTCAACTTAGATTACATCACAACACAAGTAAATGAAAATCCTCACACTGGACCAATAGACACAACATCATGAAAGGTGGAGAAAAGACTAAAGTTGTTAATGATTTCATCTTACTCGACAATCCATCTTGTTGAGGGTCTTCCTATCCTTTGCTGGCCCTCCAATTTTTCCAAGCATGATGGCTTTCCAAGGAATATTTCCTCCTAACAGCATGCCCAAAGTATGAGAGACGAAGCTTTGCCATCCTTGTCTTCATGGAGCACTGTTATTTTATGTCCCTAAGATTTGTTCCATATCTTTATTCCTTTATACAAGCTCTAGATGATTACATTTGGGCCTTTAGTGAAATATTTTTTATAATTTCCGCTAAAGTTTCATAACTACAGGTACATATTTCTTTAAGTTTGATAACTCCATCAAAGTTCCAATTACACATTATTACACTGACATGACATTCACTTCCTAAACAACATGCCTCTGGAAAGTCAAGGAATTTTGAGAAACTATTGTTTTTAAAGGCTTCAGGTCTTTTGTGCATAGGGTCACTATGAGTGGTGCTTGAGTCAACGGCAGTCAACAGAAACAACACAACAACTCTGACACACTCCTAGCACTTTCATTTTCCTCAGGTTATTCTTCAATACAGGAAATTTTTCTCTGCACTACTATTCTTTGTTCCAACTTCTGAGATAATTCCAAACAATATTCTATTGGGTTTTCCCCCCTTTTTAAATTCATTGTTGCATATTTTTTACTTTCTTTCCTTTCCCCTCTCACAGTCCACGCATCAATGCATCCCTTTTTCCACATTGTTCTCATACATATAATGAACATATAAGGAATAATCATATATTCCTTTCAGACAGTACTTCCTCTCATTTGTTCTAATGTAATGTTCGTTATCTATCCACTCTTTCCCCATTCCCTCACCACCCCTCTCATATGTGTCCTATTTTATAACAGTGGTGTGATGCAATATTTGCCCTTATTTGACTGAGTTATTTCACTTTGCATAATGTCCTCAAGGCTCCTCTATGTTGTGTAATGTTTTGTTATTTCATTGTTTTTCAATGCTTCTTAGTATTCCACTGTGTGGATGTACCATAGTTTTTCTCTCCATTGTTTGTTGATGGACACTTAGGTTGCTTCCATTTCTTTGCTATTGTGAATAATGTAGCAGTAATCATGGATGTGCTTACACCTGTTTGAGTTGTGGCTCTGGTTTTTTTAAGAGTGTGTTCCCAGTAGTAGGATTGCTGGGTCAAATGGTATTTCAATTTGCAACTTTTTGAGAAAGTGTCAGAGTGCCTTCCATTGTTGAATGTACCATTTTACATTCCTATTAGTGGTGAATAAGGGTTCTAGTGTCTTCACAACCTTGCCAGCATTTGTTGTTTGCTGCCCTGTCAAACTTTGCTTTGTTGTTGAGGTGAGATGATATCTCATAGTTGTTTTGTCCAAGGAGCACTTGTGCTGCACTTTCTCTAATACATATGTGTTTGTCCTTCGGATTGGCTGGTGCTCTTCTGGAGTAAATGATTTAAGAAGCTGGACTTTGTAAAGGAGAATGTTGGTATGAGGAAGGAAGAAAAATAGCAGGAAGACTCACCAACAATCTGTTTTGCATATGAGAGAACTTTGCTTGCTGAAAGTGAGGAGGACTTAAAACATTCGCTGCAGAAAATGAGAGACTACAGCCTCCAAGACGGATTATATCTCCTATGGAACATATCAGATAGCTGGAGAAAAGATTGAAATTATCAATGATTTTGTCTTACTGGGCTTGTTATTAGTAGCAATCAATTAAAGGTTGTGGAGGCTGATATTTGCATGATCGATTGATTACATTTCTACTAAATATCTTAAGTTTTCTTTTCTTTGAAAGGGAAGGTACTAGCAGCAGCACCTTAAGTAGCTACTTACAAGTTTTAAGATCCTATTTGCTACCCACCAAAGTGGAATGGAGGACGTTGGCTTTGTGAACTATTTGTGCTGTTGTTGTTGCTGTTATGTGCTATCGAGTCACTTGTGACTCATAGCAACCCTATAGAGTCCTAAATGCCATTCTATCCTGTGCTAACCTTGCCGTCTCTGACACACTCATTCCCACCACTCCACTCACAGAATTGATCCATCTCATATAGGGGCTTCCTCTCCTGTGCCATCCCTCCACGCTCCTAAACATGGTGTCCCTCTCCAAGGACCAGTCCCTCCTTGCAACATGTCCAAAATATGTTAGTCGAAGCTTCAGAATCCTTGACTCCAAGGAGCATTCTGGCTTCACCCTCTCCAGCACAGACCTGTTTGTTCTCCTAGCAGTCCATGGTATATTCAACACTCTTCTCCAGCACCACAGCTCAAAGTCATCAGTTCTCTTTCTATCATTCCTATTCACTGTCCAACTCTCTGATGCATAGCACATAATTGCAAAGACAATAGCCTGGATCAGGTGCACCTTAGTCTCCAGCCTGATGTCATTGCTCTTCAGTACTCTTGAGACGTCCCTTACAGCTGACTTTCCCAATGCAATTAATCTCCTGATTTCCTGGCTGCTGTTACCAAGAGTGTTGACTGTGGTACCAAGTAAACTAAAACTGTTAACTATCTCAATCTCTTCACCATCTATATTGATACTGCCAATTGGCCCAGTGGTACGAATATTTGATTTCTTGATGTTGAGCTCTGATCCATACTGAAGGCTGAAGTCCTATTTGTGCTAGTGGACATTTATTTCCTGAACACTAAAGATTTTCAATTTAGTGGTGCACTGGAAGAAAGAGACACCAACTGCTACTCTGCACTATAGTATGGTTGGGTAGAATCCATATACATACAAGGGAGATCTGTTGATATAACTATTATTCAAATATATGCACCAACAACTAAAGCCAAAGAGGAGGAAATTGAAGATTTCTATCAACTCATCTAGTGGAAAATCAACCAAATATGCAATACAAATGCATTAATAATTATTGGTGAATGAAATGGAGAAGTTGAAAACAATGAGGAAGGAATGGTAGCAGGAAAGTGTGGTCTTGGTGACAGAAATGAGGCTGGACATCAAATGATTTCAATACAAAAGGAGACTTCGCACATTGACCTCATCTGACAGACTGAATAGGAATCATACTGACTACATTTGTGAAAGGAATCATGGAAGAAGTTCAATACCAGCAGTCAAAATCAGGCCAGGTGCTGACTATGGAGTAGACCACCAGTCACTCATGTGCAGGTTCAAAATGAAGATGAAGAAAATGAGAACAAGTCCACAAACCCAAAATATGGCCTTGTGTCTATTCCACCAGAACTGAAAAATCATCTCCAGAATAAGTTTGAGGCATTGAACACGAATGATCAAAGACCAGAGGAGTTATGTGATGGCATCACAGATACCATCTGAAGAGATAAAAAAGTCATTACAAAGACAGAGAAGTAAGGGGGGAGGAAACCGTCAACAAAACCCAAAATGGAAGTCTGCGGGGACTACAAAATTGTCCTAGACTCTTGAGAAGTCAAAATAAAGGGAAGAAATGCTGAAGTGAAAAAGCAGAAGCAAAGATTTCAAAGGTCAGCTCCATAAAACATAACGAAGTATTGTAGTGGTATGTGCAAAGAGCTGCATTTGGAGAATAAAAAGGGAAGATCTTGCTTGGCATTTCAAAAGCTGAAAGAACTAAAAGCAGATTCAAGTCTTGAGTGGCAATAGTGAGAGAAATTATGGGCAAAATCTTGAATGATCTAGGAATTATCAGAAGAAGATGGAAGGAATACACAGAGTCAATGTGTATCACTGTGAATCACAAAAAAAATATTGGATGACAGAAAAATTTCAGGAAGTAGCATATAAACAAGAGCCAATTAATTACTATGAAAGAAGAATTTCAAGCTGCACCAAACTTGGGAGGGATTGGAGAGCATTATGCTGAGTGAACTAACTCAGTTCAACAAAGACAAATATTATATAAAACCATTATTGTAGAATGAGTATGAAGATGGGGAGTACAAGCAGAGAGATGAGTATCTGTGTGTGGGAAAGAGGGATTAATCTTGGGGTTGTGCAATTTGATGGGTGAGAGGCTGAGTGAAATTGGAAGAATCCGGTCTGAGAAACAATGTATTCGAATTTTGTAAATAAACTAGTATAAAAAAATATGTCGCCAGGAATTAACAGAATACCAAGTGACATATTTCAAGTACAGAAGCAAACCTGAACATACTCACCAGTCTATGCCAGGACAATTTGTAGTACACCTGCCTGGGTAAATAACTGGAAGAGTTCCACAATGAATAAGGATGACAGAAGAATTGATGCCTTTGATCTGTGGTTTTGGAAAAGAGTATTAGATATCCAGTGGACTGCCAAAAGAACAAACAGATATGCCTTGGGAAATCTGCAACCAGAGTGCTCCTTGGAGGCAATAACGGTGAAACTTTATCTCATATACTTTGGACATGTTGCTGAAAGAGGCTATTTCTTGGAAAGGGATATGATGCTCAGAAAGGGTCAGCAAAAGAGAGGAAAATTCTCAGCCAGATGGATTGACACAGTGACTGCAGCGATAGGCTCAAATGTGTCAGAGATTTTGAGAATGGCATAGGATCGGACAAGATTCAAATCTTTTTTTCTATAGCGTTGCTATGAGTCAGAGGCAACTTGATGGCACCTAACAACAGCAGCAACTGGAAGAGAACAATCTTGTTATATCATGACCTTCTGATGAGGCTAAAACTTAATTATGATAGTTATTAACTCAACAAATATTTATTGAGTTTTTAGTCAAGTCCTTCTACAGGAGGGAAAATGAAAACAGTGTGCTATTTCTCTTCTATAAAGATTTTATTACAGAACCGTGGTCAGAGGATAGGAACTCCCAGTGGCCTTTTCCTAGTCACTAGTGACTCAATGGCACCTAACAACATCCTTATCTAGTGTTACTCAATGATGCACAAACGGTTAAAACTCCTGGTTGCTAACTGCAAAACTGGAGATTTGAGCCTATCCAGTGGGCCTGGCCATCTGCTTTGAAAAATTAGTCATTGAAAATCCAGCACGATTTTATTGGTTTTAAATAATTATGATTTGATGTTTATATTGATTTCTTTCTAAAAAAATCTTACCAGCTTCAGTAGTTATATATTATTTACTGCTGTTGAAAATTCAGTCTTGAATCTGAATCTTGTATCATTTTTATGCCTTCAGAGATTTCACAGGGTGTCACAGAGCTCTGTAAGAACAAATAACTTAAAATTATATCCCAGCAAAAGGAGCAATATGGAGAAACGGACACAGCATAAGAAACAAAGGCAAGTTGCAGTAAGAACACAAAGTGTGAAAATTCACTCAAATTCATTTTACAATGTTGTGGATAACACGAACGTCCCCTAGGACACTGTGTAAATGACTTACTGATCCCACAGAGATATTGAATCCTAGCCCAAAGCCTGGCCATTCTTGCTTTAACTTCGTTTACTAGCATGTATAATAGGATCCCAAAGATTCAAAAGTAAAGACATTTTTAGTTTCTATAGAACAGAACCATACCAAATAGCAAATACCATCCCTACCAAATGGTGACTTTTGCTTAATCAGTCTTTAATTTATATTTGGCAGACTTTATAAAGTAAGACATAACTGTTTTGTTTTAATCACTCAAAATCAGATATGATCATCTAGAACTGTGAAAGACTAAGCAGTTTGCTTTTTTTATTCTGAAGAAAGCTTGCCAACATTTTAAACATCTGCTATTATTTGAAAGCAATTAGAAAAATATGAAAAATTGTTAAAATACAGAAACCTCATTTTATTCTTAATCCACAGTCTAGTATTTAGCATTACAATGATGTTAATATCTTTTGAATATTCTTCTCTTAATTTAAAACAGGTTTACAAGTTTCTACAATTTAGAATTAATTGCAGAATGCTTTATAATAGCTTGGCAATTTATATAAACTCTTATTTGATCACTTTTTCTTCATATAGAAAATTGTATGCAAGCCTTGTCAACACAGTTTCTAATCTCTGCTGATAATTTTATTTTTTTTATAAATATTCTGAGACATAAAGCTTCTTAAATTTAATACTTTGGGCATGTCAATTTCACCCTTGGAGAGGGACATCATGCTTGGGAAGGTCGAGGGTGGCAAAAGAGAGGAAGAAACTCTACAGGTGGGTTGACACTGTGACTGCTGCAATGGGCATGAGCGTGTCAGAGATTGTGAGGACGTCATGGAATAGGAAAGTGTTCAGATCTGTTGTTCATAGGGTCACTAAGAAATACTCAATTTGATGGCATCTAACAACAGTAACAATAGTTACCAAAAATCTATTTTAGGCAAAGAAAAAATACAGTATTTTATTAGAGATTCTTGTTTCTACATTTATAAATTTAGTCCATAAATGCAGAACTTTTTAGTTTAATTTGTGCCACTGTTTTCCCTGAGAATTTGTTTGTATATAACATTTTAAAGAGAGAAAGGTCAGAATGAAGACAAACTGAGGCAAACAGATGCTCTACTGGAGAAGGAGAGGCAATATTCTGTACCAGTTGAGTTTGATTCAACAGTACACATGGGGGAAAAAGGAAAGAAAAACTGAGGCAAAATTAAGCATAATAACAATTATTAGAAAATGGGCATGCTTTGTAAATGTAAAACTGACTAGAAAGCAACTTCAGGAAATCTGAAAAACCTAGGGAGGGGGGGAAAGCTCCCAAGTTAAGACAGATTTGGAAGCAGGAGTGGCATTCATTTCCTAAACCACATGCCTATGGAAATCCTATGAACTTGGAGAAATGATGATAGTTTCAGAAAGGCATTAGGTCTTTTGTTCATAGAGTCACTATGAGCCATGCTTGACTTGGCTACAATCAACAACAACAACAACGAACAACAAATGCAATAGAAGCAGTGTTTTTTTTCTACATACGGTGGCCCTTGCATGAATCTTCAGACTTAATCTCCTATATTTTTTCTGTATTCTTCGTGGTCAGTAAAGAGACTTTTGGTGATGGATGTCCTTTGCATATTCTCTTTCATTGGCATGCTTTAAAAAATAATTTAATTGTCCAGTTGTCTTTACATCTTAGCTTACATGTTCTGAAGAACTGTTTGCATTTTGCTAATTACATATGATGCACTTGCTAGTAGAGTCACTTGCCATTCTGATCCAGAACTCACTTAGTAAATTTCTTATTTGAGGAACAGTCTAACACATGGTACCATCAATTGGTCACTCCCCAGCCCAATAAGTAGCTTGACTTTCCTTTGGGGTTTTCCATATGGCATGTAGACCAAGCAAAGTCTTACTCTTTACTGACTGCATTTATTTCCACTTCTTATTCAAAACCTATGAATCAGAAAGTTGGACAATAAGGATGACAGAGGACAAATCAATGCCTTTAAGGTGAGGAGGTGCTGGAGAAGAGTATTGAACACACAACAGACTGTCAAGAGAACAAATAGATTTGTCCTGGAGCAAGTGAAACCAGAAACTCCTTACAGGCAAGGATTTGTTGAGGCTGTCTCACATACTTTGGGCATGTTGGCAGGAGGGACCAGTCCTTGGAAAAGGACATCTTGCTTGGAAGGGTGGAGGGACAGTATAAGAGAGGAAGACCTTGGAGGAGATGGGTTGTCATAGTAACTGGGGTAATGAGGGTTGGTGTGTTGGACATAGTGAGATTGGCTCGGGATAGGACAGGATTCAAAACTACTGTGTGTAGGGTCACCAGGTATTCAAGCAATTTAACGGAGCATAACAACAGCAACAAAGCCTATAAGACTCAGCTTTCACTTTGTGAAGCTACCAAAGAAGGACACTATTTCCCCCACTAGAACTTCAGCTATCAATACAGTTGAAGCAAGGAAACATTTCCAGTATCCAACCCATGTTGATTTTTGGTTCTTAAGATTTCTTGCTCCCATTTTCTTGGGCATGCTTAGCTAGAAACACATGTCTTCGATTGTTATTTAACAGTCATTCGGCGTATGGCAGGGAAGATTTAGTGATCAAGATAACTGAGGATTTTAGTGCAAATACAATTTTTTAAAAATCTACCCAGAAACATAGTTTCACAAGGATGTTCAGAAGAGCCCATTCTGTTTTTAATTTCTATTTCTGTTCTATTAGTTCTTCCAGCTAACATGAGAAGAACATTGCTTGTTAGCAAATTGTTTGTGCTCATACTCCTTTGATTTATTAGATACGTGGTTGCAAGTTCATCTTGAAACCTTACTAGAAATGGAGTTTCTAAAGTAAGAGGGGGGAAAGGAAAGTCTTATGAAAATTAAAAACTAACCTATTGTGATATAGATGGAATCCACTCGTAGTTGATCTCCCAGTGGGTTTTCAGAGGCTTTATAGCTCTGTCGATTTTTCTCCCTCAGAGAAAAATCTGGAACTGACAAGGGGTTGGAACTGACAGCTTTGGATTGGCAGTGAAAATACTTATCCCCTAGACCACTTAACACATGGAAACATTTAATCTTTTTTTAAAGGTAAAAAGTTAAATTAGAAAAGATATATTAGAAAGTTATATCCCAAAGGCTGGACCTCTCTCCTTGGAATGAAATATGAAGGACAGGCCCAGTCATTTAATTTTGTACTTGATTTTTTAATTCATTGAAATTATCTATGTAACATTATGTCTGAATTTGGTGCTTATCTATAATCTTACATAAATATTAGGTTTGTTAGGAATCAGTTATAGTAGAAAGTAGTGAAATAACCATGTGGAAATAAGAATTCACCCTGAAACATCTGAAAATATCAAAGTAGACCTTTGTGTTTGAGCCATAGACACCCGTATAGAGTGTGAAGGAAATGTTTTTAAACAGTTCTCTCCTGTTCTCCACAATATGAAATTAGTTTAAGTGGCATAAACACTAAGACCTGAAGGATAAATAGGAGTGTGCATAAGGGAAGGAGAGAAAAGTCATTGTAAGCAGAGGGAAGAGAAGACATTGTGTAAAAGATGGAAACTAAAAGTGACTGCTTTTTTTTGTAAATAAAGTTTTATTGGAACACACAAAAAAGTATTAGATATAGTTCTCGGACCATATTTACTGATAGATGTTTGCCTGTGGTCCTGTGAATTACTCAGATTAGAAACTTTTAGCCAAAAGGCCAAAAAGTGATCAGATTTGAAACTTTAAAAATCTTGTTGTGAATTCTTTTTTTTTTAGAAATATGAATAAAATATCCCCTTTCTTATCATCCATTAGTGTTTAACTCTGCTGACTTGAAATGAAAGTGACAAATATTGTATTTACTAAACACAATTAATTTAACTCTTATATAAATACAATTGTTTTTTCTATTAAAGATGTTGTAAACCATCAACATTTAGCAGAATGTGGAACAGATATTTTGTCTACTATCTCTAGCTTTTGCCAGCTTTCTGGAAACAAATAGAATGTGGACGAAGGAAGGATCAAAGCCAAATTCATTTGCAAGGAAAAATAACCTTGAAGGTAAAAATGTTTTTTGTTTTCACTTACTAGATTTTGTCTTTTAAAACAGACATGATATCTCATAGTTGTTTTCATTTGCATCTCTCTTAGGGCTAGGGATTTTGAGCATTTCTTCATGTGCTTGTTAGCCATCTGAATGTCGTCTT
>NW_006399757.1:4047047-4049135 GCF_000299155.1 Elephantulus edwardii | reverse complement strand
TAAAACTAATAAAATTTAATAATAATAATAATAAAACAAGCAAAAAAACCAGACATGAATATTTCTAAGTAGTGTTTGACATAAACACCAAATGCTATAAAATACATCAATACCTGGTTGGTTTTTTTTTTTTTTTTCATTCTGTTTTTGTACCATTACAATGCTATGGTAATATACTGTGCAGTCAAAACTGACTCAATGCTGATCCTCCAGCCGGTTTTCAGAGCTATACAGCTCAGCGGAGCCGACTGCTCATCTTTCTCCCATTTGAACCTTATACTTCTTGTTTGGCAGATGCAACTCCTTACCTCTAGGCCACCAGAGCTCTATCCCTCATATAATAGTACACCAGAAATACTTATAACTCATCAGAATTTTTAGAACATTTGTATATGTATTATTTTGTTTGCATTTCACAATAACATTGTAAAATGGTCAAGACAGAGATTGCAACTATCATATATTTAAAAAATTGAGGTCCGGAGAAGTAAAGGGTACATGTATTGTTGTTGTTGTTGTTATCTGCCATCAAGTCACTTGCGACTCATAGCGACCCTATGTACAACAGCCCTAAACTCTGCTCTGTCCTGTGCCAATTGCACTGTCTCCGATATACTCATTCTGATTATCCCAGTGACTAAATCAATCCACCTCATAGAAGGCTTTCCGCTCCTGCGTTGTCAGTGCACCCTACCAAGCACAATGTCCCTCTCCAAAGACCGGTCCCTACTTACAACATGTCCAAAGTATGTCAGACAAAGCCTCAGAATCTTTGCCTCCAAGGAGCTGCCCAGTTTAACCCTCTCCAGGATGAATCTGTTTGTTTTCCTAGCAGTCCATGGTACCCTCAACACTCTTCTCCAGCACCACAGCTCAAAGGCATCAATTCTCCTTCTATCCTCTCTAGTCGTTGTCCAATTCTCTGATGCATAACAAATGATTACGAAGACCATGGCCTGTATCAGATGCACCTTAGTCTCCAGAGAGACACCATTGCTCTTCAGAAGCAAATCAACTAGTGAGATGCAGAAGTAGGATTCAAACTCAAGCTCTCTGTTTTTCAATTGATTTCCCTTTTACAATGCCAAATATGTAGTAATTTTCTCTTTTAATCCAAGAAAGTTAACAAAAAATGGCAAAGACCCACCAATATGATGCAACCCACAAAATTAGATTATTGCTTAAGACTTTGCCTTGTGTTTATTTAAATTTAAAAATTTGAGCTATCCTTTTCCCCTCCCACTTCAAACAAATTTTACTTTAAAGAAGATACTAAAAAGATCTGAAATTTTGTTTGTTTCTGATTCTCATGCTTTCATATGAAGAATATCTTGATTAGAAATGATATTTAATTATTTACAATCTAAATGCTATTTTTAGTATTTGAAAATAGATTTAGTTCTTTACAATTAAAATCCTATTCTCCAAGATGTCTCCCTTATTCATCTCTCTCCTCCATCAAATACAAAGAAAGCATATGCACAACCTCTCAGGGCTTTCCTTATGCAAAGTTGTCTCATGACTAGGAAGAATCATTTAGACTCACCTCTTTGTTCTATGTCAGACTTCATTTGCTTCATAGATATTGTTTGCTTTGTGGACAGCTCTGAGAGTGTGAAAAGTAACTTCTCTGAGAAACAGAAAGGTTCTATGTATGCCTTAGTGAGAATTATTTCCAGTTAACCTCCCCTTAGTCCTTAAAATATGACATTAGTCTGGAGCCCGTCAGTTTAGCAGCTCTATGCAAACTCATCCATGCTTTTCTTCTTGGAAGGACTACAGACTTCTAAAGATGATGTCAAAGATTACATCAAGACTTTGAGTTTTATTGGACCTGGTACTTTCTCTTATGCTATCTCCAGTGTACTAAGCTATTTAGATGGGAAAGTTGTGCAAATGCTGTGAAAGTGATTTTCTTATTGATGGATGACACTGACCACCCAAAGAACACAAATGTTCAAAGTATTTTAGAAAATGCGAGAAATTCAGAAATGTTGTTTATCACCATTGGACTTCACTCTGTAGTCAATGCAACGAAACTTCATTTGATATCAGGGGATTCACCTGGTCAATCTATTCTACTGTTTG
>NW_006399757.1:4035570-4046337 GCF_000299155.1 Elephantulus edwardii | reverse complement strand
TCCTCAGTTTCCGTCTCGGCCGCCGCTTCTTGCAGCTGTTGGGCACCTGTGTGGACACTGCGGGTCGGCGCTTCGGCCACTACCCCAGTTGACCGCGGCCAAGCCCATGACCTGAAGAAGTGAAAACTTGCTGCCCGAACAGCCTGCATGGTTTGATTTGATCCAATCTATTCTACTGTTGAATGAATGATACAACCCTTGGAGATAAAGTTGAGCATCTCCTGGTAGGTACTTGATGGTTTGGTTATGTGAATTTTTCTTATCATAGTATTTACATCTATAATTCTGCATGGGTAGGTATGAAGTTAAAAACCATAATAAACAGAATTCTCCTTGAAAACTAAAGAAAAGGAGTCTTTCCCTAGTTTCACTCGATTTCCTTTTTATTTTACACTAGATAAACTGGAAATGTGTAGACTTATTCCCTGGGATTGCATTTCTAGTTTTATCACTAGTCCACGGTGAAGATTGTAGGTGGATTACTTTCCAATCATACATTTTATGTTCCTGTTTAGACATAGTAGGCCAAGAACACTGCTGACTTATATTCAATTCATAGTCAACTGGTGATCGATTTAGTATCTGTACTAAGTTGATCTTTTCTTATTCCACATCTGCAGAAATATTTTTGAATCTTTGACTTACCATATTATGCAATTCAAGTAAAGCACATAGTTCTAAATTTTTGTTTTCTTCTGTTTCTCAGGTACTGACGAAATAATCAAAGTGAATATCACCTGCAGCTTGCAGCCGGCCAATTGTTTCACTCATTAGATGAATGAGTCTCACATGATCGGTTTGGTTAGGGTCTCGATGCTTCTCTTTACTGATTGCTCAGCTAGCTATTTGTGAGACTTCTTGCTGCTTCAGAAAACACAAGGCAAAGGAATCAAAATGAAAGCCCTCTTCATAGCATTTCTCAAGGAGGAAGGTGAAGATAAAGTTGACTGATTTGTTAAATGTTAAAATTGGGTTTTCTTAAAAATAACTGATTTCTTGAGAGGAGAGCAAGCATTTCTTATGACTGCTTTCCATACATTTCAAAGAAAACTTAGGTCTTCTTTCAGAAATTGTTTTCCTCCTTTTCTCAACAATATACACTTGTTATTGCTTTCAGTTGTTGTCAGCAGGAACAATCGAAATCATTGCTACAAAAATGCATTATCTTTGTGTGATAGATATTACAAAAATTTACAGAGAACTGTACCTATTTAATTTTATTCAAAGTTTATTATAACAACTTCATGCTGTCAGCACTATTATCTCTCATTTTATAGCTGAAAATATAATCTCTGACAAAGACCACAGAGTTTGTGTGATTAACCCTGTACAGTCATATTTAGAGGAGCAATTGTAACTATTTTTAAGAGTTTCTCAGAACTCCTCTAAAACAGAAGAAAAACACCCCTCTCCCTAAGTTGCTAGTCTTTTTATCTTGGCCAGAGGGACGTATGAAGAGTTTGCCTGCAACAATGATGCTGGCATGACCTCCTTGGTGCTTGGGGTGAGGACTCAGTTTTTTGCTTGAGTAGGAAACTTGCATGGGCTCTAGGCTATCTGCCTTGACCTGACTATGCCATTAGTAAAAGCAGAAGGCTCTGCCATGGACAGGAGTCAATCTGTTGCTACTTCCCCATTTTCAACCTGAAGGCCAGAGATCAGGCTGTAGAAGATGCAAAGGAAGCTGCTCTTGTCTGACCAGTTGTGTAGGCAGGATGTTCATACTCATTTCTCATGCACCTTTGCTGTGAGCTCCTATCAAACCAAGAACTCAGGTCCTTGGCAGTCCAGCTTCAAGCAGGTTGTTTTGTTTGGTTTTGGGGAAACCAGAAAATGACCAGAAGTCTATACTGTCCTATTTTCCTCAGTATCCTGTTGTTAACATGTAAGCTCTTTGAATAAACCGTTTTTTATAAGGTGCTCCTTTCCAGTCACTTCCAGAATCATCAGCTCTTCAAAGAAAGTTACACAAATGTTCAATGTCCTAAACTGCCTAGTGGGCAGAACTTGACTATTGATCAGAAGACTGGAAAAATTTGCTGTCTAATTAATTTCTACCACGTTTTTATTTATTATTCTTTTTTGGCTGATTTTTAAAATTATGCTAGTTTATTTACAAAATTTGAATACACTGTTTTCTAGAACAAATTCTTCTAATTTATCTCACCCCCTCCCCCATCAAATTGTACAACCCTGTAATTAATTCTTCCTCCCCCTGCAAAACCTCATCCATCTTTAATTGAAATTTTTTAAACTGCTGATTATGAACTAATTATGTAGTCAACTTTTTAAATTTTCATCTATATTATTGTTATTATTAATGTTAATGAACATTTACAGAGACTTTGAATTTCCAGTCATTCATTGTTACACTTTTATCCCTGCCCACCCCTCTCCCCCCAGTACACTCCTCTCTTTGAAAATTAAAAGAAAAATTCTTTCATTGTTTTACAATCCCTCCCCCCAGGTCCACTCCACTATGCAGCCTTCGTTCTGGACTCCTGTCATGAAAATAATACCTAATCACATATCCCTTTTAAAGTTTTCTCCCTCATCTGTTTCAATGCAGTATACATAATTTACCCCATTTTTCTCAGTCTCTCCCGAATCCAGATTACAGTCCTGTTTTACAATAGTGGAACCATGCAGTATTTGTCCCTTTGTGACTGAGATATTTCACTCAGCATAATATTCTCCAGGGTCACCCATTTTTAATAATATTGCATGCATTCCTTGCTTTTCAATGCAGTGTAGTATTCCATTGTGTAATTATACCACATCTTCTCTATCCATTTCTTTGTTGAAGGGCACTTAGGTTGTTTCCAACTCCTTGCTACTGTGAAAAAAGTCACGATAAACATGGGTGTGCATATATCTGCTTGGGTGGCAGTTACGGTCTCTTTAGGGTATATTCCCAGTAGTGGAATTGCCGGGTCAAATGGTATCTCTACTTGCAACTTTTTGAGAAAGCGCCACGTTGCCTTCTATAGTGATTGCACCATTTTACACTCCCACCAACAGTGAATAAGGGTTCTATTTTCTCCACAATCTCACCAGCATTTGTTGCTTGCTATTCTTACTGGGGTGAGATGATAGCTCATAGTTGTTTTGTAGTCAACTTTTTAAACAAGGTAATTGTCACACACATATATGCACACATACAGGCTAGAGCATAGGTGAATTGTTGGTTGTGGTTATGTGCTGTCAAGTCACTTGTGACTCATAGCCACCCTATGTATAACCGCTCTGAACCCTGCTCTATCCTGACCCAACATTACTGTCTCTGACACACCTCCCTGATTACCCCAAGTCACAGTGGCATTCCATCTCATCCAGAATCTTCCTCTCTTGTGCTTTTCCTCCACCCTCCCAAGCATGGGGTTCCTTTCCAAGGACTGGTCCCTCCTTACAACATGCCCAAAGTATGTCAGACGGAGCTTCAGAATCATTGCCTCCAAGGAGCAGCCCAATTTCACCCTCTCTAACACCAACCTGTTTGTTCTCCTAGCAGTTCATGGTATATTCAATACTCTTCTCCAGCACCACAGTGCAAGGGCATCAATTTTCCTTCTATCATCCCGAGTCATTGTCCAGCTTTCTGATGCACCACAGGTAATTGCAAAGATGATGGCCTAGATTAGGTGCATCTTAGTCTCCAGACTGACATCTTGCTTAATTATGTATAATTAATTAATTAGGTCTAATTTATGAACAGAAACCGCATCTCTTTAAAGTTCTTAACTCCAAATGTTTTGATGGAAGCATACATACAGAAAGTCACACCCACAGTCAGGGCACAGGACATTTTTCCATCACTTCCAAAAGTTTTTCATCTCTCCTTGGCCCAAGCCATGGATGGCTTTTGTCAGACTAGATTAGAGCATATTTTGTAGAGGTTTGTATGAATGAACCCATAGAATATGTACTTTTTTGTACTAGATTTCTTCTACCCAACAAAATGATTTTGAAATTTGTGCAATTTTTGCATTAGCAGTCTAGTGTGTGTGTGTGTGTGTGTGTGTGTGTGTGTTTGGTTTGTCTGTGTTTTGTTTTGTTTTTGGAATCTCATTGCTATTGAGTTTGAATCAATTCATAGTTGACCCTCCACTGGGTATCAGAAACAGTAAATCAGACAGGAAGAGATTGGTATCTTTCTCCGTTGAAGCCTTTGGTGGATTTGAACTACTAGAGAGGAGTGACCTTTGGATCAGCAGTACAAATGCCACCAAATTTCCTTTTATTATAGTCTTTAAACTTAATAGATATGATTATCTGGAATAAATAGACTTTGTAGGGACCAAGACTTATTAAAGAATCATAGCACATTCCTAGACACTGTTGGTAGGACATGTCATGTAAGAAAACCACGAAACCATTTCAGTTCTTAATTACTCAAGAGAGACTTAAAGGAAACAAATTGCAAAAACTACATAAAATACTTTTATTGATATTTTGTTATTATTTACATAACAGAACTGAAATGCAAGATTAAAATTCAACTCAAACTCTTGGATAGAATTAATTGATAGAAAATGTAGAGATGAATTTTTCTCTCATTACCTTTGATATGGAACATTTTAAAAATCCTTTATGAGAATAAGGATTGCGACAAATCGGTTTCTTTTTCTGAAGAGTCTTAAGACAAATATCAATTTGAGTCTTTAGACACCAAGAAGGGATCAACTTGATAATTTCTGTATCACCTTTAGAATCCTATATTTTAGTAGTAATATATTGATTTTATTATCTACTTCTTTTTTCTCAAAGTCCCATCATTTAGAGTAATTTTCTAATGCTTTTAGACTTTACACTGGCTGTTCCTGGAAGGAAGGATAAAATCAGGTTTCTCCTTGGAGGCAAGGATACTGAAACTCTGACTGACATACTTTGGCATGTTGCCATGAGGGAACAGTCCTTGGAGAAGGACATCATGCCTGGAAGAGTGGAGGGTGAGTGTAGGAGAGGAAGACCCTGGATGAGACGGTTTGACACAGTGACTGTGGCAAAGGGGGCAGGTGTGTTAAAGGTAATGAAGTTGGCTCAGAAAAGGGCAGTGTTCAGAGATATTGTTCACAGGGTTGCTGAGTCATAGTTGACTCAAAGGCACATAACAATTCTACTACTGCAGTAAGCAGTAAATATTTCATCAAAAAGGTTATCATCCTTGCCTACTAAAAATATTGCTGTACTCTTTAAATGTTATTTCTTCACGGTTCTTCTTGTCTCATTGATCTCATATTCTTTCACAAAACTGTTATAGTCTATCCTCTTTCACACATCTGTCATCATGAAAATCTGGCTCCATTGTTAGAGTGTATTTTCTTTTGCTCTTCTCCTTATTTGAATTATATTATCTGTTAGGTCTTGATTGAACATATGCTCCTTACTGGCATTGGACATGTTTTCTATGGTCTTCGCTTTCGCAGCTACCTCTCTGCCCCAGTGAAAGCTCCATTTACTTCCTATCAACTCCAGTTCTGTCCAATAGAAACTTTTTGCCCCTTCTTTTCAAATGTCCTTCCTCTCTGTTTCCTTCATTTTATCATTTGTATTATTCTTCATGAGTTTTTCTTCTATAATTATATTTTATTAATTTTTATAAACATTTACAGAGATTTTGGGTTTCCATTCATTCATTGTTGCTATGAGTTTTTTAATTAATGAAATTTGATACACAAAACTATATACCACAAATGAATTGACCCCTTACATTCCTGACTGACTTCAAAATTACTCAAAGAACCAGTATATTTCAAGAAACTATCCTGCTACCCACCTCTAGTTTAATATCTCCTTTCACATAGTAGGCTTATAGACTAAGTACCCACAGGGATAGGACTCTGTTCTTATCCATTGCACAGTTTATGGGGTAATCCCATCCAAAAATAGAATTTCAAGACCTAAAATCCCAAATGTGTTATGAAAACATGGTCATTTCTGCTATTATGGCTGCAAACTTTTGGCATGTGCTTATTTTTTTTGTTTCAGTTTATTTTTTTGGCATGTGTTTTTAAATAGTGAAACAGTGGAAAGGATACAAAATCAGACTATGGGTTTTGGAAGAAGAATTTAATACCTTTTAAAATGATACATTGGAAAAAAATTTAAAAAATGATACATTGGGCATGGTAACTGATAAATTAATGTGTTTTAATACAGATAAGGATACTGGTCAGAAAGTTGTAAAATTCTCTATATTTTCAGTGGGTACTTTAAAATACTAAAACTTGTTAGGCTTAGTAGGTTTTTCATTGCCTCTCTTTAAGTCCTTTCTGGTTCTTTCTCTCAGATAAAACCAAGGTTCTGAAGTATATATTAAATTTTTCATAGGTCAGATCATTTTTGTATGTATCTATCTCTTAACTTGCTTTTCCCACTCAGCATATTTCGGAAAGTTATCTACATTGAAACATGGAGATCCAATGTATTTACTTTAACTACTGTTTAGTATTTCATTAACTGATTCATTCCATTGTTGATGAGTATCCATTTAATTTTTCACTACTAAAAGCAAATAATGCTAAAACGCACAAGAGTTTGTCTAGGAAATATCTGGAAGGGTTGTCAAGATAACAGGTGGAAACCAAGACTATCCTGGACAACACAGAGATAGAGAATGGACACCTGTAGTTTTTCTAGATAGAGCTAATTGTATTGCAGAAGGCCATGTCACTGTACAATACAACTGATACTTTGTCTGTTTTCCTATTTTTTTACCATGCATTTGCTCTGCTCTTGGCTTGGATTTATCTGGCTAGTAATTAAGATCACTTGAAGGATGATAAATGAGACATTTAATTCCCAGACTGTTATTTTCCCCACTAACAAACACGTTTGAGCCATTTAAGCATTTTCTTACCATTTCCTTGTATATCATTAGTGTCTATGGCCATGAAGATAAAGTAAAAACAAAACTAATGGTTTATGAAGTCTTCCCTAGAGTCTAGACTGACTGCTCTTTAACTTCCTCATTAAATTCTTCATTTCAGTCCCTTGCCTTAAATACCCCCTCAGGGCCTTTTCTACATTTTTATATTTTATCATATATAGTTCCCCCTTAGATCCAATCATATTGCACCAGCTTGACAGAATATAGTCTTCCTTAAAGTAAGAATTCCATTTCTAACATAGGTTAATTTCTTCCTAATGCTTGCCTTCAGACACAGCCTTCCGTGTGCTTGTCACATGACAAGTAACTGAGTTGAAGCAGTGTAGTGAGGTCTACATTTTGTGCAGAAAATGGAATCATATATTTCTCTAAAAGTATACACTTTAATTTCAATATTATGTGTAACTTACTCTTTTCCTGCATAGATTAAATGTGCTGAATGTCATTAGGAGTTCTAGCTCCAAACCCTGGCTCAAACAAGCAGGCGATCTTGAGGAAGTCACATCACTAGGTATCCCAGATATCTTATTGATAAATGAGAGGTTAGACCTAAGAAACTTTGAAGACTCATTAATAAAGAAGTCTTTTAATCCTGAAACATAATGCAAGCATGAGTGTTGCTGTTGCTAATTGCCATTGGGTTGATTCTCACTCGTATGCGTTAGAGCATGACTTCATAGAGTTAACTGTGACCATTTGGAAACAGATGAAAAACAAAACACAACAGAGGAAGTAAAGACCCACAATTACATATTTCTTAAGTCTTTCTAAGTGAGAGAGTTCTCACTAGAATAAATGAGTATTGAAATTATGGAGAATTTAGAGGTGATAAAGCAAACAAATAACAAGACAGGTAACGCTTGCAATAGGATAAAGTTTCTAGAACATGAGAAATAGTTTGCAGTGTTTGTGCCCTTCATGTCTTCTATTATTACATGGATTAGAGTACTCCTGGGTGTTGGCTAGAAAGTTTCATCTCTTTTACAAGGTTAAAAATACTGAATTGCTGTTCATTATGAAACTTGCATGTCCCATTGGAAACAGACCTGGAAGCAGAACCATGGTTAAGTTAATAATTTATTCTTTTTTTCCTTCCTAGGATGTCTTATTCAGATAGAAGGTAAGAACTGCATACTTTGATTACTACGAATTACTCTAAAAGTTTACATTACCAAAGAAACTTTATAATTCTCATTAGAAGATATGATATGACTAAATGAAAATGCTTAATTCTTTTTAAAAAAGAGACACTCCACTTTGAGATAGCCATCTGATTTCTTTTGAAACACAGTATCTACTGTAGGCATGAAAAAATTTGGAAATATAGAAAATCTGAACTGCTGTTAGACTCAGAAATCAGTGAAATCAGTAACTGAACAGAATAACATTTACTTATTTTGACATGTTGTTGTTATGTGCCATGGTGTCACCTATGATTTATAGTGACCCTATGTACAGTAGCTCTGAACCCTACCCTATCCTGAGCCAGTAAGAAGACTCACTGTCCCCAACACATCTACCCATATTATTACAGTTATTGTGTTAATCCATCTCATCCTGGGTCTTCCTTTCTTGTGCTGTCTCTCTCCCCTTTCAAACATGATGTCCTTCTCCAAGGATGGGTCCCTCCTAGCAACATGCCCCAAATATGTCAGATGAAGCTTCAAAAATTTTTGCCTCCAAAGAATAATGTGACTTCACCCTCTTCAGAACAGACCTGTTTGTTCTCTTGGAAGTTCATGGTATGGTCAAGACTCTTGGCCTGCACCACAACACAAAGGCATTGATGTGCTTCTGTCATTCTTAGTCATTGTCCAGATTTCTAATGATTGTCTAGCTTTCTGATGCATAGCAAGTAATTCTGAAGACTATGGCCTGGATCAGGCACAACTTAGTTTCTAGACTGACATAGCTGTTGCTCTTTAGCACTCTGGAGAAGTTCCTAATAGCAAATTTCCCCAGTGCAATTAGTCTTTTGATTTCCTGACTGCTGATGCCAAGAGTGTTAATTGTGGAACCGAGTAAGTGGAAATTGTTCACAATCTCAATCTCTTCTGCAGCTATCATGGTGCTATCAATTGGCCCAGTGGTAAGAATCTTTGTTTTGATGTTGAGCTTTAATCCATATTGAAGACTGCAGTCCGTGGCCTTCTGCAGCAAACACTTCAGGTAGTCTTCAGTTGTGGCAAGGAAAGTTATGTCATCTTCATAGCACAGGCTGTTGATGAGTCTTTTCTTCTAATCCTGATGTCATATTTCTCCTCATAAACTCCAGCTTCCTGAATAATCTGCTCTGTATATAGACTAAAAATGTGTAAGGAAAGAACACATCCCTGATATACTCCTTTCTTAACCATGCAGTGCTTCCTTGCTCTGTTTTGACAACTGCACCCCTGGTGTAAGAATAAGTTTTGAATGAGTGCATTCAAGTGTTCTGGGATTCCCATTCTTCTGAAGGTTAGCCACAATTTGTTGTGATCTACACAGTTAAATGAATGCCTTTGACTCCTTTATTCTAAAAATGTCTCACACACAAGTACTCCACTTTAGGGATAAACTTTGTGCTGACCCATTGAAACAGAGAATTCCCAACTGAGACAGGACTCAGTCTTTCCCTGCTAAATGATGGCTTAGGTTAAGCCAACCATATCTTGTGGCTATAGGAAACTAGGCAATATCAGTTAAAAGGACTTAATCCAACAGACAATCACCATCTTTTGGAGGACAACTGTGCTAGACATACATTTAAAAAAATTTATTGCTTTTCATATAAAAATACTGAACATGCTGTTGTTGTTGACTGCCGTTGAGTTGAGCATGACTCCTGGTGACTCCATGAATAAAAGATCTAATGCCTTTCTATTAAGTTTCTCCAAGATCATAGAGTTTTTATAGGCATGTGATTTAGGAAGTGGATGCCACTCCTGCTTCCAAACCTGTCCTACAACTGGGAGCTCCACCAAACACTGTCCACACTGGTAAACTATTATGGTATTTGATATCCCAGTGGCACAGGTTCAGAATCACAGCAAACCCAGATCACCTCAGTACGCAAATTGACAAGCAGTGATGCACAAAGCAGAAGAATGTTCCTTTAAAATATAGCAACACTAGTCTCACTTAGCAGTGGTTAAGTGTCATCAAGTCAAATATGTAGTGACCCGATGAAAAAAAGACATGAACTCTGTTCTATACTTAATGTCATTTCTTTATGTTTATGGAGTTTATAGAATTTATAGACATACATTTCTTAGAGTCTCTCTCTTTAAAAAGAGCCTACACTTTTTGAATTTTGTTATATAAATGGCTTTTTTTAACATCAAGAAATTTATGAATATTAATGCATAAAATTAGAAATAAATTACATATCTTTAAATTATGGTCAGATATTTATACCATTGAGAAATAAAAAGAATATTACCAATTAAACAATTGTGCCTATTGAAATTTTTATTTTATATTTATAGAAAGGTGTTTTGGATTTATACATCACTTCCTCATTCGTTACCATCTAGCAGATTTTTAAAAAGCCTTTATACTTTTTTCTTTTGTTAAATTTAATTTTATTCTTTTTTGTGTGTGTACTGTCAAATTGGATCTGACTGGTACAGGAAGAGGCTGCCCCTCCTTCTCCAGCAGAGCATCTGGTGGATTCGAACCCCATACCTTTGGGATTACAGTGCAGCTTCATGACGGTAGGCCACCAGCGCTCCCTAAGCCTTTATACTTTTTGTATGTACATAAGATAAAGTGTGAACTAAATAAATTAGCTAGACCTAAAATATTTTCACATTCCTACTGTAACTTTGGAATATTTTTTTTCTTTTTTGGGGAGGTCTATGCTCAGGAGAGGAAGACCATGGATGAGATGGATTGAC
>NW_006399757.1:4015159-4031995 GCF_000299155.1 Elephantulus edwardii | reverse complement strand
CATCATGCTTGGGAGGGTGGAGGGACAGCGCAGGAGGCAAAGACCCTCTATGAGATGGATTGATTCGGTGACTGGGGTAATCGGGATGGGTGTATCAGAGGCGGTGCGGTTGGCGCAGGATAGAGCAGGATTTAGGGCTGTTGTGCATAGGGTCGCTGTGAGTCGGAAACGACTCGATGGCACATAACAACAACAACAACATTAATTGCAATTTCTACTGTGCAAATGAATAATTTTTTATATCCTTGTTTTCTCACACCATTTTTCTGTGCCATACAGGACATTAATGATATGACCTTTCTTTAAAAGTGCTTCAATAGTGTCTCTGGGATTTTCCACCAAGCCGCTGATAATCTAAACTTTGAAATATGTGGGCAGAAAATAAGAATTTGTTTTCACCAAGTATGATCTACAGATATTAGGACACTTATAATGTCATATACATTAAAATGAGATAAATGCATTTCTCAGAATCTTTAAAATATGTTGTTGATAAATCTATTCCTTTACTGTGTAAAAAACTACTTGATATTTATATACTATTGAATTTTAATGTAGAAGAGAAGTAGGAGAAATTCTGAAAGTCCTCTGAATAAAATGTTTACTTTCCTGCTGTTAACTGGAAATTTTACTCTATGCAGTTTTATTTTATTTAGGCAAGGCAAAGTTTAATAATACTTTTTCAGCTGATTCTTAACTAAGCCAACATTTGCCTAAGATAATGTAATAAGAAATGCAAAATCTCCTTAGATTTATAAAATGTCTTCAAGAGACTTCCCTATTTAGTTACACACTAAGCACAGTTTAAGACGATCTCTTTCACCGTGTGTTAATGACGTACTTCATTACTGCTCCAATGTGAACGCAAGCCTTGCAAATGTTAAGTGCTGTAAATGTGAGATCCCGGTGATCGAGGACTAACTGTGAGTGCGTTGCTACTTTGGACATATGATCAAACAGGGATGTTCTGCAATGAAAACTCTACTGAAGCTGAAAAAACACTGGGGAACTTGTGATACTGAAAAGCAGTCGCATGCTAATAGCAGTAAAAATGGAAATACTGTTTCTTTAATTCCTAAAGGAATATATTCTGGCCTAGGAAATAAGCCTGGAATTATACTAGCTTCAATTAAGGATGGGCTTGATTTAATATGATGTAGTTGTTGATACTTCCTAATGCTGTTTGTCAGTGGCTGTTCAGTCAACTATGACTCACAGTGAACAACAGATCAGAACCTTGCTCTATCCTGACCATGACCATGACCACTTCCCAAGACTGAAGTGAAAATGCAGAAAAGGAAGAAATACTCTACTTTCAGCAATGCTCCTTTATGCTCTTCCTAGAAACAAGTAATAAAGCTCTCGGTGTGTGTAAAGGATCTTCAGACAAGGCAAAGCAGCAAGCAATAATCACCATGTAACCTTGTGCGGAGGAAGGTGGCCAGGAAACTTGGGGATTTAGAAATTTTTGTGAAATAGAAGGAACCACTTGGCAACCAAAAGTAAAAGGAAAGATTTGCTATGACAACTCAATATTTGATAAAAAAATCTAAAACAATATTTGATAAAATAATCCAAAAGAATCACTTCCTCTGAGCAGGGCCCTTTATATTCTTGTCTAATGTCTGGTTTGAAATGACAACAAAGATGATGGATAAGTGAACATTTTTCTAACATGCATTGAAAATATCCATGCTGCTTATTAAGTATGCCCTCTTATTATGTGACTCCAAGCCTTATCCTTAGAGTTTACCGGTGCATTGAAATGAACAGAAATTTCTGCTTCTCAAACTTGTGCCATCAAATGCATGGAAAGGCTTCTGAATTAATCTTAGAATTGAAGAAAGTGAAGCAGAGATATACTGCCTCCTGAAATAGTTCTATGTTGACTTCTTTTTGTTGTGTTGTTGTTTTGTGCTGTTGAGTTGGAACTAAGCCATGCCTGGCCCTGCACTGGGTTTTCAGAGGCAGTTGTAGCACAGGAAGAGATTGCATGTCTTTCTCCTTTGGAGCAGCTGGTGATTAATTCAAGCTGCGTGATTTTGGGATTGCAGTACAGCTTCTTCCCAGTAAACCACCAGAGTAATTCTATATTCCTTCTATTTTCCTCTTTCCACTTCCTTGATCATTTATTATCATTGCTTATAGAATCCTTCAGTATTGCGACTTGGGTCTTGAATATTTTCTTTGCTCCTTTTTGTTTGAGAAATGCTGATTTTTTTTCATCCTTTTTGGTTTTTGAATTCCAGGTTGTTACAAATTTTGTTACACTATTTACTTTTTTCTCTTGAGCTTTCCTTTCAATTTTTCTTCCAGCTCTTTACTTGGTAATTTCTTCCTTTTCCTTCAGCTTCTCTACATTTAAGAATAAATTTCAAAGTCTTTTCTGATTTTCTTTTTGGTCTTTATTTCCTTTCTTCATGTATGACGTCATTCAGTGACATATCTTTTGTCATTAGTTTTCAATGCTTCAAATCTATTCTTACAAAAATATGCAATTCAGATTGGATATACTCAACATCATATCTGAATTAATGTTACTCAACTGGGTTCATTCCTAAAGCACATACTGTTATTATTGATGTTATGTGCCATCAAGTCACCTGCAACTCACAGTGACCCTATGTATAACAGCTCTGAGCCCTGCCCTATCCTGAGCCAATCTCATTGTCTATGACAGACCTAATCCCATTTCTCTAGTCACTGAATCAATCCACCTCATCCACGATCTTCCTCTCCTGCACTGTCTCTACCCTTCCAAGCATGATGTCTTTCTCCAAGGACTTGTCCCTTCTGGCCACGTGTCCAAAGTATGTGAGATGGAGCCTCAAAATCCTTGCCTCCAGAGAGCAGCCTGTTTTTGCCCTCTCCAGGATAGACTTGTTTGTTCTCCTGGCAGTCCACAGTATGTTCAACACCCTTCTCCATGACAAAAATACAAAGGCATCAATTTTTCTTCTGTTATACTTAGTTATTGTCTGGCTCTTGGATGCATAGCAAGTAACTGTGAAGACCATGGCCTGAATCAGGTGCACCTTAGTCTCTAGACCGGTATCATTGCTCTTTAGTACTCTAGAGAGGTCCCTGAGAGCCAGCTTTCCCAATGCAATTAATCTTTTTATTTCCTGGCTGCTCCTGCCAAGGGTGTTGATTGTGAAACCAAGCAAATTGGAGTTAACAGCAATCTCAATCTCTTCTCCATTTATCATGGAGAAACCAAATGGCCCCATGGTGAAAATATTTGTTTTCTTGGTGTTGAACTTCAATCCTTAGTGAAGATTACAGTCCTTGACCTTCTGCTGCAAACACTTCATGTCCTCCTCAGTTTCAGTAAGGTTGTGTCATATGCATAACATATATTGTTGATGAGTCTTCTTCCAATTCTGATGCCATATTCCCCTCCTCTAACACGTAAATACCTTAAAACTGATGAGAAAATAGCAACCTTACGATAATTAAATTGGCAAAAGAGACAAATAGTTTTCAAAAGATGAAATAGAACTAGTAAACAGAGAAATAGGAAAATGTTCCATTTCATGAGGTAATAAAAAGAGTTATAGTAGAGACAATGAGGTGCCATCTAAAATGAATTATTTACAATTTAGAAACTTGGAGGCCGGGGAATTTATTGTTATGTGTATGTATGTGAAATGTTATTTTTGGACACATTTTGTGGTTCATTTTATTTGTGTGCATATGTGTTTCTTACTAAAAATACCCATATTTCTAAGCAATTATCATGGTAATATTAAAATAATAGTAACTAGAAGTACAATACATGGTGAAATAGCTTCTCTTCTCATTGCCTCCATAGAATTTAAAGCAAACACTAATTTTGAAGTCATTTAGTGATACAGAGGGAGCTATTAAAATATTAAAAATTTTAACTTAATTTCAGATGATAATTTTAAAGATAAAAAGAAAATAATTAAGATGTTATGGGCATTAAAATATTGCTGACAACTGCTTGGTTGTCAAAGAAAGGGAATTTAAAGAATTCTTGAGTAACCTTGCATTAAGCATTGCATAAACTCACACATATATTCACAGACCTACATTCACCCATCATACATTAGTTTGGACCACTTCCATCATGGCTGCTTCTTGATTTGTGAAATACCTGTTGTTTGCCTACATCACATTTCATTGCTTTGTAATTTTGTACCACATAATATATTTTTATATGTCTTGCTGAAGTCAAGCAGTCGTTCATGAGGATATTTTGGAAAGCATTCCAAAGCCCCTTGGAGAAAAGCCAAGGTGGCCATCTCCACATGAGTACAATGCTGTATTTGAGACCAATGACCCAGTTGTTAAAATGAGATGCAAAACTTGACCTAAGCTGTGAAAATATACCTGAATTCTACATCCTGCACATCTGGCTTCACTACATAAAAGACAAACGTTATCTCAGCTGCCAGTTTCTTCCCTAGATTGTGTGGTGAAAATGTCTCTGGTAAAAGCTAAAGTCTTTCCCCAATGGATTACTCCATAAATCTGAGAATCCTGACTAATGGATGTTATTGAGCAAACAATCACTCTACAGACCTGTGGAATTTTCCCTAAATTCTTTCTTTGTGACAGGGCTGTGCTTAAAAAGGAGAACCTGGAGAAAAAGGCTCAGAGGAATGTACACAAGAATGCCTTCCTAGGAAAGGAATCCCAGGAAGCTGAGATTCTGTAATTGATAATTTTGACCGCTCCAAAGAAAGTGTAAAAATTATTTGTATCAACTGTGCTCTAGACAGCTCAGACAGTCCATCAATCAGATATTATCTTAAAAGTGAAGATGGAACCAGAGGTGGTCAGCCACGTCACATTTCTTGATGCTTAATTCAAGATTTGAGAAAGGTTTAATCGAAGAAAGTATTTTGCACTGTTTTCTTCATGATGTATAATAATACTGAGTTTTCATTTAAAGACAGAAAATATGGCAATAGGTAGTGCTATTGGAAACACACACACACACACACACACACACACACGTGTGGGTGTGCAAATTAGAAGTATGTGAATTCCATAATTGAAACTAAGTTCTTATAAATCTAATTCTGCAGACAAAATTATTATTCTAGTTGAACTATTATTAATAATATAGCATAGAAATTGAGAGAGAAGAGATTGAGAATTAATGAGAATAAATGTCTTGTTTTGCATTTTCCTGGGGATGGGCATAAATCTAACAAAGAGCAAGGACATAGACAATGAATAAGAAGAAACCCTAGCTCTAAGAGAAATGCAAATCAAAACAACTATGAGCTATCATCTTACCCCAGTAAGAATAGCAAACTTTAACAGAACAGCAAACATTAAATCCTGGTGAGGTTGTGGAGAAACTGGAAACCTTAGTCACTGTTGGTGGAAGTGTAAAGTGGTGCAACCACTGTGGAAAGTGGTGCGTTGCTTTCTCCAAAAGTTGCAAATAGAGATACCCAGCAATTCCACTACTGAGAATATACCCCAAAGAAACCATAACTGCCACCCAAGCAGATATATGCATGTCCATGTTTATCGCAGCTTTGTTCACAATTGCAAGGAGTTAGAAACAATGTAAGTGCCCATCAACAAACGAATGGATAGAGAAGCTGTGGTATATTCACACAATGGAATACTACGTTGCATTGTAAAACAAGGAATTCATGCAATATTATTAAAAATGGGTGACCATGGAAGACATTTGTTGTTGTTGTTATGTGCCGTCGAGTCGCTTGCAACTCATAGTGACCCTATGTACAACAGCCCTAAACTCTGCTCTGTACTGTGCCAATTGCACCATCTCCGATACACCCATCCTGATTACCCCAGTCACTGAATCAATCCATCTCACAGAGTGCCTTCTCCTCCTGCGCTGTCCCTCCACGCTACCAAGCACGATGTCCCTCTCCAAGGACCTGTCTCTCTTTACAACATGTCCAAAGTATGTTAGATGGAGACTCAGAATCGTTGCTTCCAAGGAGCTGCCTGGTTTAACCCTTTCCAGGATGAATCTGTTTGTTTTCCTAGCAGTTCATGGTATCCTCAATACTCTTCTCCAGCACCACAGCTCAAAGGCATCAATTCTCCTTCTATACTCCTTAGTCATTGTCCAACTCTCTGATGCATAACAGGTGATTGTGAAGACCATGGCCTGTATCAGATGCACCTTAGTCTCCAGAGAGACACCACTGCTCTTCAGCACTTTGGAGAAGTCCCTAACAGCAGACTTTCCCATGGCAATGCATCTTTTAACTTCCTGGGTACTGGTGCCAAGAGTGTTGACTGTGGAGCCAAGCAAACTAAAGCTGTGATGTGAACAATCTCAATCTCTTCACCATCCATCCTGATGCTGCCAATTGGCCCAGTGGTGAGAATCTTTGTCTTCTTGACATTGAGCCTCAATCTATATTGGAGGCTACAGTCCTTGACCCTCTGCAGCAAGCGCTTCAGGTCCTCCTCAGTTTCAGCAAGCAGGGTTGTGTCATCTGCATATCACAGATTGTTGATAGATCTTCCACCAATCTTGATCCCATGTTTCTCCTCATAGAGCCCAGCCTTCTGGATATCTGTTCTGCATACAGGTTGAAAAGGTTTGGAGACAGGACACATCCCTGGCATACACCCTTCCTAATTTTGAACCATGCAGTGTTTCCTTGCTTTGTTCTGAAGACTGCCTCTTGGTTCAAGTATCGGTTTCGCATTAGCATGATCAAGTGTTCTGGGATTCCCATTCTTCTCAGAGTCAGCCACAGTTTGTTATGATCCACACAGTCAAACGCCTTTGCATAGTCAATGAAACACAAATATACATTCCTCTGGTATTCCCTGCTTACAGCTGAGATCCATCTAACACTATTATGCTGAATAAAATGTCTCAGTCACAAGACACATTACATTGTACCACTGTTGCAGAATGGGACTGACATCAGGGTTGGGGTAAGACTGAGAAAAACTGGATAAATTATGTATACTGCATTGAAACAGTTGAAGAAGAGAACAGTTTAAAAGCAATACATGATAGGGTGTTATGGTTATCACAGGAGTCCAGAATTAAGGTTGCATAGTGGAGTGTGCTCGGGGTGGGGGAGTGGACTGTATACCAATGAAGGAATTTTTTTTTTTTACTTTTCAAAGAGAGGAGCAAACTGTGGGGAGGGGTGGGCAGGGAGAAATGTGCAACAGTGAATGAATGGAAGTCCAAAATCTCTGTAAATGTCCATTAAAATTAATAAAATAAAATTTAAAAAAAGAAGAAAGCCCTGTTTCCTCCTCTTTGTTTTCTTAGATGCAAACCCAGAGCCCAGATCTGGAGATTTAAAACAATTATTCTTTTAATGTATTTAATCAAGCTCATTCAAAAATCTTAAAAAATAAGAAATTTTACATCAGGAAACATTTGTTAGATATTGTCTACCAGTAAGCATACTATTTAGTGAAAACAAAATTAAGACAAAACCCTTATATTAAAAAACATAGTTTATTTTCTTATGTTTAAAATAGCTATCATAAAATACAAATTTCAAAGAATGCAAGAGTAGCATAAACAACGTTTTTGTACACCTTCAGGAGATTGGAGCTATAAGGACAAGTTTTATGGGACGATCCCTGAAGAAGAGATTGTGTTGTAACTGGTGAACATGGACTGAAAAGTTAGCAGTGGACAGACATTCCAGATGAAGAGACTGCTTTAAGCATCCAAAGAAAGGCAGTCAGACATGGTTAAAGGATGGACACTCAATGCCGGTTGCAGAGTCTGAGCTTTGCTTGGGCTGCCCCTGACATTTTTGAAGAAGTCCATGTCCTCGGCTCAGCTATTTATTAAGAAGATCAATTGGGTACATCTCTACAGAAGGAATTTAAGCAGGAACAGGTAGAAGGGAGATGCACATAAAAGTAGATTTATTGTTATAGCCTAAATGCAAAGTAATAAGAACATTGACTACAGTCATGCTGGCCAATATGGCAGCAATCAGCCATAGTGGCTACCAAGCACTTGAAACATGACTACTCTGTGCCGTTTAAGTCATAATAGCTCCAACTCCGGACATCCTTGGTAAAGGATCAAAGACTGATAAATTCCAGAGTGAAACCTGAGTATGAAACATGGCTACTCTGAATGGAGATGAAGGAAAAATATCTAAAAATCTTACGAATAATTTTTTATTGATTGCATTCTGAAATTATATTTTTGATACCTTGTGATTGTTGTTGTTAGGTGCCATCGAATTGATTATGACTCAGAGTGACCCTACGAACAAGAGATCTGAACCCTGTTCTATGATGTGCTATCCTCACACTTCTTGACACACACGAGCTCATTGTGGCAGTCACCATGTCAGTCCACCTGGTTGAGGATCTTCCTCTCCTTCACTGCCCCTCCACCCTAGCATCACATCCCTTTCCAAGGAATAGCCTCTCCTAGCAACATGCCCAAAGTATGTGAGGTGAAGCCTCATTATTCTTGCTCACCTTGTGATAGATAATATATTGTTAAAATGATTTTTACCTACTTATGTTTTAACAATGTAGCTACTAGAGAATTTAATATTGTGTATGAAACTTGCATTTGTGGCTCACATTGATTTTCTACTGGACAATGTTAGAGTAGACTGATGACAGAATAGAAAGTGGAACATTATGGGAATCCTGCAGGGGAGGAAATGATAGAAGGTAGTCATTAACTGTTAGACTCAACAGATATTTACTGAGTGTACATTATGTTCTGGGAACTGTTAAAAGTGCTGAAGATACAGGCGTGAACAAAACAGTCCTTGTTTCATGAAGTGTTCCAGAGTGGGAGACAGGTAACAAATGGACAAATAATTTCAGTCAGTGAGAAGCATTTTGAAAATGTAAATCAAAGTAACGACGTCTTAGGTGTTTAAATGGTGTTTTAGGCAGTGGAAACAGCAGGCCCAGCAGATCAAAGGTGGGAACAAGTATTGAAGTCTCATGAAAGAGAGGAAAAGTTAGGATATTTTAATAAAAGGTAGTAGGAGACAAGGCTGAAGAGGTAGGTAGGAGTTGGATTTCATACCTAGGGGCTGTTTTATGCCATGGAGTGAGAGGAGAGTGAAGGTTAAGCCTAGACAATAGGAATTTCTTGGAGAACATTCAAATGGTTGGATTAAAAGAATGTAAGGGGTAATTGTTGTTCTTTTGTGCTGTTGTGTCAGAACCAACGCATAGATGACCCTCCAGTGGGTTTTCAGAGGCAATAAGTTATAGGGGAGAAGACTGCCCAGCCTTCTTTTGCAGAGCAGTTGGTGGATCCAAACCACATGCCTTTGGGATTGCAGTGCAGAGTCTCACTATCACTAGGCCATTGGGGCTACCTGAGGCTTTTTCTCTCTTGGAGGAGAAAAAAAATAAAGATAATTTTAAAATTTTTAGTCTATGTGACTTAAAAGTTAATAATACCATTAATAGAGATGTTGTTGTTAAGTACCATCGAGTCATAGACCACTCACAGCGAGCCTATGAATGATAGACTTGAACATTTGTATAACTTTTATCGTTTCTCCAAGTTCATAGAGTTTCCAGAGGCAAACTATTTCAGAAGTGGATGCTGCTACTGCTTCCAAGCTTGTTTTAATTGGGGAGCTCCACCAAACATTTTCCACCAGGGGTAACCATTATTGCATTTGACACATCAGTGTCACAGTGTTCAGCATCACAGCAACCACAAGTTACCTCTGTAGAGCAAATAGACCGACTAGTGCTATACCACATAGAAGAATGTTTGACCAAAAAAAATTAAAACACTCAAAACTAGGCTATTTTAAAATTAGCAATTAAGATGTTTCGGAAGAAAGAAATGGGAAATGTTGATCACAACTAACCAATAAATAGACTAGTAATTACAGAAAGAAAAACAGAGTATACTATTAAAAAGTAATTTTCCTTGACTTTTGTAAAACTATATTCTTTATTCCTAAATATAATTGTACATCTTTCAATATAAAATAGTAACATTTTTAAATACAGGCTTGTCTTTCAAAGAGTGGCGAGTACACTAACAAATCTGCAATTAGAAGTACAATCATTTTGGGTGCTGCAAATATGAATTCTTTTAACCAAGAACCCTGGTTTAACTCTCATGTGACCTTTAAGAACAACACTAAATCATAAATAATTCATATGAATATAAATCTAAAAATTGGATTAAAGTGTATTTTTGACTAGTTCTACTTTTGTCTTTTGTTCTTTAATAGCAGTTCATCTGAAGTGAAATATTTTCTCATTCTTGAGATTTTCTCTTCTAGGTTTTGTACAAACAGCATACACAGAACAAATTCTGTAGTGTGACGTATAACTGCAAAGTAGCCTTTCTGTTGATTTCTTTGGTTCATTTACCTGTGTCTGACAATTCTGTTTTCATACCCTGAAAATTATAGTTACATGAGAATGACGTGTAAATCCATTTGAAAAAAGTAAAAGACTTGTTTCTTAGAGTTGGAAGTTTCCCAGTTTGTTTAATAGTCAGCTTTGTATTCCTTAAAAGGTTTATGGACAGTGACACAATGGAGGAGCCTGTGCAGCGTTCCGCTGAGGACCCGGAAGAGAAGCAGAGAGGTGGTCCTCTTATTTAGAATGAAATAAAATAGAGCAACTTACAGGTCACTGTCTCATTAGGACTATAAAGGAACAATTCATTTCTTTGATGTTACATATTTTAGACTGACTCTGAAAGGAGATCTATAATTAATACAAATATTTACTTACATTGGAAATGCTATTATCTCAGCTAATTTTGAAAGCCAATTTCTCTAAGAAGCTCTGTGAAACATTCTCTATGGCAATAGTTTATGGTTTAAAAGTCATTTTAACAATTTTAGAAAGATCATTGTAGACTATCACTTATATTCGCCTCTTCAATGTTTAGAGGGGAACAAAATCAAGCTTCAAAACATATATAGAAATTATAAATAGAATGCAAAAATGAAAGACAGGTTCGTTCCTTCTTGTTAGTCATGGTGGTGTTACATGCCGTCAAGTCAACTATGACTCACAGCAACTCTATGAACAAAATGTACATTCCCTAAATTCCAAAAACAGCTGAAATATTTCTCCCTTCAACTGTTGGAGACATGTAAGTTTTCAGTTAGCTGCACAACATGGTGGTCACCAGAACTTCTGGTCATTGACGTTCCAAGACTGTATGTTATACGAAACAATGTGTTTCATTATATTTTTCACATGAAAGATTATTAACACTTTTTTCAACTGTACTTTCTGTTATTACATTTAAATTTTTTTCTCTTGTTTTCTTTTTAAATGAGAGAATTCCTGGATACAAAGATGATAAGGTAATTTGGTAACAACAAATAGATAAACATTCCAGAAAAAAAACCAGAAACATAATTGTTCATTAAGTTATTTTCTTTTATAAAGCCAACTTCCTTACTTCTCAACTATGCTGTTAACGCTGTTAACATAAAGTAATACTAATATTTTAAATGTAGGTGTGTGTTGTAAGGGGTAAAAAGTGAGTGCCCCTAAGTTTCGAGAAATTAGAATCTCTCTAAATAGAGAATTTTTATTTAAATGCCATGCAATGGCTATAAGAAGAATTAAAGTTCTTACATACAAACAGGGAAAACTGGTGGCCTAATGGCAAGAAGCTGTGCTGCGTGTGGTTTGAATCCACCAACTGCTCTGTGGGAGAAAGATGAGCAGTCTCCTCCTGTTTGATTAACTGCCTCTGAAAACCCACCAGAGGGTCAGCTGTTGGTCTGTGCCAACTTGACGGTACACAGCACCAAAATCATATACAGAATATGCTGTCTTATTACAACTAGGCTACTTTCTTGATGCTCTACTTCCTGTGAAACTAAGCACTGTAACAAGGAGAGAAAGAAACTATTATTATTTATTATTATTATTAAGCAGTAATTAACTATGGACTTCATTTAGTTGGGCATCCAGGTAGCACTTGAAGGGAGATTACTATGACAAATTAAAGCCAGATTATTTGAAAATTACAAATTGGGAAATAAAACCAATTAAAAAGAAATTAATAAATTAGAGCTCAGAAAGTTCTGAGAGGGGATTACCATGGCTTTTTGGTAAATCTATCCCATAGTTCTTTTTATAAGATCAGATTTTCTAAAAAAAAAAATATAATAAAAAAAGATCAGATTTTCTGCCTCAATTCAGAACCTCTCTCTACCATCTGTGCATTCTATCCTATAAATGGTACAGCTTGTTGACCTGGGCAAAAGGCCCTTGGGTTCAGAATTCCTGCTCTAGGTTCTTCTGACTCCCTCACTGCCTGTGGAATGAGGAAAATCAAAGCAAGAGACCTGTGTCCTCTTCTAGACCAGGGGTCTTAGGGAACCCAAACCCCAGAAGTCCCTGTCATTGGTCCAGAGCCTGCTTCTGAGGCATACACAGATCTCTCTTCTTTTGTTTATCTTTTCCCTGGTTGTGAAAGAATAAATGAGCCATAGGGGAATCTTCCAGGGGCAACTTCATATGTGTGCTCTCAAGCCCCTTACACTGTGGGAAAAACTGAAACCTAGGAAGAGAAGTAGAAATTAGACTTGAGACTGATACCACAAGACCTGTGCTCTGGTATGTACCTTTGAGGGATCCAAAAGTCCCAGGAAGATAGAACATACTTTATTTACTAGATTATGATATTCGTATTTGATATGTAACTTCTAGAGTTCTGTATCCACTCTTGTCCTAGCCCTGCATATGCTAGGTGTGAGTCGATAGGTAGGCAAATAAATGTGTCCTTAGTTATTGAAAATGTCAGTTCTAGCAGGGGAAAATTCCAGGAAATCTCATGGCCACACTTTGGAAAATGCCCTGGTTGTGCAGTGGTTAATGCAGTTGACTGCTAACTTTTAGTTCGATAGTTTGAACACATCGGCAGATTCACGGGGGAGGAGACTTGATTAGCTGCTCCTGTTGTGGTTGTGATGTGCTGTCAAGTTGAAACTGACTCACAGCTGATGTGGCAGCAGGTTTTCAGAGGCTATAAGTCACATGGGAGGAGATTGCCCATCTTTCCCCTGCAAAGCTGCTGCTGGATTTGAACAACTTGTCTTTGGATTTGCAGTGCAACTCTTTACCTATGACGCCACCAAAGCTCCCTCTGTAAAATTATGCCTTGGAAAACCTATGAGGGAGTGCTATTCTATCCTACGGGGATGTGATGAGTCGAAATGGAATTGATGGCACACAACTGTATTTTAGCATCCATATACTTGGGCAAGTCAACATGCTGGAGTCTCAAATTCATCTGTATACAACAAGTAAGAGAAGCCTGCCTATCTACTTTGTGGGAAGATCAAGTGAAGTAACAGAAGTGAGAATGTGTTGTAAATTGCTTAATGGTTGTAAGGTGTAAGGTTGTAAGGTTATAAGGATAAGTAATATGCTGTCTTGATGAGACAAGGAAAAATTATAAAATGAGAAAGTTCTGAGTTTCATGATTATGTGTATAGTTATGCGCATAGCTGAAGAGCATTATTGATGTTTGCCATTAATCTCAGTAGAAAAGGCTATGGTGCTTGTGCGTCATTAGACCTGTGGGTAGTTTCTTCTTTGAATCTTTGGTTTTGCCCACTCTTTTTCATGCCATATGAGAAACAACCAATAGTTTTATCATTGCTAACAAGTCCCAAGCTTTTAAGACCCCAGATACTACTTATTAAGCTGAGATTAGTTGTTGCTATGTGCTATTTAAAGTTGGATAGGCTCACAGATGACCCTCCAGTGGGTTTCTCAGAGGCTCTAAATTGCTCAGGAGATTGTCCATTTTTCTCCCACAGAGCAGCTGGTGGGTTTGAAGTGCATGCCTTTGAATTGACAGCACAGCTGTTTATCACTCAATACCAGAACTCCCAACTTGGATTTAGAACACTATTTTTAATAACATGTAGCTGTTGTTATGTAGGGAGCTCTGGTGACCTAGTGGCAAGAAGCTGCGCTCCAATCCTGAAGACGTGTGGTTTGAGGCCACCAGCCGTTCTGTGCTAGGAGGATGGGCAATCTCCTTCTGTGCAATTAACTGTCTCTGAAAAGCCTCTGGGAAGTGGGGTGGGGGTCAGTTATGGGTCAGTTCTGACTCTACAGTACACAACAATGACGGCAAGAAGCTCTTCATGTGTTTGTTAGCTACATGAATGTCCTCCTTGGAGAAATGGCTCTTCTTATCCTTTGCCCTCTTTTAATTGGATTATTTCTCTTTCCTTTGTTAAGTTATTGACATTTTCTATGTATTTTAGAGATTAGACTCTTGTCTAATATGTTTTTACCATTCTCCCCCTCAACCCTGAGTCTGGATGTTTTCTTACAATGAAGTCTTTTGATGAACAAAAATATTTAGGATCCTCAGCTTTCCTCCTATGTCATCTTCCAGCAACTTTAATTTTGCTTTTAACATTTAAGTGTTCCATCTATCTTGAGTTCTTTTTTTTTCATAATATAAGAATTCTATTTTCTTTTTCTACACCTTTTACTAGCACCATTTATTAGTTAAAGAGTTTGTGTCATCTCATTGAATAAACTTTGATCCTTTGTCAAAGATCCGTTGTCCACAGATAGATTTACTTATGATTTTTCATTCTGTTCTTTTGGTCTGTATATGTTGTTATACAGATACAATACTAGGCTGTTTGGATTACTATAATTGCACAGCAGTTAAGTTCCCTATGACGGGCAAGTATGAGGTCTTGTTATATTCTTTCAATATTGTTTTAGGTATTTAGCCCTTTTGCCTTTCCATCTAACATTGGAGATTAGTTTTGTTAGATAATGCTGTTGGTGTTTGTACTGAAATTGTATTAAATGAAAGCTTTGTATATTTTTAAAATATGCATTTGACATCTAAGATCTTACTGATTCGTTGGAACAGTTCCCATTTGGAACATACAAGTTGTCAGAACACAGTGACCCCAAACCATTGACATTCAAAGCAGAATTGCATCAAGTTGGCAGTGTCCAAAACCAGATAGATGCTGGGAATGGAGCTAATTTATGCATAGGTTTCTAAAGCATTTGCTCACTGCAACTGTATAGTTTTGGCCTTTCCATAGGATTAATGAGTTTACCAAAATAGAAAATGCCTTTATAGAGGCAAATAACATGAATACAAGTATTTTCATTCATGGAAATCTAAACCCTAAAACAAATACTGTTCCTCAGGGCCCTATGGCTTACCATTTTTTCTGGACAGATGGAATGTGAATTCTAGCCAGAAGATTTTTAAATATATTTATGGAGTGTTCCTGTTTTATATTTTGATGGTTGACTCATTTTGTTTCCATCCAATATTATTAAGTTAATTGCTTTCTGATAGATTCTTCAAAAGTGATTTTCTATTTGCATTCAGAAATAAATGCTCAACTTGTTCTAAGGAAAAACTCGGTTTTTCTTAGGTCGCTTTGACTCAAAATATGTTGTAAAGAGAAAACAGATTGCTTTTGAATAGCAGCTTTGCCAGGTCTAAGAGTTATACCTTCCTCTTTCCTGCTTTTGATGCCTGTTTTTTAGACAGTAAGCCCAGGCAGTATTTTAGACAGAAGTGTTAGGCTGATGAGAAATAATTTGCAGATCAAGGTAGTAAGTCTTACTTACCTTTGAGTGGCTGATGGAGAAAGTAGTAGACTTGAGAGTCTAACAGATCCAAATTTATGTTCATAGGCAAACTATTTAATTTCTTCAAGTCTCATTTTCCTCATCTATAAAATAAATGTCTTTCAATATATATACACATGTACACATTTAATGTGTATATGTATGCACATATACAACTTGTAAGGCTGTTTTGGAGAATGCAATAATGTAGAAGACCTTGCACAAGCTTTGAATAAATAATTGCTGGTTGCAATTATAATTTCCCTCCTTAGGATAGTGCCTTAGGTATGGTCTGTGGGATACTCGAAGCATGGCTGCTTGTCTACAAGCTGCTGACTCAGAATATAAAACTACAGTATCACTACATGCACTTTTGTTCAGTTTACTTTTATTTTCCTTTAAAAATTTTTTTTAAGTTAAGGACTTTTTTGATGAAGGAAGAAGTACATTTATTATATAAAGAGCAAGAGATGCCTGGGGATGGCCATATTTGACCAATACTAACTACACAAAGAAACAGCCCTATTATCAAGATCCACACCATAAAACCAATTCTCATGAAGTAAAAAATGTCCTGCCACGTTATTTCACCTTTTTCTACTAACTCCAACACCAATCACACTGCTCAACCGGGCACAAAATTCTTTGCAATGGCTCCCATGGCACACAAAGTATATTCATGATTGTAATGTTTATTGAAGAAGTCAAAAGACTGCAAGTCAGGTTGGCAGCAGGTCATAATCAGTCAGGATAGCTTCCAAAGTGTGCTCACAGGCCTCCCAGCCTTCAGCCTTATGGTTTTAGGCCATAGTTACTAAGCTCATAGTCGTGCAATCATGGCCCTCCCCTCCAGTCCTCCAACTAATTTGGGCAAATGCTCCTAGGTCTGGCTCCATGAGGTAGCAGTCCCAAGGTCAGCGCTGATGTCAGATCTCTGGTTCTCTAGGTCTGGATGGTGAAAGAATCTCTGGCCCTGAAAGGTATGCTGTGTTCTCTGCTGCTGCTTTGCTGGTGGTGAGACTCTCAAATTCTGCTCCTGAATCTGCTTGCTTTAATGAAACTAGCCAATCCCTTTGTAGCTAGGAAAACCCTTGTAACAAGCCTCATATAACAAGCCCTGTTTGCTTACTCCCACCCATCGACACGGCAAAGTCAAAGTCAATGGCCAGAGAAGCCATTTTTTTTCCTATAATTATATTTTATTAATTTTCATAAACATTTACAGAGATTTTGGGCTTCCACTCATTCATTGTTGCACTATTCTCTCTA
>NW_006399757.1:4011103-4013374 GCF_000299155.1 Elephantulus edwardii | reverse complement strand
CGGGGCTTTTTCCCATTCCATACGAAATTGGAGATTGCCTTTTCCATCTCGTTGAAGAATGGGGTTGGTATTTGTATTGGGATTGCATTTTGAACAATAAATCCTTAACACCACATTTATTTATATTCCAACACAAATTCTTTTTGTCATTGTGTAGCAACATTAAGTTACAGGCCCTGGAGCAGCAGCTAAATGACACAGCAACAATAGAAGCAGAAATGAATAATGAGGGCATTGAAATAGAAATCAAAGACTTGCTCTTGCATTGGCTAGCATATGTAGTTAATAAAATAACATTTAACTAGGTTTTATGATCTTAAAAATAAGAATTACCTTGAGGCTCAGAATAAATAATCTAGATGAAAAAACTGAAAAGTCTAAAAAGCTTTATTTTTTTACTTTTCAAAACTTTTTATTTGTAAGACGTTTATGATCATGAAATTTTAGTTATTTGAAAAATTGATAGTTACTTTTCAGTTCTAGTTATTTGATGTCTTGAAAGTCAAATAAAATGGAACAATAGTCAGTGTAGAAGGGTATCTCAGGTTGGCAATGGTGGCAAGTGCCCTGGGCAGTCCATGAAGTGGAGTGTAGTTTCTATTAATCATTGCAATTTTCCTGGATATTTGGGAGATTATTATATGAGTTAAATCCAATGCTTTGGTATTTGCGAACCTCTATTGGTTGAGGCCAAATGTGTTCTTGATTTGCTAAATGTAGAAAAAGAATAAATTGGATAAATAAAAACCCCAACAAAACAACCAAACCAATGATAGGATATAATAGACCAATTTTTATCAGGGAAGGAAGATGTGGTTACAATTTTCATGCAGTGTTATAATGTGTTGAATAAGAAATTAATGAGCTTGACTTTTGTTTTAGAGATACTATTATGATAAGATTTTCTAAAGGATGGAAATAAAACATGTAGAAGTGATGCAATTTCAGTGTATACCATGGGTATTATTTTCTGTAGCTATGCTACTGATTCAGAGGAGCCAAACAAATTGTGATTCTTATATCACCTTAGATAGTTGATGTCAGGCTAATCAGGTAATGCCTGTACTAATGCCAGAGAACTACCAGAAATACAAGCTGGATTTAGAAGAGGCTTTGACACCAGGGACATCATTGCCAATATCATATGGATCTTGACGAAATGCAGGGAGTACCAGAGGAATGTCTATCTGTGTTTCATTGAATATGCAAGGGCATTTGACTGTGGATCATATGGAATTGTGGCTAACTTTGAGAAGAATGGGAATCACAGAACACCTGCTAGTGCTTGTGTGAAACCTATACTTGCACCAGGAGACAGTCATCATAACAGAGCAAGGAAACACTGCAAGGTCCAAACCCAGCAAATACGTTTGTCAGGGATGCATCCCGTCTCCATACCTTTTCAATCTATATGCAGAACAGTTAATTCAAGAGGCTGGATTATATGAGGAGGAATGCAGCATCAGGACTGGAGGAAGACTCATCAACAAACTGCATTATGCAGATGACATAACCCTGCTTGCTGAAACTGAGTAGGACCTGAAGCATTTACTGCAAAAGGTCAAGGACTGCAGTCTTTAATATGGATTGAAGCTCAACATCAAGGAAACAAAAGTCTCTTTAACAAATGGTGTTGGCAAAATTGGAAACTCAAGCAAGACCCACACCTCACACCATATACAAAAACAAACTCAAAGTGGATCAAAGATCTAGGAGTAAAACCAAGGACTATAAACTTCATAAGAGAAAAGCTTGGAAGAACTTTCGAAGCCCTAATCCACAATATGAAAAGTCTTCCAAGCAACTTGAAAAACCTACAACCAGAAGAGAATAAAATAGATGAATGGGACCTTCTAAGAATCAGATTCCTAAGCATAAAAAAAAGGTCTCCAACAGAGTAAAAGAAAATCCCCAGACAAGGGGGGAAAAATATTTGGTAATGACATATCTGATAGGGGACTCATATCTAAAATGTATAGAATACTTCAGCATCTCAAAAAAATGGTAAACAACCCAGTCGCAAAATGGACATAGGACATGAAGAGATACTTCACCGAAGAAGACATTCAAATGGCAAAGAAACACATGAAAAAATGTTCAAAATCCCTAGCTATCAGAGAGATGCAAATCAAAGCAACCATGAGATATCAACTCACCCTAGTAACAATAACAAAGTTCAACAAAGCAGCAAATAACAAATCCTGGGGAGATTGTGGAGAGATTGGAACACTTATTCACTGCTGATGGGAGTGTAAAATGGTACAACTGTTA
>NW_006399757.1:4008044-4010128 GCF_000299155.1 Elephantulus edwardii | reverse complement strand
AGAAATGCTGAATGAGTTCTGCCCTTTTGACTTTCCGACTCTAGCTCCTCGCACATTTCATTGAAATATTTTTGCTTTGTCATTCCGTGCTGCCTTTTGGAATCTTCTATTCAGCTCCTTAATGTCTTGAAGTCTTCCTTGTGCTTTGGCTTCTCTACATTCCAGTGCAATCTTCAGAGTCTTTTCTGACATCCATTTTGGTCTTTTCTTCCTCTTCTGTCTTTGTAATGACCGTTTGCACTCTTCCTGGATGATACATTTAACATCCTCCCACAACTCATCTGGTCTTCGCTCATTAGTGTTCAAGGCCCCAAACCTGTTCCTGAGATGATTCTGAAATTCAGGTGGGATGAAATTAAAGTAATATTTTGGCTCCTGTGGATTCGGTTTAATTTCCCTCAGCTTCAGCTTGAACTTGCATATGAGTAGTTCTCAATTCCACTAGTAGGAATATATCCTAAAGAAACCAGAGCTACCACGCACATAGATATATGCACACCCATGTTTATTGCTTCATTATTCACAATTGGCAAAGTGATGGAAGTAACGCGAGTGCTCAACAATGAATGGAATAGAAAAACTGTGGTACATAATGGAATACTATGCAGCACTGAAAAAAAGGCATCCAAAATATTCCACAACATGTGTGACCCTGGAGGACATTATGCTGGAGTGAAATATCTCAGTTACTAATGTATTAATACTGCATAGCACCACAGTTATAAAACAGGACTGACAGGGGTTTGGGCAGAAACTAAGAAAAGAGGGAATAAGTAATGAACACAGCATTGGCCTAGATGAAGAAAAGAACTGTTTAAGAAAAATAGATGATCATGCAAGTTTTGTATGAAAACAGTCCAGAATAAGATGCACATAACAAAGTAGACAGGGATGAGGGAATGAAAAAATTATGCAACAAGAATGAATATTTTTAAAATTAATTTAGGGCAGGGTAGGGAGGAAAATGAGCAATAATGGATAAATGAAAATCCAACTTTTCTAGAATAGTTCATTAAAATCACAATTTTAAAAAAAGAAAACAAAGATTCTCACTACTGGACCAATTGGCAGTATCATCATAGATGGAGAAGAGATTGAAATTGTAACAATTTTATCTTGCTTGGTTCCACAATTGACACTCTTGGTCCCAGCAATCAGGAAATCCAAAGATGAATTGCATTAGAAAAATCTGCTGTCAGGAACCTCTTCAGGGTGTTGAAAAGCAAGGATGTCAGTCTGGAGACTAAGAAGCACTGGATCCAGGCTGTGGTATTTATAATTACTTACCATGTATGTATCAGAGAGCTGAACAATGGCTCTAGTGACAGAAGAAGAATTGATACCTTTGAGTTCCGGTGCTGGAAAAGAGTATCGAACATATCATAAACTGACAAGAGAACGAAAAAATCTGTTCTAGAGATGGTGCAACAAGCTGCTCATTGGAGGCAAAGATTTTGAGATTCCATCTCACATACTTTGGGCATGTTGCCAGGAGAAACCAGTCCTTGGAGAAGGACATCATGGTTTGAAGGTGGAGGGACAGCACAGGAGAGGAAGACCCCAGATGAAATGGATTGACACAGTGGCTGTGGTCATTGGGGTATATGTGTTAGAGACAATGAGATTAGTTCAGAATAGAGCAGGGTGTCGAACTATTATACATGGGGTCACTACGGATTGTAGTCAATTCAATGGCACATAACAACAATAATGCCACTAACAAACCATAAAATATTATCAATAGTTTTTTACACTAACATTCCAAGGAAGACAACAGGAGGGCTTAATGATGGAACTAGATAGCTAGCTTGCCATCTGCCATTTCTCTTCCATAGTTGGCTTTGCTAATTCATCCCAGTACTCTTTCCCATTGCATTACAGCAGTCTCAGAACCATTTCCTCTGAATTCTCCAGGAACACTACTGAACGGTCAAGGCTTGCACTCAGGTCAGAGTATGTTGTAATGAAAAAAAAAAAAAGAGAGAGATTCTGATCAGAGAAGACTGCAATTCAGGCTTGATTTCTCTATTTATTATCATTATGATCTCATGAAGTTATCTCATTATTTGAAATTTTCTGATCTA
>NW_006399757.1:4004842-4007109 GCF_000299155.1 Elephantulus edwardii | reverse complement strand
AGAGCAATTGTGGATTCAAACCACCCACCTTAGAGTTGGCAATGCAATTTCTTACCACTAGGCCATCAGAGCTCCCTTAGTAAACTTTGCTCAGAAATAAGAACTAACAACTTTAGTTCTTTTCCCCCCCATTCCATTCTTCTCTTGCAAGTGTTATTCCTTGGTAGGTAAAGGATGACTCATGAATAACAATTTTCAGAGTTATGTATTTAATATAATAGTATTGATGATAAAATTGTGGAGAAAGTCAAGAGTTTATAGGGATTTAGCATGAATATTAAAAATAATCTTAATCTTGAATGAATGCAAATGTCCTTTTATTTAATTAATGACTTAACTTCATTTTTAGGGTGATTGTGGAAAATGTGGCATACCAAGAATCAAAGGTGACAAAGAAGAAGGAACAATTAGAAAATGCTAATGGGTGCAATTTGTTTTGAGCTCAATTTTCTTTTGAGAAAATTCCTGGGATGAATTATGTTCATTTCACTACTGGAGCTGCAGAGGCACAATTTTCACATCTGTAAAACATGAAGTAGAAAACAGAGCAATAACTAACATTAGTTGATGGATGCCTGCCCCTGTCCCCACAGGCCTCTCCTATATACCATTAAGATTTTGTGTTATGACCTTTGAGGCCAGGCCTACTGAATGTTATGGTGAAAAGAATAATTACATAGAAAAGTAAACTCAGGGTCCAATCAGGTCAGAGTAGCAGTACTTTGCAGATGTAAACACTAAGAATAGGCTCTTTCCAAAATAGAGTGAAAAACTTCAAGAAAGAGTTATAAAGAAAGTGACAGATAACGAAATCTAAAATTGTGAAAATGTAGTAGAGCTCAGACAACTAGATATCTATCTATAAAATAGTTATAAATTAAAAAAGAAATAAGAGTAAATTACTTAAGCTGGAAATAATAAGCATGATGTAGAATTCTCCAATGGACCAGAATAATGATGCATGTGTATTTAAAACATACTTATGATGAGCAAAAAAAAAATTAGAAAAATAAATAGCTATTAATAACATATCACCACGATACTAAAGTTAATTGTATATGTTATAGATACAAGAGGAGAAATGAGGAAGGTTAAAGGGAGAGAATAAAATAATGAAAATGGAGTAATGAAATGCAACTAAACACTGCAAATAGCTCAAGACTTTCTGAAAACTTTAAAAATACTAAGCGGTAAAGGTCAGTTGGATCTGCAAAATATACTCTTGGCACATATTTCTTGGCAAAATGAATGTGTGATAATGAGTAGGCTTTTCTTAGAGGATAATTGGATCTGGTAGATTGACCTGGGTACTCAGAAATTCAGAAGAAGGGCCAAATATAGACTAGAACCAAAATGAAACTCAAAGTAGCAAAATTATTTTAAAAAATATGACTGGTAGAGTTAGTATTCTGTTTCACTGCCTAAGATTACATATATTAATAAATGCTCCATTATTACCTGTAATAACAAGAAGGAAAGAAACAAACATTGCCATTTATGAGATGCAATTTACTGGAAAACATATTCCAATGTCAAAGGCAGGGGGAAATATGTCAGAGTCAACCAAATAAAGTGTCCTTGACACACAGTCACTATTTGGCATTTACTTGACAGTAATGGGTTTGGATTTGACATGTAGTGTTTGTAACAATTTATTTTCCTTCTTCTAGTTGCCCTCCTTTTTGCTGTTCCTCTATTTACTAAGCATGATGTCTTTTACCTAGGACTGGTCTTGCCTGGTGATATATTCAAAGAATGTAAAATGAAGTTTCCTTCTATCTGCTTCTCTGGAACATTATGGATGTATAAGACTTGTTGGTTCTTCTAGCAGTCCATGCTATATATGATATTCTTTGCCAACACTGTAATTCAAGTGCATCAATTCCTCACTCATTGTTCAGCTTTCACATTCTTTTTTTCTTTTTTTTATATTTTAATTTATTTATTTTTCATTTCAATGAACATCTACAGCTTTCATATTCTTATAATGTAATTGAACACACCATGGGTTGGGTCAGATGCATCCTAGTTCTCAAAGTGACAGCTTTGCTTATTTTTTTTTCTAATAAAAAAAAATAAACAGTTACAAAATGGACAAAAGACATGGAAGGATTTTTCACAGAGGAAGACATTCAGGTGGCCAATAGACACAAGAAATGCTCATAATCACTGGCAGACAGATAGATGCAAATAAAAACCACAATAAAACACAATCTCACCCCAGTTACAGTGGCAAAATTTAGCAGGGCAGCAAGCAGTAAGTGTTG
>NW_006399757.1:3994436-4004742 GCF_000299155.1 Elephantulus edwardii | reverse complement strand
TCATTCATGGCTCTCACATTCCATGTACCAATCACTAGGGTCTGCTTACAGCGGTTCCTCCTCCCTTGTGTTTCCATACTTGATGGTTCTACCTAGGTTGCCCTTTTTGTTAATCTGCGTGTGTTCTGTTGTGCATAGGGTTTTCAGAGGCCTGCTATTTCAGAAGTGGAGTATAAAACATTTTCTTTGTGAACTATGTTATGCCAGTTGACCTTGCTGCACCCCAAGACCATGATCCTGAAGTCTGGATCAGCGAACTTAACAAGGTAATATTAGGATATTATGCAGTCATTTCCTTATTTTCATCTGTCATCATTTTATGAGAAAATACTTTTAAGAAAATGTTATTTAATTTGTATAAGAAAGTTGCTTATTATCCTGTAATTATGTATTTTCTCCCTAGACTTACTCTGAAATTTTTATTATAGTTTCCCATATTTATTTATTGTACATACAGGCAAAGTGATAAATACTTATTTAATACTAATAATCACTTTCAAGGCATGAGCTGATCCTGCCCCCATGGAGACCAATAAGGGATACAGTGCATAAGCTATGTGTCCAAGTTGTTAAATGAGAGACAAAACCAGAATTCAGACCCAGCTAGTGTGCTCTTAGCCACCACGTGATATTGATCCCCTTGGCAAGCGAGGTTAGCAAAGTGGAATTTCCTGAATATTTGGCTGAGTGAAACGATTCTTTTTACAAAGTGCAAACCAGTTCTACCTTCCCTTCTAGTGTGATTTGATAGGTAACAACAATGTGTTGAAAGGTTTCTTTCTACTTAGCTCTAATATTCATCTGAAAACACAAGCAAAGAAAATAAGGAATCATGGCGGGAGGGAGGAAAGAAACTACTGATGTTAATAATACATTTAAAAATATTATGCTTCTTATACAAGATTAAAATAGAGACCTCAGACTTGTAACATTTACAAATATTCTATGAGAGTTTCGAGGTGGGGCCTGCCTGTGCCTTTATCAATGGTCTCCCTCATTAACAACAATCACTGCTTCAATACTTCTAGTGGTTAATTTTTCTTTGTCAAAGGATTTTCAGTAAAGGTGCCTGAGGGACAAAAGGGAAGAAAATTAGCATGCATTAAGTCAAGGAAAATGTGGTTCTGGCTATATTTATCAATCATTTCTATTATTAATATTTCCCACATGCAAAATAGCTTCTATTCTGGCATGCATACCCTTGTTGCCATAGAAACAAAACAGATGTTTCTCAGAATAAGCTTTGGCTCCAAGGCCACTCTCCTATACTCAAGGATTATAATGAGAGTATCATGTTGGCCTCTGAAATCACTTAGCATTGGAAATAAGACAAGTGCCTGAGAGGGTTTCTACTTAAGAGAAAACGAAAAATGTTGCTCAGGACAGAGTTCACAGTTCTCTGAGTTAAGGACTGAGCTCATAGGAGTCTTATACTGATTTCCATGAAGTGGTTGTGGTGGCTGAGGTTGTTGTTGTGTGGCATTGAGTAAGAACTGACCCATAGCTGACCCTCTAGTGGGTTTTCTGAGGCAGTTAATTGCACAGGAAAAGATGGTCCATCATTCTCCCATGGAGCAGCTCATGGATTTGAACTGCATGCCTTCAGGATTGCAGCACAGCTTCCTACCATTAGGCCATCAGAGCTCCCCTGCTAATAGCATTGTTATTGTTGTTAAGTGACACTGAGTCACTTAATGACCTTATATACAATAGCCCTGAACCCTGCCACATCTTGAGCCAAACTCACTGTCTCACAACTATCTCCATTACCCCAGTTAGTGAGTCAACCCATCTACCTCACTGAGCGTCTCTTCCTCTGCTGTGCTCCCCCTTCACTCTTCTAAGCATAACATCTTTCTCCAAGGACTGGACCTTCTTGGCAACATGTCCAAAATATGTGAGATGGAGCTTCAAAATCCTTGTCTCCAAGGAGAAGCCTGGTTTCACCCTCTCCAGGACAATCCTGTTTGTTTTCTTGGTGGTCCATGGTATGTTTGTACTCTTCTCCAGCACCCAACTCAAAGGCATCTATATTTCTATCATCCTTAGCCATTATTCTCTGATGTATAGCAAGTAATTGCAAAGACCATGGCCTAGATCAGGTGCACCTTAGGCTCTAGACTGATATTATTCCTTAGTACTCTGTAGAGGTCCCTGACAGTAGATATTCCCAAAGCAACTTGTCTTTTGATTTACTGACTGCCACTGCCAAGAGTGTTGATTATGGAACCAAGCATGTTGAAATTGTTAACAATCTCAATCTCTTCTCTGTCTATTATGATTCTGCCAATTGGCCCAGGGGTGAAAATCTTTGTTTTCTTAAAAAACCCTATGTACAAGAGTGAAAAATAGCATAGATCTTTTAAAAAATATATTATTCTAATTTATTTACGAAGTTTGACTACATTGTTTTTTCACAAAAGATCCCTCCCATTTCCTTTACCCTATCCACCCATTGAATTGCACAACCCTATGATTCTCACTTACTTCCCACCTCCATGCCCCCGCATCTTCACTCTTCTATTTTCACCCTCACCTCCACCTTGAATCCTCATACTCATTCTATAATAATAGTTTTATGTAGTATTTGTCCTTGTGGGACTGAGTTACTTCACTCAGCATAATGCTCTCTAGTCCCTTCCAAGTTAGGTAGTAATTTACAAAATAATTGTTCCATTGTATGAATGTACCACAACTTCACAATCCATTTGTCTGTGGTTGGACAACTGGGCTGTTTCCATGTTCTTGCGATGGTGAATAAGGCTGCTATGAACATTGGTGTGTAAGTCTCTGTTTAAGCCTCCGTTCTCATTTTCTTGGGGTTCCAAGCAATGGAACAGCTGGGTCACATGGAATTTCTATGTTCAGCTTTTTGAGGAAGTGCCAAACTGCTTTCAGAGTAGTTGTACCATTGTACAATCCCACCAACAATGTAATAGAGCTCCTATTTCACCACAACCTCTCTAACATTTATTACTTGCTGTCCTGTTAAATTTTGCCACTGCTACTAAAGTGTGATGGTATCTCTTTGTGGTTTTGATTTGTTTCTGGACATATGCTGACCTTTTGATCTTGTCCAGTTGATAGTACTAGGGAGTACATACCTCCCCAGTGTTATTGTTTATCTTACAGGCATACTATTTGGCTAAATGTTGAGTCATGGAGAGAATTCATTTCCAGCTTGGAGAGATGCCTAATGGCCATAGTTTTGATGGTCCTATCAGTCCTATCACCAGGAGTAAACCTGCTCTTTTTATTGATTATTTAATTTTGTTCTACATATTTCTCCCCTTCTATCCAGAACCTTCTATTGTGATCCTTTTCTGGTAAGGGTCATAAAGGTGGAGGTTCACATGGCCTATTAGTCCTTCAGACAAGCTGTTTTTAATGGATTTTTAATTTTCTTCACTATTCTAAAAGGACATGATGCTTGAAAGGGTGGAGAAAGACCTCAGAAAATATGGACACAGTAATGGGGGAACTGGGGTAATGGAGATAGGTGCTGGAGACAAGGAGATTGGCTCAGGACACAGCAGGTTTCAGAGCTATTGTGCATAGGGTTGGTATGAATCACAGGTGACTCAATGGCACATAACAACAACATTCTTTGTTTCAGAAGAGAAGAAACAAATAGTTGTACCTTAGTTAACCACTTATAAACTTTTTATTATTATTGTTCTTTGAATAAAAGTTTACACAGTGCATTGGATTTACAGTCAACTATTCATATACATTTTCTTTTTTAACGTTAATTATAATGATTACAATGTAGCCATACTCCTCCCACCAGTTTTTAATAACCATCATCAAAATCAGATATAGAGCATTTTCTTGGTAGACTATGTTGTGCCAATTGACCTTGATACCCCCCACTAAAACTAGTATTAAATAAGCAAACACAGTCAAACTCTGGGTTTACCAAGTCTCTTTTAGATGATTTTGTTATTTCTTAATATTTTTCTGAGATTATATCTGAAGGATATGCACTTCCCAAACATCAGTCCCATTTCCTTTTGTCAACATTCTCTTGGTACTCATGAGAAGAGGGACTGTTCACTGATACATGCAGAAAAGTTCTGTGACATGTCGAAGTTTATTAGCACTAAAGCCTCTTTGCTAGGACTGGAAGTGCCCTGGGGAATGTCCATGATAAATCTTCCTAAGGCAAAGCACCATCTGCTAAGCCTCACACAATTGAAAAAAGACCGTGACAAATTATTTAGTAATTTATCTTAATAAATAAGTTTTCTTCTTTTGTCTAACTCTTTCCATTGTTCTAATGTAGAATATTATAATATTTCCAATAGGCATAAGTATTTTTCCTGGTTCTATGCACAAGTATGAAGAAATTAAGAGTTGTGGATTTTTGTTTGTTTCTTTTTTTTTTTTTTACTTTTGAGACTTGATCTTATTTCATACTCAGCTTAGCTGAGTGAAAAATGTGGGATAAAAAAACCCAAAAAACAAAACAATGGAGAAATTACAACCATCTGGTCTAGTTAAAAAAGCAGAGGTTGTCAGAGTAAGCAAAGAATTTCCAGGAAATCAAGCATCCTTTCCAAATGACAAAGGAACTGGTATTTATTAATTAGCTAACTGAAAGTTTGTTTCAAGAAGAGTGTTGCTGTTGTGTGTTATTGAGTGAATTCCAATTCATTGCTGTTATCAGGTACCATTGAGTCAATTCATAGTGACCTATGAATGGCAGATTTGGTCTATCCTGCACCATCTTCACAATCTTTGATATGCTTGAGTATATTGAGTCCATTACAGTCACTGTGTAAATTAACTTTGTTGAGAGTCTTTCTCCCTCTCTCTCTTTCTCTCCCCTCCTCCACCTTTCCCATCATGATGTCTTTTTCCAAGGACTGGTGCCTTCTGAGAACATGCCAAAAGTTTGTGAAATCAAGTTTCATCATCCTTATCCCTAAAGAGCCTCTTGGTTATACTTTCTCCAGGACTGACTTGTTTGTTCTTTTGGCAATCCACAAGATACTCAGTACTCTACAATACCATAATCCAAAGGCATCAATTCTTCTTCGGCTATCTTTTTTCATTGTTCAACTTTCAGATGCATAGGAATTATGTGCGATAGACTCGATTCTAATCTATAGCAATAGTAACTATACAGGAAAGAATAAAACTGGGTTTTGAAGGCTTTATGGAAATAGATTGATAGAGCTTTTAGCCCATAAAGCAGCTGGTGTGTTAACAGCCAAGCACTTAACCACTTTGTCACAAAGGCTGTTTGTTGTCATTTTTTTTTAAGTGCCATCGAGTCATCTGGGACTCATAGAGACCTTATGTACAACAGCCCTACACTCTGCTCTATCTTGTGCCAATCTCATTGTCTCTGACACACTTATCCCCATTACCCCAGTCACTGAATCAATCCATCTCATAGAGGGTCTTCCTCTCCTGTGCTATCCTTCCACCTTCCCAAGCATGACGTCCTTCTCCAAGAACTGGTCCCTACTTGCAATGTGTCCAAAGTATGTCAGATGAAGTCTCAAAATCCTTGCCTCCAAGGCACAGCCTGGCTTTACCTTTTCCAGGACAAACCTGTTCATTTTCTTAGCAGTCCATTGTGTATTCAATACTCTTCTCCAACACCACTGCTCAAAGGCATAGATTCTCCTTCTATCATTCCTAAGTCATTGTCCAGCTCTCTGATGCTTTTGATTTTGCAATGATTGCAAAGACCATGGCCTGTATCAGGTGCACATTAATCTCTACATGGACATCATTGCTCTTCAATACTTGAGAGAGATCTCTAACAACAGACTTTCCCATTGCAATGCATCTTTTCATTTCCTGGCTGCTGGTGCTATCGCTAAATTTCTCAGCACCGTAAAAAGAAATCCAGTGCTCCTTAAGATAAGCATGACATAAGTATGTGTAGAATGAGTAAACGAGTGAATGAGCTGATGAATTGTTCATAAGTGAAGTAAATGCTCGAGAGCATACTATAGACAGTCCACGTCTTAGAAAAGAGAGGCCAACAAGGGGTCATGTAATTTGGCAATTTTCAGGTCTCTGAAAAAGTTTACAAGTATGGTTTCAAAAGAGAAACTAGGGGACAATCACAGATTGTGGAAGAAATCAAGAAGGGTACAGTTGACAGAAATGCTTTCCATTCTTTTAAGACTGGTTAATAAAGAGAAAAAAAATATAGTGTGTACCTACTCATCAAAACATTTCTTATACACTAAATAACCCATATACTCCCTTTTTTTTTTAGAATTATCTGAAGGTTTTGGGTTTAAAAAATAGTTTCACATGAGTGGCTTAGTCTTACATTTTCTTTGATGTTAGTATTTACACTAGAAAATGAAAGCTTCCTGCCTTTGAGCTCATTCTGTTTCATAATCACCCTCCATCCAATTTGTGAGGTGGTAAATCACCCCAGGAGGAGACTGTATATTTTTCTCTTGCTGACCTACTGGTACATTTGAACTGCCTGAGACCTACAAACTTGAGTTACCAGCAGGACAATATGCTTTGGACTATGCCAACAGAGCTCCTTAAACATTCACTGGAACAGAAAGATCACTAGTTAAAATCTTGAGTGATATTAGTCTGTTGTTGTTATGTGTCATCGAGTCACTTGCGACTCATAGAGACACTATGTACAAGAGCCCTAAATTCTGCTCTGTCCTGTGCCAACCTAGCCATCTCAAATGCACTCATTCCCACCATTCCAGTCACAGAATCTATCCATCTCATCGAGGGTCTTCCTCTCCTGTGCCGCCCCTCCACTCTGCCAAACATGATGTCCTTCTCCAAGGACCAGTCCCTCCTTGCAACATTAGCCTAGCTTTCATAAGATTAAACATATTAAAAATATCCAAACATCATGATTTTGTTTTCAGCCACTAAGATTAATGATATATAACAGGTTATAATTCCTTACTACATGATGTGAAATGAATTGAGTGAGACTCATGTGGTGGTCTCAAGTTCCTAGAGAGAAAGAATTAATCAAACAAGGTCACAATTCTTTTTAAACAGAGTGGTTAGATTTTTGGCTTTATGTAAAGTATTTTAAGTGCAGGCAAGTCAGCTCTTCCAAATTATCCAAAATAATTTCTTTCTAGTTCTTCTGACAGGCTAGCAATTTTGCACAAGGTTATGATGGCCCAGTGGAAGAATTTCTTTACAGTTTTGATTCTAAATATCAGCTTAATGAAGAATCAGAGCCAAACTGCCAAATTGTGTACATGTTTTTCTTTGTAGATGTCAAAGTCTAAATACTATTCCTGTCCTGTGCCTAATTAAAGGGAAAGACTCATTAATAACCCAGTGATTCTTGTTGTGGAAAAAAGCTTTGACCTACATGCACATCTGCCCACCAGGACTCTAAATGAGCTTATTAACTCATTTGACAGGAGACAACTGATAGTGACAACTTGAAGTGGCTGCCAGAACAACATGTGGGATGTCAGCCAATGACTTCAAGGTGGATGATTCCCATTCCCCAAACTCTCATACATATGGTTCTCAGCAGATCAGCAGATGGGGTACACTGTGTGTGAGTGTGTGTGTATGTGTGTGTGTGTGCATTGAAACTTGTCAAGGTGAAAGTTCTGATGAATGAAGGAATCCAAAATGCTGCCAACAGCTCTCACAAAGTTGCTGAGTCTAACAAATATGCCCAATCAAATGGTGTTATTTGTAGCCCAGGTTCATTCACATCAATGTTTTCATAAAATGTTGAAAATATTTTTAATAAATTATATCCATAGTCTTAATTATTTTTTAACTATCAAACTAGCAACTAGATCTACTCTAAGGATATGTTTTGAAAAAACATATCACATTGTGGTATTAACCCATATCCTTTCATACCTCACACCTCAGATTTATGAAAAGGGTTCACCCTGGAGGTTCCTAGAAAAACATTTTGGGCTAGAGGAGCCCAAAGAGAGCGTGATTCTCAAAGACCCTCCTTATGGGCTACTGACAGGTCTTCCCTTTTAGGGAAGGAAAATGGTACACAACATTTAGAATTTGTTTATATGAGATGAAGTATTAATCATAGGAAATTGCCATTTTTGTAAGTCAAACAAGGCTATATTATATGGTTTAACTTAATAGCAATTTAGAAAGTGAATTATTAAGAATGACTAAATGCCGGTACAATACTAAAATTTTCATTCTATTCTTCACTAATTCTTTATTGCTATAGTTTTTTCTTATCTGGAAAGCACAATACAATATGTGGGGTGTACTTCCCCCCCATACCTAAGTAGATGGTATTCTTGAAAATTTTCACTAGAAATTTGAAACTATACTTGTTCCAAACTAAATGTAGTTTGTTAAAAACTGGCTTATACCTGGAGTACATTATATGAGCAGTAGTGATAATAACAGTTTGCATTCTATTTACCAGTAACTCAGTAATGACACTGATTCACATAGGCTTCTGTACCTGGAATGGCATGTGAATGAACTTCTCTAAGTTTATTTCCTCTTGCCTATTATTTTCTTTAAGGAAGTCCTTTTAATTTATTAAATCTGAAACTATGGGTAACTGCAAATCTGGAAATTTTTAATCTTTTTAATCCAATAACAAAATTATGAACTTAGTTTAAAAACTAATTATTTTATAAATACCTTAAGAATTGAAGAATCCCCTGAAAGTTTAGGCAGACTGGTTGAGAACACTCATCCATGAGCCACGCTAACTTGCTGGAGATGAAGCCTGGCCTCTATTTTGTTAGCTATGTGATTGGAACAAATGATCCTATCTCCCTGTGCCTCATTTTGTCACCTACATAATGACTTGTTAATAGTGACTACTTCTCATAGCTGTAAAGCTTAAATGAGTTGGTATACGTAAAGCACTTAGAACAGCATGTGATCTAGCGTGGTAGCATGTAAAAGATCCATCAATTAAGTATTTAACAACCTTCTTTAAAGTAATGTAGACCAAATTGAGTTTGATATGGTTACCAAAAAACAAGCCTTTTGTTACAGAACATTTCCTCTGAAACAAGAGAAATTAGATACTAAAAAGGAATGTTGGTGTTTTTTGTTTAGCAATTATTTGATAAATACTTTACACCTATCCCCCATTTTTCTCTCTCACAAGAAAAGAGGGGAACTTTTTGACTTTTGTGCTGAGGCTCTGTGTATAGTCACTACTTCTACTTCACTGAGTTGCAGCTGAGAAGTATAGTTAGCCATACTTGGACCATTCTGCATGTACCAAATGCTCATCTATTATTTTCTTTTATTTGAAAAGTATAATATAATCATATTTTCTGATTGGTGCTATACATCCCTGGGAAATAATGGAAAAATGTTACTAAAATATCTTTCTAATTTTTTAAAAAAATATTTTATACTGATGTATTCACAAAGTTTGAATACATTGCTTTTCACAAAAGATTGTTTCTTTTTTCCTTCACCCCCTCTATGATCAACCCACCTCCTCCTTGCCTCCCATCTTTACCCCTCTGCTTCCACCCGTGCCTGTCCTTCCCAGATCTTTATACTCATTCTACAATAATAGTTTTGTACAGCAATTGTATTTATGGGACTGAGTTAATTCACTCAGCATAATGCTCTCCAGTCCCACCCAAAGTAGGAAATAATTTAATGCTCCAAATCACTGGCAATAAGAGAGATGCAAATCAGAACCACAGTGAGATACCATCTCACTGCAGTAGCAGTGGCAGGGTTTATCAGGACAGCAAGTAATAAATGTTGGAGAAAATGTAGCAAGATAGGAACTCTTACACATTGTTAGTGGAAATTTTGTGCAACGGTACAATCACTCTGGAAGGCAGTTTGGTGCTTCCTCAAAAAACTGAACATAGAAATTCCATATGATCCAGCCATTCTATTGCATAGAATATACCCCAAGAAAATGAGAACTGAGGCTTAAACAGAGACTTGTACACCAATGTTCATAGCAACATTATTCACCATGTCAAGAACATGGAAACAGCCCAGATGTCCAACCACAAACAAATGGATTGTGAAGTTGTGGTACATTCATACAATGGAATACTATACAGCATGCAGGAGCAATGATTTTGTAAATTACTACCTAACTTAAGAGGGAATGGAGAGGATTTTGCTGTGTGAACGAACTCAGTCCCACAAGGACAACTACTGTATAAAACTTTATTGTAGAATGAATATGAAGTGAAAGCAGAGGGATGAGAATGGGTGGGGTGGGGTGTTAATCATAAGGTTGTACAATTCGATGGGGGGTGTGTGTGTGAAGGAAATGGGAAGAATCTTTTGTGAAAAACAATATATTGAAACTTTTTAAATAACTCAGTAAAAAATAATA
>NW_006399757.1:3973697-3994336 GCF_000299155.1 Elephantulus edwardii | reverse complement strand
TAATAATAAAGCTAAACATAGATATTTCCTATGACCTAGCTATTCCACAGCTTGGAATATACCCTGAGAAAATGAGAATTGATACACAGAGACTTGTACACCAGTGTTCATAGCAGCATTATTCACCATCGCAAGAACATGGAAACAGCCCAAATGTCCAACCACAATTGAGTGGACTGAGAAATTATGGTACATTCACACAATGGAATGCTTTCTAATATTAAAGGAGCCAAAGGGTGATTAATTTGTTTATAATTAATCACATTATTAATAAAATGTCAAGTTCTGTCTGGAAGTAGTTTAGTGAATATTGAAAAAACTTTCATTGTTTATTACCTTTAAGGAGAAGAAAAAAATGCTTATTTCTATTAGAGCCAATAAGAATAATTGGAAAGGAATAAGTAACTGAAATTTCCTTACTGGGAAACTTGAGATCTTGTATTGCATTTCTGTTACTCAGCCACCACCAACACCAAATTAGTTTGTCTGTCTGGGTAAGTGGGTAGGAGAAGCTGTATTATAACCATACGATATCACTCTAGAGTTCCTCCTGGTTGAAGATGTAAGAACTAGAGGAGTACTTCCAGATTCCAACTGTCTGGTCTAGACTATATTTCCCGTTTTGTTCATCCTCAGCAACTAACACGGCATCTGCTCCCTAGTTACTGCTCAATAAATGCTTAATGCATGGATGGCTAAGTGAATGACAGTAATTAGCTATAACTTAGATTGCAAAGCTGAGTAACATCTCCCCATTGTCTAGGGAGAGGCAAAAGAACAAACGAAGACATGTGAAGTTGCAACTGTAATAAATGGTCAGAAAAAGAAGAAAATGGTACTGTCAATCCTAGAGTAGGAATTGACCCCATTAAAGCCACCTCCACAAAACCATGTTACTTAAAATTGGAGCTGAAGAATGAGTAATACGGAAATCAGCATGCCAAGGAGAGGGAATAGTATCTCTGAAAATTCCATGGCAAAAGGAAGCATGGCAAATACAGAGCATAGAATTTTCTAGAGTGAGGAGTGAAGAAAAGATGACTGAGAACACATGGGCTTCAGAAGCCACGAGGTCACACCATGCAGAACATTTTCAGAAGTTTTGTATTTTTCTTGAGAGCGAAGGAAAATCCTGGGAGGGTTTTACTCAGGAAATTACTTGTTTAGATTTACACTTTCAAAAAATTACCCTGGCAGCAATGACAGGAATAAATGGGATAAATTCAATAGTTTAAATGAGGAATTCCCGTCATTGTTAGCTATCATCAAGTAGAACACGGCTCATAGTGACCCTATGAACAGCATATTTGAACCTGGCCTTAATTCTGCACTGTCCTCAGCATCATTGTCACGGCCATGCTCGTTGTGGCAGTCACTGCATCAATTTGTTTCCATAAGGGTCTTCTTTTACTGACCCTCTGCCTTTCTCAGCATGTTTTCTTTCTCCACAGACTGATTCCTGCTGTAAATAAGCCCAAAATAAAGGAGAAGTTTCCTTATCCTTGCCTCTGGGCATTCTGGTTACACTTATGACAAGACAGATTTTGTTTCTTCTTTTGATAGTCCATGCATATTCAATATTCTACAGTACTACAATTCAAAAGCATCAATTTGGTGTTCCTCGTTCATGGCCCAACTTTCAGATGCGTATGAAGCAATTGATTATACATGACTTGCATCAGGTAAATCTTAATGTTTGAACTATTATTGTTGCTCTCTAGAATTTTGAATAGGTTCTTGACAGTAGATTTCTCCAATGTAACAAGTCAAAGACCATAATTCAGGTTAGCAGCAGAATACAAACACTCAATCAGAACAGTTTCTGAAAAGTGCTTGCAGGCACCTCAGCCTCATCCTCACAACTTTAGGCCAGTGTTACAAAACTCTTACTTTTGCCAGTTATGATGTCTCCCTGTTAATCCTCCAATAAATCCAAGCAAAGACTTCTTGCTCTGTTTCTGTAGGTGGCAGTCCTAAGATCAGCTCGACCCCATGTCAGGTCTCTGGTTTTCTGCTGTGCCTGGTCCTCTTGTAGAGCTCAGTCTACATGTCTTTTGATTTCTTGATTGCTGTTATCAAAGGTATTTATTGTAAATCCAAGTAAAAGGAAATAATTGACCATTTCAATCTTTTCTCCATGAGTAGTCCAAATGGTTAATATACTAGATTGCTCATCAAAAGGCTGGAGGTTCTGGTTTTAGAGATAGCTTTAAAAGAAAGACTAGTGATCTGTGGTGGTGGTGGTGTTATTATGTGCTGTTGAGTGTCCTGCGACTCATAGCAACCCTATGTACAACAGTCCTAAACCCAGCTCTATCCCTTTCCAATATTATTAACTCTGACACACCTATTCCCATTACCCCAGTGACTGGATCAATTCATCTCATTGAGGTTCTTCCTCTCCTGAGCTCTCCCTCTACTCTCCCTCTCCAAGGACTGATCCCACCTTTTAACATGTCCAAAATATGTCAGACGAAGCTTCAGAATCCTTGTCTCCAAGAAACAGACTGGCTTCACCCTCTCAAGAACAAATCTGTTTGTTTTCCTAGCAGGCCATAGTATATTCAATACTCTTCTCCAGCACCACAGCACAAAGACATCAACTCTCCTTCTATCATTCCTAATTATTATGTAGCTCTCTGATGCATAGCAAGTAATTGCAAAGATCATGGCTTGTTTCAGGTGCACCTTGGCCTCCACACTGACATAATTTTTCCTCAGTACCTTGGAGAGGTCTCTGACGGCAGGCTTTCCCATTGCAATTCATCTTTTAATTTCCTGGCTTCTGGTACCAAGAGTGTTGATTGTAGAGCCAAGCAAACTGAAGCTGTCAACAATCTCAATCTCTTCACCACCTATCATGATGCTGCCAGTTGGCCCGGTGGTGATCTACTTCTGAAAATTCAGTTTTTCTGTGGAACATAATTCTACTCTGACAATTGTGGAGTCACCATTAGTGGGGTTGAGTCAATGGTAGTTAGAAAGATTGTTTGCAAATACAGTAGTAAGGATTTTATTGTAGTTAAAGCAAGAAATGATAGTAATTTGGTCTAGACTCAGGTAAAGTGTTAGAGAGTGGATGAGATAGAATTAGATGGTCTATAGATAAGCAGGAATTGGAGAACAAAAAGGGAAGAACTCACTCTGTATTTATGAAGCTGAAAAAGTGAAAAAAAAAATTTAAGCTTCATGTTGCAATATTGAAAGGTGCTACAGACAACATGCTGAATGACCCAGAAAGCATCAAAAGAAGATAAAGGGAATATACAGTCACTATCTCAAAAAGAATTGATTGATACTGAAAAATTTTAGAAAGTATCATTTGAACAGGAGCCAAGGGTAATGAAGGAGGAAGTGGAAGCTGCATTGAAGGCATTGACAAAAAAATAAGGCCCCAGGAATCGATGTGATATCAACTGGCTTGTCTCAATTAACAGATGTATTCTTGAATGTACTCATTAGTTTATGCCAGGAAATTTGGAGGACAGCTGTCTGGCCAGTGGATTGCAAGAGGTCCATATTTGTTCCCATTCCCAAGAAAGGTGATCCAACAGAATGTAGAAATTGTCAAACAGTATCAGTAAAACACTGTTGAAAATTATTTAAAAATGGAACAGTTCATAAACAGAAACTGTCAAGAATTAAAGCAGAATTTAGAAGGAGATATGGCATCAGTTAAATCATTCCTGATGCCAAATGGATTCTGGCTAAAAGTTAAGAATAGTAGAAGAAAGTCTATTTGTTCTTTATTGACTATGCAAAGGCATTTGACAGTGTAGATCATGACAAGTTGTGGCTGACATTGAGAAGAATGGGAATCCTGGAGCACTTGCTAGTGCTCATGCGAAACCTATACCTGTACCAGGAGGCTGCTATATGAGTGGAACAGGGGAGCACTGGATGGTTTGAAATTTGGAAAGCAGTAAGCCAGGGTTGCATTCTCTCTCCATACCTATTCAATCTGTATGCTGAGCAAATTATTTGAGAAGCTGGACTCTATGAGGAAGAGTGTGGTATCAGGATTGGAAGGAGACTCATCAATAACTTGTATTATGCAGGCTGAAAGTAAGAAGGACTTGAAGCACTTGTTGCAGAAGATCAAGGAATGTAGTCTTCAGTATGGATTGCATCTCAATGTCAGGAAAACAAAGATTCTTATCACTGGACCTATAGGCAGTGTCATGATGGATGGAGAGGAGATTCGAACTGTCAACAGCTTCATCTTGCTTGGATCCACAATTAACACCATTATTACCACAAGAGAGGAAACAAGGAGACACATTGCACTGGGAAAATTTACAATTAGAGAACTTTCCAAATTATTGAGGAGTAAATCTGATTTAGGCCATAGTCTTTCCTATTGCTTGCTATGCATCTGAAAGCTAGAAAATGAAAAAGAATGACAGGAAAAGAATTGAGCCCTTTGGGCTGTGGTATTGGAGAAGAACACTAAACATCCCATGGATGGCCAAGAGAATGAACAGATATGTCCTTGGGAGGGTAAACTGGAGTTCTCTTTGTAGGCAAGAATGATGAAGCTTTGTCTCATATACTTTAGACATGTTGCTAGGAGATGAAGAAGGACATGATGCTGAGAAGGGTGGAGGGTCAGCAAAGGAGAGGAAGACCCTCAACCACGGGGATTGACACACTGACTGCAGCAATGGGCTCTTGTGTGTCAGGAAGTGTGAAGATGGCACAAGAAAGAACAGGGTTCAGATCTTTTTGTTCATACAGTCACTATGAGTCGTACTCAACTCAATGGCACCTAACAGCAACAACAACATTGATAGGCTTTGATGATGGATCACATATGATGGGAGAGCAGAGCAAGGTGATATTAATTAACCCTCAGTTCTGGACTGACTGATGAAATTTGTGTCTAATATGCAAAAATTACCTTATCTTTAAACAGAATTAAACATTTCTACTTGTGGGCTCTTACACGCTTTGCCAATACCTTTATTATAGATAATTCTTAAGTTTGTATTTTACTTAATTTATCTCTGCAATCAAATTGTAAGCTTATACAAAGTGCAAACACAATTTGATTTATCTCTGTAATTATGTAACCTGGTGCTTGATTTCAGGTTAGTGCTCAAGAAAGGTCTGGTGAATAACAATTGAATCTATACATATTAAGCACCTATTTTCTGAATGGTTATGATTTAGATGTCTTACCGACATCTGGAATCTTCCTGACAACCATGCAAGATAGATAAAATTATCCTTATTTTACGTAGAGGAAACTGGCAAAAGCTGAAGCTATTATTAAGTTAAAGAGCCAATATTCATAACTACACTAAGTACAAAGCCGTGTTTTTCCTTATGATTTCATGTAAGCTGAAAAAATGGATTTTAAAAATGAGAATGATATTCTGGACCACAAAATAGAAAAATAATACCTGTTTCCTAGGGTTGTTAGAATATGAAATATGATTATGTGTATTATATATTCAGGGCATGCTTGGAAATAGCAGGTTTTATTAAACATTTTACTTGGAAATGTGGAGAATCAAAGGAGAGTAACGCCAACAAAATGGACTGACACGGTGACTGCAGCAATGGGTTTAAGCACAGCAGAGATTGTGAGGATGAAGCAGGATCAAGTAACAATCTGTTGTACGTAGGGTCACTATGAGCCAAAGTTGACTTGATGGTGGTTAATAACAATAACATGCACTTCCTCCCCCAGAGATACATAGGATGCACCCTCCCTCCTTTGAGCTCAAAGACTATTTGACTTGACTTAAAAAGATCTGGGTTCTTTCATCAGGGAAAAAGAAAGGGGAGAGGATAATCACTGGAAGAAATGAAGTACATCTCTACAATCTCCACTTAATAAAGATTTATTTACATAACAGTGAGGGCTATGTTATGACTTGATTATTAAAATTTATGTCTAATTGTATAGACAAATGCAATCAAGATTCAACTAATTGTTATACAAATATATGTAAATATCATTATGCTTATGCTTTATTCTGACTTCAAAATTTAAGATAGAAATACATATATATCTGGATTGAGTTTATGTTGTCTTTCCAACTGAATCATAAACAACTGAGGGTAAGGGCTGTACACCAATCTTCTCTGTTACCTTCAAAACTCCTACCACCATGATATACCTCTAAGGGCTTCCCAGTAAGTACTATTGATGAGACCTAACATGCCCCTGTTTGTTTTACTAGCGTGAACAAGATCCTCCTCATTCTTATGGTCCTCCTGGATCCCCAGGCACTAGGTAGCAGGGAGTCAAAGTAAATATTCATTTCTTTTTGCCCATTGATGACACTGAATTTATTACAGAGACTGGGGGAGCTCTGATTTTAACTCAGACTCAGGTGGCTGGCTACCTGAGGGCTTTACTTACTGTTTGAATTCTTGGATACTGACACACTCTAGTCTGGTGCAGTTAACCACAAACAATAAGAAACTTAATTTTTCATTTTGTTGGAATGAAAACCCATCTTGTCTCCAAATACCCACCTTTTTATCCATATATATGTGTCTTCCTGTCTGTCTATCTATCTATCTATCTATCTATCTATCTATCATCTATCATTCTGTTGATTTTTCATGCACTTTAATTGATAACATAAAATTTTGTAAGGGATGTGCAACATCTTACTAAGCTATCAATATTCTTCATTAAATAAACATCCAAACTACTGCAGTGAGTTGATTCTGACTCATCGTGACCCTCCATAGAGTTCCCATGGCTGTTAATCTTTAAAGGAAGAAACCAACTATCTTTCTCCTACAGAATAACTTGCCAGAGAGAATTTCCAGTCTTTCAGTTAGTAACTGCACATGTTATAACAGAATGCTAACAGTGTTGGTATAAACAAGCATACTATTGTTATGTGCTGTTGAGTTGGAATCTACCCATAGCTGACCCTCCAGTGGATGTTCAGAGGCTATAAATTGCATGGGAAGAAATCGTCCATCCTTCTCCCATGGAGCAGCTGGTAGATTCAGACTGTGTACAATTTCTTGCCAGTAGACTACCAATGAGTATAATCCCCAGAAAGACGGTGACATCTGATGAGTAAATGTTGAAATGATGATTTTTAAGGAATTAGTTGTGAAATGTTTAAAAATGTTCAGTTTCTAACTTAAAGGTCAATAATTTGAACCTATAAGTTGCTCTGTGGGAGAAAGATGTGTGGCAGTCTACTTCCGGAAAGGCTGTGTACAGTCTTGGAATCCTATGAGGCTGTATAACTCTGTCCTACGAGGTCACTATGAGTTAGAATTGACTGAAATAAACAAGAGGTTTTGTGAAGGACTGGAACACCTCACAACTTGGAGTATATCGTTCAGGATATAATAGAGCAGATGAGGTGCTTTATAACTTATTTACTGAGTTAGTATATATTTACTGAATCCCCTCCCCCCGCTTCCCTATTTGAAAGTATTTATTTTAAAAGATATTTTATTTGTTGTTGAGACAGCAAGACTTTTATTAGAGATGAAAATAGAAAACAACGAAACTGTGCACTTTGAATGCATTCAAGTGCCATCATGTATGGCATTTAGACAATAAGCATGATGGAAATTCAGGGAAAGTGTAGTTTATATTTAAAAAGTTATTGGAAAGGATTCTGGAAGAGGACAAATGTGAAACAGAATTTAAAAGAGAAGTGAAATGAAACAGCTGGAGCATGAGAGGGTCAGTATTCAAGGTTTCTGGTGAAGGGTCAAGGAATAGCACAAGTATTATTAGTTTGGCCATCTTAGTACTGAAAATAAATTACCATATAGTTCATCCTGCCAATCACTACAGAGTAATCTGTAATTTGGAAGCTGAAAGTTTTGGAATGGCATTTAAACAAAAAGAAGTGATGAACATTTTATGTAATTTGCTCACTTAAGCTGACTTACTCTTAGGGCATTTCTCCTCCTCTCGGATTTTTTTTTTCTTTATAAATGTGAAAATGTTGATAATTTGCTAGAAATCTTTGTTGAGATTCTCAGTTTTTGATAGTGTATATTTTTTTATTTGCAAAACAGAATTTGTTTCTTTACAATAAACTTTTTTAAAAAAGAAAGAAACTTTCATTATGTTATTTCTTAGGGAGAAAGAGACTGAGAAGAAAGAATAGGAGCTCCAGGACCAACAGGAGTTGGTCATTCAGGAAAGCTAGTATGTTACAATAAGTTCTAGATGAAACAAAAAGTAGAGTTCTTCTGTTCTCTTTGTGGTAGAATAAAGAATTAAAGTAAGCACTTTCCATCTTACAACAAATGATATATAATATTGTTGTTACATGCCATCAAGTCACTTTGTGACTCTTACTGACCCTCAGCACAACAGCTCTGAACCCTGCTCTATCTTGAGTCAATTTCATTGTCTTTGACACTCCTACTCCTTTTACCCAAGTTACTAAGTCAACCTATCTCATCCAGGATTTTCCTCTGTTGTGCTGTTCCTCCACCCTTCCAAGCATGATGACCTTCTCCAAGGACTGGTCCTTCTTAGCCACATGTCCAAAGATTGTGAGATGGAGCATTAAAATTCCTGCCTCAAAGGAGCAGCCCAGTTTTACTCTCCAGGACAGACCTATTTGCTCTCTTGGCAGTCCAAGGTATGGTCATTACTCTTCCAGCACCACAACTTAAAGGCATTGATTATTCTTCTGTCACCTCTAGTCATTGTCTGGCTCTCTGATTAGTAGCAAGTAATTGTGAAGACCATAGCTTGGATCAGGCACACCTTAGACTCTAGACTGACTTTGTTGCTCTTCAGTACTCTGGAGAGATCTCTGACAGTAGATATTCCTGATGCAATTTGTCTTTTGATTTCCTGGCTGCTGGTACCAAGAGTGTTGATTGTGGAACCAAGCAAACTGAAGTGGTTATCAATCTTAATATCTTCACCATCTATCATGATGTTGCCAATTGGCCCAGTGGTGAGAGTCTCTGTTTTCTTGATATTGAGCTTCAATCCATATTGAAAGCTGAAGTCCTGACTTACTACAGTAAATGCCTCAGGTCTTCCTCAGTTTCAGCAAGCAAGATTGTGTCATCTACATAATACAAGCTGATGATGAGTCTTCCTCCAATCTTCATGCCACTTTCTGCCTCATAAAATCCAGCCTACTGGATGATCAGTTCCGCATATAGATTGAAAAGGTATGGAGCTAAGAGAAATTATAAAAGATAGCATACACAGACAAAATTACAGTGTTGGTCTTTTATTTTTTGCAACACTTGAAATAAAACTGTACAACTTCACTTGCTTCCTGGCAAGCAAATAAAAGAAAAAAAATTTATCAGCTTGTCCAAGAAGAAAAAATTCTCATGTCTCAAATTTCCTGGAAATGTGAGATACGAGTTTTATATTTTGTTACTGAACTTCCTGTGGCCATGAGAAAATTACTGTGAATGATATTCTTGCTCATTCTAAATTAGGGACTGATACTGACAGGCAAAGATTCTCACCACTGGGCCTATTGGCAGCACTGTGATAGAGAGGAGGTTGTGGGAGTTAGTAATTACAGCTTACTCAACTTCACAACCAACACTCTTGGCACCAGCAGTCAGGAAATCAAAAGATTAATTGCACTGGGAAAATCTGCTGTCAGGGACCTCTTCAAAGCACTGAAAAGCAACAACGATTCTTCTTCTGTCATCCTTCATCATTGTCCAGCTCTCTGATACATAGCAAGTAACTGGAAAGACCATGGCCTGGATGATTAGGTGCACATTAGTCTCTAGACTTTGTTTTAGTAAGTAGATGTTGTTATGTTCCATTTGGTCAGAACAGACTCATAGCCGACCCCAAGGATTTTGTCAGAGGCAGTAAATTGCTTGGGAGGATATTTTCCATCTTTCCAACTCGGAGTAGCAAGTCACAGTGCCACTTCTTACTGCTAAGCCACCAGAGCTACCTTCACTAAGCCATCATGTTGTTGTTGTTGTTATGTGCCGTCGAGTCGCCTGCGACTCATAGCGACCCTATGTACAACAGCCCTAAACTCCGCTCTGTCCTTTGCCAATTGCACTGTCTCTGACACTCCCATCCCAATTATCCCAGTCACTGAATCAATCCACCTCACAGAGGGCCTTCCTCTCCTGCACCGTCCCTCCACCCTCCCAAGCATGATGTCCCTCTCCAAGGACCGGTCTCTCCTCACTACATGTCCGAAGTAAGTTAGACGGAGCCTCAGAATCCTTGCCTCCAAGGAGCCACCCGGTTTAACCCTCTCCAGGACAAATCTATTTGTTTTCCTAGCAGTCCATGGTATTCTCAGTACTCTTCTCCAGCACCACAGCTCAAAGGCATCAGTTCTCCTTCTATCCTCCTTGGTCATTGTCCAACTCTCTGATGCATAACAGGTGATTGCGAAGACCATGGCCTGTATCAGATGCACCTTAGTCTCCAGAAAGACACCACTGCTCTTCAGCACTTTGGAGAGGTCCCTAACAGCAGACTTTCCCATGGCAATGCGCCTTTTAATTTCCTGGTTGGTGGTGCCAAGACTGTTGACTATGGAGCCAAGCAAACTAAAGCTGTGTACAATCTCAATCTCTTCACCATCCATCCTGATGCTGCCGATTGGTCCAGTGGTGAGAATCTTTGTCTTCTTGACATTGAGCCTCAATCCATATTGCAGGCTGCAGTCCTTGACACTCTGCAGCAGGCGCTTCAGGTCCTCCTCAGTTTCAGCAAGCAGGGTTGTGTCATCCGCATAACGCAGATTGTTGATAAATCGTCCACCAATCCTGACCCCACATTTCTCCTCATAGAGCCCAGCCTCCCGGATAATCTGTTCTGCATATAGGTTGAAGAGGTATGGAGATAGGATGCATCCCTGGCGTACGCCCTTCCCAATTTTGAACCATGCAGTGTTCCCTTGCTCCGTTCTGACGACTGCCTCCTGGTCCAAGTATAAGTTTCGTATTAGAACGATCAAGTGTTCTGGGATTCCCATTTTTCTCATCATAGTGACCTTAAATAATTTTCTGATTTCATTGAGTGCTTCTTTTGATTATGTGTTGCTTCATAACCAATTGCTTCAGTACTTTCTAAGAGCCATCCTAGTTCCTCAGCTGGAGATGTTCTAACCCACTGTCTTCTCACATCTATTATTCCATGCCTGCAGTCAGCAAAAACAATTTCCTAATAAGAAATGTATCTTTGATGTCAGAGTATTTTTGCAATGTTTTATTTTTATCCTTTTAGTTTTTGGCACTTCATATGATATATGTAAATATAGATATTTGTTTATTTATGCTACTTTGGATTCAGTGTTCCAAATTTTTAAAAAAATTCTTATCTATCAAAACAATTTTTAAAATATTCTCTTTATTTAGGAACAATATTGGATATTTATTAGAATTTTTATTTTATCTTTTATCTTTTTTCTCCTCCCATCTTACTTGATTCTGTTTCAATTGGAACCGAAAGTTGGAGGTAATTGCCCCCAATTTTACCTGTAGTCTACAAGTTTATCTGCATCTAGTTATAAAATATTCCTCAACTCATTCATTATGTTTTTAAAAATACATTGACTATTTTAAAAATGTTCTTGAAGTTTTATTTTAAAATTTTTATACTTTCTACTGTCCTTTTTTATTTTCATAATTATTTCCTTAACACAATTGACCATATAAAATATATCTCCTTTTTGAACATCACTACCACAATATTTATTTTTAGTTATTCGAGGAGTTTATGTTCTTTTTCCACTGAAATATTTTTCTTCTTTGAAATATTTTGATACTTTGAACTAATTCATAGCAGATCTTTAATTGTAAAAAAAATGCAGTATGTTTGATTTGATACTTCCTAACAAACTTGGAAGTAGGAGTGGCATCCACTTCTGAAATAACTTGCCTCTGGAAACCTTATGAACTTGGAGAAGTGATGAAAGTTATATAAGTGTTCAGGTCTTTCATTCATAGGGTTGCTATGAGTCATTTATGACTCAATGGCACTTAACAACAACAACAGCAGCAATAACAGGTACTCCAGGAGAATCTTTGATTTCTTGACTTTGCTGTTCCTAGACCCTGCTGTTCCTAGACTACCTAATTGATATCACAAACTGGAACTCACCACAAAACAAGGTTAAACATTCTCAGAGAATTCTCCTTTCTAGTTTGAGCCAAGCCAAATCAGACAAAATTATTGTCATTAATCTCACTATGTTGGTGGAATGCTGTTTTTCTACCCTGCCTCATCATTGAAGTTATATAACTTTGAAAATCTTACCTTTTAAAGAAGGCTTCTAACTCTCTTCTCACTTTCAATTGAGTGAATTGAAGTCTTTACTATTTTCTATCTCTCTAGACTTACATATGCAGTTAAAATTCACCAGCCACTCTTTAAAAAGAAAAAGATGAGAAATCTCCTCTTGTAAAATCTATGGCCTCTGAAAACCACCTGTAGGATCAATTCTGAAAACTTCTGAAAACCACTAGGAGAGGATATGTAACAACAAAAACAACTATACTTAGAAAAAGCCCCAGCTAGAACGTGGGTTATATATTGGACTTTTAACTGAAAGATCAGCAGTTTGAATCCATTAGCTGCTCCATGGTAGAAAGGTTAGGCAGTCTGTTGTCATTAAATTTGTTGTTATTAGATGCTGTTGGTCCATCTTTGTGGCTGATAGCAACCCTATGAACAATAGATCTAAAGTTTGCTATGTTTTCAAACATCCTCATGAACTCTGTGATGCTAAAATTCATTATTGCAGTCTTTTGGGAAGCCAAAGGAAGGTCACAATGAGTTGGAACTGACTCTTGATGGCAATTGGTTTTATTTTGGTATATATTTCCCTGTTACCCCTTTCTATCCAGGACAGCTACAGCATGAATTTATGTTTTTGTCACTCTGGTGTTCAGCTGTCTTTGTTTTCTAACTCCATGATTTCCTTATTTGGAGCACCAACATGTTTTTAAAATGCATTTTTAAAGAAAAAAAAATTTGCCTTTCTAATTCTTTTTAGTGTGAGGGATGTCACAATATTTTCTGGATATGTAACTTTTATTTATTTGCCTCTTTGCTTCCCGAGTCAAAATTACACAAATCAGAGTGACACTGTGAAACTTTGTGGTTTAATTGGAAGCTAAAATCAACAGAAGTGTGGTAAGGATTCAAAGAATTTTGTAGCAAAATATTACACTAAAATATCATAATAAAAATTAACCAAGTGAGTTTTTAATTATTCAGGAGTAGCATACTTACCTTAAGGGTACCAAAGATTCTGTTAAAAGTCCATTGCTTTTGTTACTTTGCCTGATTTACTTCTAGTTGTTTTTGGGTTTAGTACTGTCCTTTTTTCAATGATACAGTGACATAAATCTGCTGAGAGAGTAAATGAATATTCTAGCTCCATGACATTACTTTGAAGTGCCATCTATCATCTTTAATTATATAATTACCACTAGTGTTTTGCTGGTCTGATAGATCTGACTGATGCATGAAAAAGAAATTGATTAATACTGTAATCATATCACTTTCAGGCAGATCTGTTTATTTTTTATACAAGGTTATTAAGAGGACTGTAGATAAAAAAAATACCCTTGAAATATAACTGTAATTGCTTTGAGGTCAAAAATAGAACAAATGACTCAATTTAAAGATTATGGGTTATTCTTATTACTTAACATATTTATTCTTAATGCTTGCAATGCCTATGAAACTACCTTTGTTATCAATATGATTAATATTATTAAGGAAAATGAGGTAAATATAATTTATAGTTAGATGTCATCTAATTCATTACTTATAAACTTATAGAGTCATATAAACAACAGATCAAAATCATTCCCTATCCTGTACCATAATAAAAATCCATCTTGTTGAATGTCTTCTTCTCATTCAAGGACTCTTTAGTTTTATAAGCGTGATGTCTTCTTCTAAGGATTAGTGCCTCCTGATAATTTGCCCAAAGTATGTAAACTGAAATTTCACCAGCCTCACCTCCAAAAAGCACTCTAGATGCCCTTCCTCCAAGATAGGTTTGTTTGTTCTTTTGGTAGTTCATAATATATTCAATATTCTTTGACAACACTACAATTCAGAAGCATCAATTCTTTGATCTTCTTTGTTCATTGTCCAACTTTCCAATACCTCTGAAGCATTTAAAATGTCATGACTTGGATTAGTCACATCTTGGTCTTTGAACTGGCTTAGTTGCTTCTTAACTTTTTAGAGGTTCTTGACAACAGATTTTCACCAAAGCAACTCTTCTTTTGATATTTTCACTGCTGTTACTATGAGTGGTGTTTGTAGATTTAAGTCAAATGAAATAATTTATAATTTCAATCTTCATTGTCAACATCTATCTTCATGAAGAATGGAGAAAATATTGAGGTCAACGATTTCATTTTTTCTTTGATCCATAATATTATGCATATAATGTTGTTGTTATGTCTTCCAGTCACTTGCGACTTATAATGGCCCCGTGTACAGCAGCCCTAAAACCTGCTCTATCCTGTGCCAAATTTATTTATGTATTTAGTCATTTAAATTTATTTATTTATTTATTGTCTCTGACACACCTACCCTTATTACCTCAATCACTGTATCAATCCATATCCTCTCTTTCTTCATCCCTCCACCCTTCTAAGCATGATGTTCCTATCTAAGGACTGATCCCTCCTTGCAACATATCCAAGGTGTGTCAGATGAAGCCTCAGAATCCTGGCCTCCAAGGATCGGGCTGGCTTCACCCTCTAGGGTGAACTTGTTTGTTCTCCTGGCAATCCATGGTGTATTCAAAACTCTTTGCCAGCATAACAGCTCAATGTCATCAATTTTCTTTCTATCATTCCTAGTCACTGTCCAGTTCTCTGATGCATAGCAAGCAATTGTGAAGACTATGGCCTGGATAAGGCACACCTTAGTCTCCAGACTGACACCATTGCTCTTCAGAACTCTGAGGATCATATTTTATATTATCATATTGTACTGATTTCTCACTGAAGACATTTCATAGATCAGATTTTGTTAATTTATGAGTTTATTTCCTCACATATATTTTTATTAGAAATGTTCACTAGAAGCCAAATAATTGCTCCACAGTTGTAATTGGTTCTCAATATGTTTGGAAAAGTACTCTATTAGCTTGTTTCTCTTTAATAGAATCATTTCTATATTTGAAAAAGGATTCTCTGGTAAATTATCTTAATAGAGAATACCCTTAATACATGGTATTTAATTTTTTTCTTAATAATCATCCTAATCTGGCTAGTGGGGAAATTAGAGAGTATGATAGATGGTAGGGAATAATACCTCTGATAGTATAGAATCACTACATTTTAAATTTCACTGTGCAATGTGAACCCTGTAGGGCCAGAGATTCTTGGGTCAGCCAGATCTACAGAAAAGCAGTAGAAAACACAATATACAACCAGAAACCTGACATGAGACAGAACTGACCTAAGACTGCTACCCTATGGAATGAAAACCACGGACCTTTGCCCAAGCTTGTTGGAGAACTTGTGGGGAGAGATCCTAGCAGGCATGAAAAAAAGAGACTAGTAACTCAACTACAACAAAAACAACAAAAGAGCTTGGTAATATGGCTTAAAGCCACAAGGCTGACAGGCCTATGAGCATGATTCAGAAGCTGTCCTGACTGAGAAATCATATGCTGTTAACACCCTTAATAAACCTCCTAATTGTATATATGTTTTCATGTGGTCTGTAAGCTATTTCAAAGGGTTTTGGACCCAGTAGAGCAGTAAGATCAGTGTTCGATTTGGAAGAAATTGGGTGTGTGAGGGCCATGTCTGACCTCATGGGAATTGGCTCTGTGTTGTGAATGCTATTGATGGGGGGCAGATGCCCCCTGTGGAGTTAGTAGACGTTGGATAAGACTGTCCCTAAGTCTATCTTGTTATTTTTACATTTTTACATTAGCTAGCATACTCTAGCAATGCAGAGGAAAGGAGATTGAATGATTCTGTGTAGCATGCCTCTCTCTACGTTGTTTAATCTACTCAATTCAGGGACACTGCCCTATTTGTATAAACTTCTATAAAAACATTCTTAGCAACTATTTGACTGAAGTACACTTAATAATGAGAGCAGGTATTTATGGAGTGTTGAATATGTAAGAGGGAGCTCTGGGAGGGAAATCTGTAGGGAGTTGCACTGCCAACTCAAAGGTAACTAGCTGGTGGTTCTAATTTACAAGCAATTCTGAGGGACAAGACCAACAATCTCTTCTCTGATTTATAGTTTTGGAAACTCAATAGAGCTATTTTCTGACTCAATACCAAGGAGGGTTTTTTTTAGTTTATAAGAACTTTGACTATATCCCTCCTAATCCTAAATAGTTGATGGTGCTGCTAATTGAAAGATTGGTAGTTCAAATCCCTCTGTCACTCTTTAGGAGAAAGAGGTAAAGTCTTAGAAACCTTATGAGAGAGTTCTATGTTTGATAGAGTCATTGTGAGTCAGAATTGACTCAACAGCAGTGGGTTGGCACAATCCAATGTTGACACTTGTGGTTGAGAATCTTTGATTTCTTGATATTGAGCTTCAATCCATATTGAAGACTGCAGTCCTTGACCTTCTGCAGCAAGCGCTTCAGGTCCTCCTCAGTTTCAGTGAGCAGGATTGTGTCATCTGCACAATGCAGGTTGTTGATGATTCTTCCACCAATCCTGATGCCACATTTTTCCTCGTACAGCCCAGTATCTCGGATGATCTGTTCTGCATACAGATTGAAAAGGTATGGAGACAAAATACATCCCTGATGTACCCCTTTCTTGATTTTGAACCATCCAGTGTCTCCCTGCTCTGTTCTGATGGCTGCCTCTTGGTCCAAGTATAGGTTTAGCATTAGCACAATCAAATGTTCCGGGATTCCCATTCTTCTCAGAGTCAGCCATAACTTGTGATCTATATAGTCAAAAGCCTTTGCATAGTCAATGAAGCACAGATAGACATTCTTCTAACTGGTAAATGTCCTTCATTTACTCTTTTCTGTAGAATGCTTGTCTGTCAGATACTATTATACATATTTAAAATTGAGACAGACTAGGAAGAAGGATTGGCCATCCACTTCTGAAATTACAGGCCTTCGAAAACCCTATGTACAATAGAGCACACTTAGATTATCATTTGGACTAACAGACATGGCAATTGAAACTGAGATCTTAGAAATGGAAACACGGAGAAAGAGAAACAGTTGTAAAGAGACACTAGTGATTGGAACATGGAATGTGAGAAGTATGAATGGAGGAAAATTGGACATTGGTAAGAAAGAGCTTTGTTTATAGTTATGTTATTAAATGACTCTGTATTTTTCTCTAGGATGCGACAAATAACCCACTGCCATCAGGTTGATTACCAATAGAATGTCAAAGACTCTAAGTCTTGACAGAAGTGTATTGCCGTAACTTTCTCCCTCAAAGCAGCTAATGAGATTTGGCTAGCAGATAGATGCTTCATTTCTGTATCACCATAGTCCCTGAAGGTCATACAAGTGTAGATTTTTAGCTTTGTGTCATAGGATTTAGTTCCTAATCCTTTCTCTGAAGCATTACTTATTATTTTCTAATAAAATTTGAAGATACCAGAACAGAGCATTTAATGCCAAATAGAACCCAGGCTTACTACAGTATGAATTTTATATCTGAAAACTCTACAATTCTACCGCCTCAGAATAGAGCTTACTAGAATTCTCATTAAAAAAAATCAAACTGGGCAGGACTGCATCCTTGCCATGACTGTATGAACTGAAATATAACCACCCTCTTTCTTCTACTTTCTGCACTTACCTCATCCCCACTTACTTTATTTCACTGTCTTCCTGCCCTTCAGTCCCTGCTGTTCTAACTAGGTCTCTAGTGGTCCTCAGACACTACAAGGAGAGAGGGGCTTGCCTGGGGAAGGATGCCGAGGACCAAAGAGAATAATACTTACTATAATTTGTCTTGCTTGTTTCTGAATTAAATATTTAAAAAATGTCAATTAGCCATGTATTTTGTTCACTATTTTCATGCTATTTGAAAAATATGTAAATTTTCCCTTCATGCAAACATAGCAAACTTTGCAATTATAAGTAAATTAATAAATACATAAATTTTCAATTATAAATAATTGTCAGACTTGTACTTTATGTAATTATATGTGTGAAATTATAAAAATTTGAGGATAAGCTAGATAATTAGTTTTTTTTAAACACTAAATCCTTAAGTGCATCAAAGGACTTCTCCAAAAATATTTAAAAAAAAAAACACCAACTGAGACTGAGGGGAAAAATGTCTTGCAGGAGCACTGATTTTGAAAATACTGTATAACATGGGCAAGTCTGGACAGAATTATGCAGAGTGAATTAATTCAGTCTCATAAAGACAAATACTACATATGACCATTATTATAAAACTAAAAGGATTATTAGGAAGATAAGTATCAAAGACCAAAGAGGGAAGGGGAGGGAAGAGAGGGCTGACAGTAGAGAATTGGGAGAAATCTCAAGGTCACAGAGTTTGGTGAGCAGAGTGAGGAGGTGAAGGAATTAGTAAAGACACAGTGAGGGCCTGAGAAGGTGGGGTAATGACATGCACAGATCAATGGCGATTAATTTTATAAAATACAATGCAAGGGAAGGGTAATATGAATCATAGTGAAAGTGGAGGAATACATGAAACACAATGTATAGAAACAAAATACAATTTAGGCCGAGGCACTAGGAAAATTATAGCCAATGCTAGATGGGTCTTAGCTAAAAGCAGAAAGGAATGCCTATCTCTGTTTCAATGACTGTGCAAAGACATTTGAGTGTGTGGATCACAACAAACTGTGTTTAAATCTGAGAAGAATGGGAATCCCAGAGCATTTTATTGTGTTTATGCCAAACCTATATTTGGACCAGAAGGGAGTCGTCAGAACAGAGCAAGGAAATACTACATGGTTCAAAATCAGAAAAGGTATATGCCAGGGAGGTATCCTATCTCTGTACCTTTCAATCTATATGCGGAACAAATCATCTGGGTGGCAGAACTCTATGAGGAGGAATGTGCCATATGGATTGAGGGAAGACTGACTCATCAACAATCTGCATTATCCAGAAGACACAACTTTGCTTGCTGGACTGAGGAGAACCTGAGGCATTTGCTGCAAAAGGTCAAGGACTAAAGCCTTCAATATAGATTGAAGCTCAACATGAAGAAAACAAAGATTCTCACCACTGGGCTAATCGGCAGCATCATGATAGAGAAGAGAATGAGATTGTTAATAGATTCAGCTTGCTTGTTCCACAATCAACACTCTTGGTACCAGCAGCCTGGAAATCAAAATATGAATTGCTTGGGAAAATCTGCTGTCGGGACCTCTCCAGAGTATTGTAGAGCAATAATGTCAGTCTGGAGACTAAAGTGACCCTGATCCAAGCCATGTTCTTTGCAATTACTTGCTATGCCTTAGAAAGCTAGACAATGACTAATAAGATAGAATAAGAAGTGATGCCTTTGAGCTGTGGTGCTGGAGAAGAATATTAAATATACCATGGACTGCTAGGAGAACAAACAGTTTCATCCCAGAGAGGGTGAAACCAGGCTGCTCCGTGGTGGCAAGGATTTTGAAGCTCTGTCTGGCATACTTTGGCCATGTTGCAAGGAAGGACCAGTCCCTGGAGAAGGACATCATGCTTGGAAAAGTAGAGGGACAGAACAAGAGAGGAAGACCCTAGATGAGATGGACTGACTCAGTGACTGGGGTAATGGGGTTAGGTGTGTCAGAGACAATGAGGTTAGCTTAAGACACAGCAGGATTCAGAACTGTTGTAGGGTCACTATGAGTCACAAGTGATTCAACAGTAACAACATGACATGACAGCAACAACAACATACAATTACCATATGTAAATGAATTGAAAATAAAACAAACAAAAATCTTCCCCACTGTACCAAAAGACACCATTGTAATAGATGGGGAAAAGATTGAAATTGTTAACCATTTCATCTTGCTTAGCTCTACAATGAACACCCACGGTACCAGCAGTCAGAAGATTGGGAGATACAGCTTTGGGAAAGTCTGCTGTCAGGGATCTCTCCAAAATCCTAAAGAGCAATAATGTCAGTTTAAGAACCAAAGTTTGCCTCATTCTAGGCACCGTCTTTCTGATCACCTGATATGCCATTTGAGAGCTGGAAAGTGAAAAAGGGTGACAGGAGATGGATCAATGCATATGAGTTGTGATATTGGTGAATATTGCTGAATATCCCACGACTACCAAAAAACAGGAGGAAGTACAACCAGAATGTTGGTTGGAGGCAAAGAGGATGAAGCTTGGTCTCACATATTTTGGAAATACTATTTGGAGGTGCTATACATTGGAAAGGGACATCATGCTTGGAAAGATGGAGGGTCAATGAAGAAGAGGAAGACCCTCAACAAGATAGATTGTTAGTGTCTGTGGCAATGGACTCAAATGTATTGAAAATGATAAGGAGGGCACAGGAGAGGACTGAGTTCAAGTCTATTGTTTATAGGGATGCTATGACTCATACTCAACTAGACTGCACTTAACAATTGTGAAGCTTCACTCACCATTTTTTTAAAATTAATACACGAAAACCAACTCAAGGTGGATCATGGACCTAGGACTAAAACCAAGGACTATAAACTTCATTACAGAAAAGCTAGGAACAACACTAGAAGTCCT
>NW_006399757.1:3967719-3972198 GCF_000299155.1 Elephantulus edwardii | reverse complement strand
CCCAGAATCCCTGTGAATGTTCATTGAAACTAATAAAATTTAATAATAATAAAAAAAGCAGTTTAATTATTGGTGAGATTGTAAAATCTGGAAGGCAGTTTGGCACTTCCTCAAAAAGTTGAATATAGAAATTCCATATGACCCTGCTATTCCACTGCTTGGAGAATACCCCAAGGGAAATAGAACTGAAGCTCGAGTGGAGACTTGTACACCAATGTTCATAGCAGCATTATTCACCATCACAAGAACATGGAGACAGCCTAGATGTCCAACCACAAATGAATGGATTGAGAAGTTGTGGTACAGTCATACAATGGAATATTGTGCAACAGGTAGGAGCGATGATTTTGTAAATTACTACCTAACTTGGGAGGGAGTAGAGAACATTATGCTGAGTGAACTAATTCAGTCCCACAAGGACAAATATTGTATAAAACCATTATTGTAGAATGAGTATGAGGATCCTGGTGGGGGGGTAAGGATGGGTGGGCTGGGGGTGTTAATCATAGGGTTGCACAATTCAATGGGTGAGGGGTGTGTGAAGGAAATGGGAAGGATCTTGTGTGAAAACAATGCATTTGAACTTTGTAAATAAATCGGTATAGGATTTTAAAAAGCAGTTTAATATACCAATTATTATCAATATAATAATAAATGAAATAAAAGTTGAAGGAAGGGACTTGAATTTACTAAACAGAACAGAATGTTATTAGAGATCTACTTTACTTGAAAATTGAGAATTTAAACTTTCCCACATATTTCCTTGCATTCAAGGTATGTTATATCAAGTGATGACAAACTTTAACTGCAAAGTAAATATTTTAAACTTTAAGAGCCATATGGTATTTATTCTATTGTGTGAAAACAATCACAACACTTAAATTAATGAATGTAACTGTGTCCCAATATAACTTTATTAAAAAAATAAGTGGTGGGCTGGATCTGATCCATGGATTGTAGTTTGTCAGCCCATGGCCTAGACTGTTTACTTCCAGTCTGCAATGTATTCGCCAAAATTCAGACTGGGGAAAATTTCCCAAGATAGTTTTGACAGCATGACCAAAATTTCTGAATAAATTAAGAGAGAGACATCATTCTTGGAAATGTAGAGGAAAAGTAATTAGTCACTACAAATAATTCATATGGTGAATGACTGGTAGCTTGAGTTTTTTAGAAGATGCTCTTATTAAATTTTAATTTGTCAAAATAATTGGACATGATATGTTCCTGACTAACCTGTACCAAATTGTGATGCTAATGCAAAGAGTGGGGTCACTGGTCGTTTGAAATCATCAGTGGCACTGAATAGAAAGATAGAAAGGCCGTCTCCTTTCAATGCAATTTGGAATGCAGAGGAAGGCAGTGGATCTTTTGAATCAGAAGTGACTTTATAAAAAGCAATTGTTTTATTATGTACTGCTGTGTGGGAGATGGGAGCTCTGGCCTAGTGGTAAAGAGCTGCGCTGTAATGACAAAGGCATGTGGTTCAAATCCACCAGCTGTTCCTTGGGAGAAAGATGGGCAATCACCTCCTGTGCTATTAACTGCTTCTGAAAACCCCCTGGAGGGTCAGCTCTAGGTTGGTCTGACTTTACAGTACACAATAACAATGACATCATTTTCAGATAGGAAGCTCTCAGGTGACCTAATGGTAAGAAGCTGCACTGCAAACCAAAGGCACACAGTGTGAATCTACAAGGGGCTCTGTGGGAGAATGGGCAATCTCCTTGTGCAATTTGCTGCCTCCGAAAATGGGCTACAGGGTCAACTTTGAGTCAGTTCTGACTCCAAGGCACATAACAACCACCACCACCACCACAACCACAGTATTTCTAGATAACAGTAATAACATTTCCAAAGATTTCTGATTAGATTGGATGTAGAGATCTTTCTTAGCTCAGTTCTTTTATATATGTAATTTCGCTGTCAGCCCAAAGACGTGCAGTGAGTCCACTAGCTGCTCTGCAGGGAAAACATGGGCAATCTCCTCTCACATTATTCAGTGCCTCTAAACAACCTGCAGGAGGATCGGCTATGAGCTGGTTCTAATTCAAAAGCACATAACAATAACAACAACATTCCGTTTACAGACTCTTCCTTGTTAAAGAGTGTTGATATCATTTGAAATTTACAAATGTTAGGGCCAGTTAGTATTACTAATTAGCAGTGAACATTGACTTTGAATTGTTCATTTAAAAATAAAGTATAATTCTTGGAAATAATAATGTTGACTGAAATCTTGATATTTATCAGCACATTAATATTCTCTCCACATACTTTTGGAAGCAAGGGTTGCATCCACTTCTGAAATAGCTTGCCTCTAAAAACCCTATGAACCTGGAAAAAGGATCAAAGTTATACAAGTGTCTAGGTCTTTCATTCATAGGACTGCTATGAGTCACCTACGACTTGATGGCACTTAAGAACAACAACAACAACAACATGTACTTTCGGAGTGAAAAAGGTTCTGAAAGTCCAATTGACCCATAAGGATTATAAGGCCTATCAATCAAAGGGGACAAAGTACTGCATGTTGTTGTTGTTGTAGTATACCGTGGAGTTGGAACCATAGTTGACCCTTCAGTGGGTTTTCAGAGGCAGTTAATCTCATGGGAGGAGGTTGCCCATCTTTCTCCTGCAGAGCATTCTGGTGGCCTCAAACTGCATGCCTTCCGGATTGCAGCACTGCTTCTTACCACGAGACTACAAGAGCTCAAAGTACTGCATGCAGGATATTAAAAATACCAAGAAAATTATTTTCACTCTTGCTCTTTATGTATGTACATTTAAAAATCATTTGCAAATTAACAGTAATGCCATATAGCTATCTGTTGTTCTTTGTTGTGTGCTGTTGAGTCAGCATTCACTCATAGCTAACCCTCCAGCGGGTTTTCAGAGGCAGTAAATGTTATGGGAGGAGATTGCCCATCTTCCCCGTGGAGCAACTAGTATATTTGAACCGTGTTCTTTTGAGATTGCAATGCACCATCTTAGCACTAGGTCACCAGCGCCTCCTTATCTGTTGTGTACTGTTGAGTCAGAATCTATGCATAGTTGACCCTCCAGTGGGTTTTCAGAGATAGTAAATTGCACTGGAGGAGCTTGTCCATCCTTCTGCTGCAGAGCAGCTGGGGATTTGAACCATATGCCTTTGGGATTGCAGCACAGTTTCTTACCAGTAAGCCATGAGAGGTAACTGGTTGATTATAAATCCAGACTATATGTGAAGTGTATTCAGGATGAACTATGATCTGGGAAATTTAATCTTATATATTGTTATTGTTGTGTGTTCCATAAAGTTGGAACTAACCATAGCTGACCCTCTAATGAGTTTTCAGAGGCAGTTAATCACATGGAAAGAGATTGTCCATCTTTCCCTTGCAAAAGCAGCTGGTGGCTTTAAACTTCATATCTTTGAGATTGCAGTGCAATAGTTGTAGTAATATGTCATGTATTTTGTTTCTAACTTCTAGTGACTTCAGTCATCAGTAATATAGATATGAAGCCTGCCACTAAAAGAGACTTCTAAGGAAGTTCTGGTGGCCTAGTGGCAAGAAGCTGCAGTGCAATCCCAGAGGTTGTGGTTCAAATCCACCAGATGCTCTGCTGGAGAAGGAGGGGCAACCTCCTCCTGTACCAGTCAGATCTGATTTGATAGTACAAACAAAAAATAATAAAATAAAATAAAATTTAAAAAAAGAAAAGAGACTTCTTAGTAAAGATAATAATGCTAAAAAGCGTACTAGTATGACTACATTATTGTTGTTGTTGGGTGCCATGGAGTCAGAACCAACCCATAGCTGACCTTCCAGCAGGTGTTCATAGGCAGTTAATCACATGGAAGGAGATTGCAGCGCAGCTTCTTGTTACTAGGCTACCAGAACTGCACAAATTTATCCACCGATTCACACCGAAAAAAAATTGTCTTAAAATGAAATTCAAATAAGACACTCTTTTAAGAAAACTAATATTGGTGTCCCCCAGCAAGGACCAGCAGGAATCTACCTATATTTGAACAATCTATCTATAGTTGGGTTTATTGATCCACTCCAGTGAGAGTGGCCACACATCCACTCCAGTGAGAGTGGCCATACATCATGAAGAAAAACCAGTGACGTATTAGTACTCCTTAGAAGCAAGGATAGTGAGATTTCATCTCATATGTTTCAGGCATATTATTGAAATGTATCAGTCCTTGGAGAAAGAAATGTTAAGTGCCGTCTAGTTGTAGACGACTCATAGCGACTCTGAATGAAAGACCTGAACCCTGTGGTATAACTATCTTCATTTCTCTAAGTTTACAAAGAAAAATTATTTTGGAAGTGGGTGCCACTCTTGCATCCAAGTTTAATCTGAGAGGTCCACCAAATGCTGTCCACTGTGGGTAACCATTATTGCAGTAGACATATCAGTGTCACAGTGTTCAGCTTCATAACAACCACAACTTACCTCTATACAGCAAATTGACAGACCAGTGCT
>NW_006399757.1:3954531-3962499 GCF_000299155.1 Elephantulus edwardii | reverse complement strand
AGTTTGTGTCAGTTTATCTTATTTGTGCAGGAGCTCAAGTTAAACTATCTGGATAAAACGTAATCTCTTTAAGGTGTGGGTGCTGAGTGGGAGCTGGAATTCTACATTATCTTTTTCACTTACCTGGGCAGAGCACCAGTTCAAAGATTGAGTCTTCAATGCCCTCTATCTTTCCTTTAGTATTTTGGTCCTGGTGTAATCTGGTTCCTTTAGGATTTATAGAAGAACTTTAACTTGAACCTAGATAAAAATACTCTTTCTCAAAAAAAAAAAAAAAGAAAAAGAGAAAGAAAATACTCTTTCTCTGCAAGAGAGTCTTGAAAAGACCATTACAAAGATTTCTCAAGGCATTACGAGTTGATATTTGAAATACTACAATAAGCAGTGAACAGCAGCAGATGAAAAGGCTTAAACCCGTGTTAAAAAAGGAGATCCATGGAATGTGGATGAAAAACCAAAGGAAAGCAAGCTTCTTTTTTCGGAAACTGGCTGAGCAATTAATTGGACAAAATCATAGTTTTCCCTTGATATTTCACTGCTTTGAATGAAGCAAGAGTTCAATATTTCTTCAAGTTGGTAAATTACCAAATTAATGTTAAAAGTAGACTAAAAGTCTGATCTAGACAATTCTTGAGAATCTTAGTCAACATACTTGTATTAAGTAGTGACAGTGTGAAATTTTACACTCTCTGAAGATGGACAGTTAAAATATCAGTGTCATTTCCTCTAGGGAGAACCTGGGCTCCTAGGAGCAAGAGCTTCAAAAGGAACATCTGGTAAAGCACAGCTTGGCCCCAAGGTATGGATGTGACAGAGCATTCCAGAAAATAACCTGTCTACTCCTGGAGCAACTCTGGAGAAACTAATGGTTATTCTTGTTACATTAAATATTATTAGATGTGAGCTTCTAGAAAATACCGAGTATGTACTGTTCATTTTAACTTTCCTAACATTGACCTTGACCTTGAACTACTAAAAAAAGCAAACACTATGTCTTGGACGTAGTGCAACAGAAGTGCTCTTTGGAGGCAAGGATGGTGAAATTTCTTCTCACATACTCTGGACACATTGTCAGAAAGGGCTAATCCTTGGGGAAAAAAGCATCATGTTTGGAAAGGTAGGGTGTCAATGAAGAAAAGGGAGATGCTCAATTTACTGACACAGTGACTGTAATCAAGGACTTGAACATGGCAGAGATGGTGAGGATGGTGCAGAATCAAGTTCAGGTCTACTGTTCATGTTTATTGGCTTGGTAGGAGTCATAGTCAAGTTCATAATCATAGTGCCTAACAACAAACATCTACCAATCAGCGCTGCAGTGACGTAGTCTGCCCTAAGGAATTGTGTTGCTAACCTAAAAGTGGTGCTTCTCTGGCAGTTGAACACACCAGCCTCTTCACACTAGAAAGATGAGCAATCTCCTTTGGCCCAATTTACGGCCTTTGGAAACCGCTGGAGGGTCAGTAGGCTGTTATTCATTGGCAATGAGAGAACATCTATTGTAATACTTGGCGTACTTGAAGAGTTCAACACATATATTTTCTCAATAAACTATCAGATTGATATCACCTTCACAAGTTAGCATAATGATATTTGACACACCATAGAAACGCTATTTACACCCCATAGAAATGCTAACCACATCTTCATATGCTACTCATTATTCATTGTGGTTGAGTCCGAATGGACTGTTGGCTAACCATCCAGTGAGTTTTTGGGAAACTGTCAAATTGCACAGGTGGAGATTGCTCATCTTTCTCCCTCGCAGCTGCTAGTGGATTCAAACGAGCTGAGAGGCTCCACCTTTGGGTTAGAAGTGCAACTCCCTGTGGACTGTGCTACCATATGGCAAGATGAGAAAACACACATTCACCAAAAGACAGGTGGGGATATAATCCACAGACACATTTTCCTGAACTTTCCAAAATTTCCTGCAATGATTCTGATAGATTGTAGCTTATGAGTAAAACAGATTCATCTATTTATTCATATTCTATCTATAATTCTAGTAAAAGTATTAATAACTTTAAAAGCCTACTAACTTTGATTAAAATGGAAGCCTTAATCTGAAATGTGAGAACATAAAATGTAAATGTACTTGAGGAATTGAAAATATTTTTCTTATTAGACCATCAGATCTCCTGCAACTTTTGCTCACTCATGGAAGATGAAAGCTAAAGAGTTAATAATTAAAGGAGTGAGAACAGGAAAAGAGTAGATAGACAATGCACACTGCACAGGAAGAGATGATGGAAAGGGCTGTCAGGAATGTATGATTCACCTCTTCTCTTTCATGGAGCATTGCATTGTTGATCAATAAAATCTAGTGATTCTTAAGGGAGCCATGATGGCTTACTGGTTAAGAGCTGCACTGCCATCCTAAAGACACATAGTTCGAATTCACCAGCGGCTCAGTGGAAGAAAGGTAGCAAACAACCTCCTCCCATGTGATTTACTGTCCCTGAAAATCCACTGGAGGGTCAGCTAAGAGCCCATTTTGACTCAACAGTGGAAGTGATTAAGATGTGGTCCCTATGTAAGCAACATCAGTATCACCCAGGAACTTACCAGAAATGCAAATACTCAAGCCCCAGACCAGATTATAGTAAAATTCTAAGTGTATGATGCAGTGATATGTCTTAATTAACTTACAAGGAGATTCTTATATACACTCACGTTTATGTTTTTGTGTCAGAAATGTTTAGATGGCTTCAGCTGAAAGCTCGAAGTAGTTACTCCTTTATTAAGCTTGGTTCACACCTGGATATAATGCCATGCATGTCCTGGTTTAAAGATAATTTTGTGAGGCTGTGAGGCTCTTGGTTGAAGATAACAAAATTGTTGGGGAACACTGTCTTATATAACCACATTGAGAAATGCCCATAGGCAGCTGCTTAAACATAGTTCTACTGATAGAATTATTGGAGTTCTTCAGAGAAAGAACTCAACTCCCCACTGAGAAAGAAATGGGACAGGGTTCTGAAAATATTTCATTTGAGGTTTCAAAACTGAAATGGCATGGAAGCTTAAAAGCAGTGTGAAAAAGTGTAAATAGCCCTCTTTCCTGAAACTGTTTTCTGAACCATCTGTTTTGAAACCAAGGATGTAAAAGAACTGTAAATTGAAGTCAAAGTTTTAAAATAAAGGTTTTAAACTTAGCCTACATACACACACACATGATTTTAATAAATGGTGGAACTCGAGACAAGGACTTGTACAATCTTACAAACTGCCTGTGTGTGGGAAAATTATTCACAATTGAAACATGCTTGAATCCATCACTTCACACTGGCATTGAGAATCTGGTTCTGATATTGTATGGCTTTACTTTTGGGGAAGGTTGACTAATTCACTATCTGCACTTTAGTAACAGTTCTGTCAGGGTGATGAAGAAGAGAAAGGGAGCAAAGGAAATCAAAGACACAGAGGATTTCCAGGGTCTAAAGGGCCAAAGGTATGTTTCTTGGCTTCTCATTGTTTGGGGGACGTTAGAATTGAATCTAGTTTTCCTTGACTACTAGATTCAAGCACAAACTTGATGCCCTCTTTCCTTACCAGAAACCACAAAACTAAACAACTAAACCCCTGAATAAAAAGACTTTACAAACATACTATTCCCATACACAGCAGTTTCTCTTTTTCATGACATTGAGTTGGACCTGTCTCAGTGCTGATAATTCTTCGGGTTTCCAAGGCTATAAATCACGTGGGATGACATTGCTCGTGTTTCTCTTGTGGACCCCCTGGTGGATTTGAACTACCAGATAGATAAGGATGTTGGGTTAGCAGTGCATCTCTCTATAGACTACACCACTAGAATCCCCTTACACAGCGGTAGAATGGAATAAAAACTCTGCATAAATTATGAAGTCTTCATTGGAATATTTATGGTTACATGAGATAGCATATCACTTGTCTCTAATAAAAGTGAAATACTTAAAAGTTAAGATAAAATGAGGGTCACAGAAGAGACTAGTTCTCCATTATTTTGTTTTGTTGAGTCATAATAAAAAAAGTCACAGATTGATAGGCAGCATAAAGTTGATGGACAGAGTGGCTTCAGCAGACAATCAAGCATGATTCTCATCCTGCTGTCCCTTGGAATATTTTAGCCAGTTGCTTCAGTACTAGAGAACAAATGATGCCTACTTTACAGGGTTTATATGAAGACTAAGAGTTAATAAGGCACTTAGCATGGTTCCTGACATATAGTTCAGTACGTGGAGTTCTTGAGAAGTATTGCTGGGGGTGGCAAGGAGAATGTCATGGTGTTATTGAGAAGTGTTCCTTGGGGGGGGGGGAAACTGATACAGGGAAAGGGGAAATAGGGTATAAAAATCCTGATAAACTGTCAAGAACAGAGTTGTGAAGAAGCAGAAGTAAAGGACATTGTGAGACAAGTAATTAAGTATGTGTCTGACTTAGCAGAAGAGAATATTGAGGTCACTTGAGTGTGTCATAAAACAAACTGCAAATTAAAGACAGTTCATGCCTGTAGGAAAACGTGGATTATAAGACATACATAATATGCTTAGGGACCAAATTATTAAAGAACAAATTAAAATGTGGTACCAGCAGTGTAAAAACCCACATGTATAGACCATTATTATGTGACATTGAGTGGGAAATGACTCATTCATAGCTGACCCTCTAGTGGGTTTTCAAAAGTTTTAAGTGGCACAGGAAGAGATTGCTCATCATTCTACTTTGGAACAACCGGTGGATTTAAACATCTTTCCTTTGGGTTGGCAGTACAATTTCATACCCAGTAGGCTATCAGAGCTCCCTATTTAAATATAGTTGTTGTTGTGTATTGTTAACTTGGAACCTACCCATAGCTGACCTTCCATTGAGTTTTCATAGATAGTTAATCCCACAGGAGGATATTAGCCATCCTTGATTGGCTGATTTTTGATTAAAGTCATAAGAAGGATGAGTTAGGGGCAGGGAATAAATTTCTGTATAATAATTGAATATAAAGTTTTACAGTCATTGTTTTGGGGGCTCAATTGCAGTCATAGTTATATATTCTTCAGGCTGAATCATTAATTAAAAAAAAACAACACCAAATCTAGATGTTGAGTTTTAAACAGCTATAACCAGATGGGTCAGGAATGATAGCTAACCATTATCATACCAGGACCTCAGATCTGAGAAACAGTTGTTATAACACAAAACTTTTAAGTTCTCTGGGAAACTTTAAATAAGACTGGGTTTGTTGTTGTTATGTGCTGTCGAGTTGCCTATGACTCATAGCTACCCAATGCACAAGAGGTCTGAACCCTCCTCTATACCGAGTCAATCTCACTGTCTCTGATACACCTAATCCCATTACTCCAGTTACTGTGTCAATCCATATGCTTTAGGGTCTTTCTCTACTGTGTTGTTCCTCCACCTTCTACGCATGATGTGCTTTTTCCAAAAACGAGGCCCTCCTGGCAACATGCACAAAGTATGTCAGACAAAGCTTCAAAGGAGTACCTTGTTTTGACCCTCTCTAGAAGAGTCAAATTCTGGACCATTGGTCATTTTTATTTAATCAGCAATCATGTGTGAGCTGTTTGATTATTTTTATCTAATTTTTATCAGTTGTGAGTTGGAAGCTTTGAGTTTAAACAAATTAGGACCTGGTGGGCGGGCCTTTGTGATTAAAAATTGGTTGAAGCCTGCATCCCTCAGGCCTTATCTTAAGACTAATTTGTTACTAGATTTACAAACGAAATTATCAGTTTGTTGTGTTTGGGGAGAACATTGTTCTTATTGGTACAGCATTGTCTGTCAGTTTGCTGTGCTGAGATAAATTGTGGGTTACTATGATACCAAAAGTGATGCCAGTGGTGTGTCAAATGCCGTAAGGGTTATCATGGTGGATGGGTTTTAGTAGAATTTTCAGATTAAGACAGATGAGGAAGCAAGATTTGTTATCTACTTCTTAAATAAAACCCTTAAATAAAACATCTGAAAACCCTATGAACAGTAGAGGAATGTAGAGAATAGTATTGATAGAGCCCAGATTGGAAGTCAGTCAAAATGAGGAAAATTAGTATCAAAACGTTATTTAATAATTAGAACATGGAATGTATGTAACTTTAATGTTGGAAAACTAGAAATTGTGAAAATGGAAATGGATGCATTAGCATCAACATACTAGGCATTAGTGAGATGAGATGAGCTAGCTTTGGCCACTTTAAATCAGATAATCAATCATATGGTATATTCTGCTGGTAATGAAAAACAGAAGAGGAATGATGTTGCATTCATAATCAAAAGTCAATTTCAAGTTCTGTCCTGAAATACAATGTTGTAAGTGATAGGATAATATCCATATGCATAGAAGGAAGGCTCATTAACACGACTATTGTTCAAATCGTCCTACATCTAGAGCCAAAGAGGAAGAAATTGAAAATTTTTACCAAATCTTACAGTCTGAAATTGACTGGACATCCAATCAAGATGCATTAATTATAATTGGTGACTGGAAAGCAAAAGTTGAAAACAGTGAAGAAGGAATAGTAGTTGGAAAAACATGGTTTTAGTAATAGAAATGAGGCTAGAAATCATTGAATTTTGTATTTTCAATGATTTATTCATTGCAAATACCTTTTCTTAAAAAAGATACAAACAGTGACTTTGCACATGGACCCCACCTTATGGGCTGCATAGGAATCAGATTGACTATGTCTATGGAAGGAATCATTGGAGAAGCTTAGTATTGGCAGCCAAAACTAGGCCAGGAGCGGACTGTGTTCAGACCATCAATTACTCATGTGCAAGTTCAAATTGAGGCTGAAGAAAATGAAAACAAGTCCACAGAAATCAAAATATGTTCTTGAATCTATCCCATCTGAATTTCAAAATTATCTTAAGAATTGGTTTGAAGCATTGAACACCAATACACCAATGAACAAAGACCAGATGAGTTGGGGGATGATAATCAAGGATATCATCCATGAAGACGGCAAAAGATCATTACAAAGACAGAGGAGAAAGAAAAGACCAAAATGGATGTCAGAAGAGACTCTAAATATTGCACTAGAGCATTGAGAAGCCAAAACAAAGGGGAAACATGCCGAAGTAAAAGAGCTGAATAAAATATTTCAAAAGGCAGCTGGAGAAGACAAAGCAAAGCATTATAGTAGAAAGTACAGAGAGCTGGACTTGGAGAATAAAAAGGGAAGAACTCACTCTGCATTTCTCAAGCTGATAGAATGGAAAAACAAATTTAAGCCTGTGTCTCAGTATTGAAAGATGGTTTTGAATGGCCCAGAAAGCATCATAAGGAGATGGAGGGAACATGCAGAGTGACTGACTGACACTGAAAATTTTCAGGAAGTATTATATGAACAGGGGTCAATAGTAATGAAGGAGGAAGTGGAAGCTGCATTGAAGGCATTGGCAAAAAATAAGACCCCCAAAGTTGATGAGATACCAATTGACTTGATTCAGTTAACAGATGCAGCCCTGGATGCCACTCATCAGTCTATGCCAAGAAATTTGGAGGACAGCTGTCTGGTCAGTGGATTGGAAGAGGTTTATATTTATTCCCATTCCCAAGAAAGGTGCTTCAACAGAATGCGGAAATTACCTCCCCCCAGTACTAGGCCTGAATGCAGGTAAGACCTGGTTGTACACATTTAAAAATTCTTTTAGGACTTAACATCAGAGGCTAGAAATTGAGTCTGGTCTCAGAAAGATGAAGTGAAAAGTGCACTGAGAGAAGGCCTTTCTTTAGTTTAAACCCTATTTCTTCCCTTTAATTGGTTTCCCTATAAAATATCAGAGATCAACTAGGTCATTTATAGAGGGTGTTTCAAAACGAAATTCTAGTTCACCAGTGCCATGAATTACATTTTTCTTCCAACTTCCAAAGATCCAAGTAAAAGAAAAAAAATATTCCCAATAATGTATAACTTGAGAGATCCAAGATGGTGGTGGAGGCAGAGATAGCATGGTGAGCTGTGGGAGCAG
>NW_006399757.1:3952819-3954431 GCF_000299155.1 Elephantulus edwardii | reverse complement strand
TAGGCAAATTTGCTGCCTCTGAAAACTTACTGGAGGGTCAGCTATGGGTTGGTTCCAACTCAGCAAACACCAAACCTGTGGGTTTTCAGAGGCAGTCTGAGTTTGTCCATCTTTCTCCTATGGAGGAGCTGTGGACTTGAACTGCATGCCTTTGGGATTGCAGCACAGTTTCTTGCCACCAGGCCACAAAAGCAAGGTTTTTCATTGATATTTTAAAATTTCCTATTATTAAAAATATTTAAAGTTAATAAAAATGTTGTTATATACCATCATGTCACCTGTGACCCATAGTGACCCTATGCACAACAGCTCTAAACCTGCTCTATCTTGAGCTAAGTTCATTGTCTCTGACACACCTACCTACTACCCACTACCTCAGTTGCTGAGCCAATCCATCTCATCCAGGGTCCTCCTCTTCTGCTGTCCCTCCACCCTTCTAAGCCTGATGTCTTTCTCTAAGAAATAGCCTCTCCCAGAAAAATGCCCAAAGTGTGTGAGGTGAAGCTTTGTCATCTTCGCCTCCAAGGAGTACTTTGGCTGTACCTTCTCTATGACACACCTATTTGTTCTTTTGATAGTTCATGGGATATTCTGTACTCTTTTCTAACACCACAGCTCAAAGTAATCAATTCTTCTTATGTCATCCTTCTTCACTGTCCAGCTCTCAGATACATAGAAAGTAACTAAAAAGACCATGATCTGAATCAGGTGCACTTTAGTCCTCAAAATGGAGAAGTGTTCAAAATTGTAAGTAGGGTTACTGATTATTTCATTTTTAATCTAAATCAGAGGAACAGAAAGGTTAAGTAACTAGTCTAAGATTAAATAGTACTGTTGTTGGGTGTCATTGAATCAACTTCAACTAACAGTGACCCTATGAATAAGAGATCAAAACCTTTTCCTATTCTGTGCCATTCCTATAATCCCACCATACTCAAGTCTATTGTCACCATTAAAGACATCTAGTTGAGAATCTTCCTCTCTTTCATTTACCCTTCACTTTTCCAAGAACACTGTTTTTTTCCAAGAACTGGCACTGCCTGAAACAATGCCCTAAGTATATAAGATGAAGTTTTACCATCTTTGCCTCTAAAAAGCACCATGGTTGGGTTTCACTTCCTCTAAGACAATTTTTTTTTGTCAGTCCGTGGTATACTCAAGAAACAAATTAGTGTAATTATTGTTGTTGTTATGTGCCATTGAGTCAGAACCATGGAAACCACCAGAACTATGTAGCTGACCCTCAATGGGTTTTCAATCACGAGAGGATTGGCCATATTTCTCCCACAGAGCTGCTGGTGGATTAGAACTGTGTACTGTCGGGACAAGTGACTCGAGGGCACATAACAAAAACAAGTGCAACTTCTTCCCACTAGGCCACCAAAGTTCTGTAATTACTACTGATTCCTAAGTCAGATTTCTCAGCTCTTTGTTGTTGCTTTTGTTATGTGCCATCAAGTCACCTGTGACTTGGAGACTCTATGTACAACAGCCCTAAACCCTACTCTATCCCTTGCCAATCTCATTGTCTCTGACACACCTATCCCCATTACCCCAGTGACTGAATCAATCCATCTCATCAATGGTCTTCCTTTCCTGCACTGTCCTTCCA
>NW_006399757.1:3948642-3949851 GCF_000299155.1 Elephantulus edwardii | reverse complement strand
TGGCTGCTGCTTTACAGAATCAAGCTTCAAGATTAGTTGCTCAGCATACTTTGAAAAACTGTGGAGAAAGAATAAAACCCTGGCTCACATTTTCCTCCTAGCTTAAATTATGTGTATCTTCTAGTTCTTTTTGAATGATTACCTCTTGGCCTTTGGACATGATTCATATGAGCACTATGAAGTGTTCTATAAGTCCTATTATTTGCAGTGATAGCCATGATTTGCTAACCTTCTGCAACTAGCACTTCAGATCCTCCTCTGTTTCAGTAAGCAGGGCTGTGTAATCTGCATTATGCAGATTGTTGATGAGTCATTATTGGTGATAGTATCTAAAAATATTTGTCTTTTTACTCTAACACTTTTTCTGATCCCTTGAGTGCTAATGTCTTTCAGCCATTCTTTTGTACTTTAGAGGTTCTGAAATTTGACTGTCTGATGGAAGTTTTGACTCATTCATTCAGTTTTGTTTACTGCTTTAAGGAACTCTTAGACTCTCTTCTGGCTAAAGTCTGTTTCAACACATCAAATTAAGATTTTTGTCCATTTTCTATTGAATGAGACACTTTAAAGTGAATCACTCCTAAGAGTATTAAATCTAATGTAGAAACATGAAATGGTAAAAAATCCCTACAAAAATATTGTGAGGAGGCCAAAATAAAAATCTGAAAAAGGACACTCTCTGTGTTCCCTATTAACATTAGAAATCACATGCTTATGAAAACTTAACAGGAGGAGAATGAAGACTTTTTTTGGGTGGGGGAATTCTAAAGTTTAACATTACACAACTCTGGCCCCACCCCATTTCCCCCAGTCCGCTGAGTGCTGGAGGTTAAACAGTAACAGCTACTGAGAATTTATTATAGGCTTGGAACTTAGAAATAAAAACTGAAACGATTTTGATTCCAATTTTCTTTTTCTTTCAACTGGAGAGCAGTAACTATTTAGTTTTGTAACTAGCTTTTCCTTATACAAACATGAAAAGAAATGGGTATTTTAATTTGATGGAGTCTCATAAGTGGAAGTTTAGAATTTTAACCTTTAGCTTAGTTGGAATAGCATAATACATTGCTTCAGAGAGAGAAGTGACCAGTTTCCTCTAGTTGGGAGTATACTGTAATTAAATCTTCAGAAGTCTTTGTTCTTGTTCTCCATTGCACTCTAATCCAAAAGTGATACCTCTTTGTGTTTCAAATTCACTAGCAGCTCCAT
>NW_006399757.1:3873474-3948458 GCF_000299155.1 Elephantulus edwardii | reverse complement strand
AATTTTTAAATTACTTTAATTAAATATTAAATGTAATGAAACATTACATGTTTTCTGCTCTTAAGTGTTATATTTAATAAGGGGAAAAACCCAACTATTGGCTTTCAATATATATTTAGTGCTGCAAAAATATGCAGTTTTTCTTTCTCTCTCCTTTTCTCCCTCTTTTAAATCATTCATTCAGAGGAGTAGAATTACAAATGGTTTCTTAATTTGGGCAATTTTTTTATTTTAAATAGTTGCAGCCTGATTTTTGCATTTACTTGCATGTAAAAGAAGTACTTGAGAGTTCTGTGCCCTTTCCCAACCTCAGGAAACAAAGGTTTGCATCTTTTATATTTTCTCTAATATAAAAATATCCCAAACAGATAAAAAAAAGTTTTCAAAACATGCAGCATTGTGAAAGTTGTTACATGAAAATTGTGAAAAAGAAGTATTACAATTGTAAAATATACGTATACTGGACTTGTGCTTGAAAAATCCTTTCTTAAAATAATTTTTGACAACTTTTTCTTTTTTCTTAATTTTTCTTTAGCCATCATTTTCCTTAATTTCTTAATTTCTATTTGGATGAGACGTAATGCATCTCAGAAAATCTTGTTATCTAAAAGGACAATAAACACTTCTTTCCCCATTATATTGCAACAATAGAGAATTTATGATGCATCATCGCCACAATTGTTCCTATGTCTGAGCCTCTGTTGTAGTCACTGTGTCAATCCATTTCATTGAGGGTCATCTTCTGTTTTGTTGAATCTTTATGTTGCTGAGCATGATATCCTTCCCTAGGTGCTAACCCTTCCTGGTGACATATCCAAAGTGTGTGAGGTGAAGTTTATCATCCTCACTGCCAAGGAGTATTCTGTTTTGTTCATTCTTTTGGCAGTCCACTGTAAATTTTATATTCTTAACTAATGTCATGCACCAAACCATCAGTTCTGTAGTATTTCTTATTCATTGTCCAGCTTTCACGTGAACATGGGGTAATGGAAATACCATGGCTTGAGTTAAGTGCACCTTAGTCTTCAAAGTGATATCATTGTTTAATAAAACCTTATAGTGATCCTTTGCAGCATATTTGCCCATTACACTATGTTTTATTTTTTGATTTCTGCTTTAATGGACATTGATTGTGAATATAAGTAAGATTAAATTTCAACATCTTGAATATTTTCTTTTTATCATGATGTGTTGGTTCATTTGTGAGAATTTTGCTTTCTCTAAGTTGAGGTGTAATTATATTGAAGGCTGTAGCCTTTGATGTTCATCATTGAGTCCTTTAAGTCTTCAATATCAACAAGGAGAGTTGTGTTATTTGCATATTACAAGCTTTTAATATGTCTTCCCCCAATCCGGACGCTGGCTGCTGCTTTACAGAATCAAGCTTCAAGATTAGTTGCTCAGCATACTTTGAAAAACTGTGGAGAAAGAATAAAACCCTGGCTCACATTTTCCCCCTAGCTTTAAATTATGTGTATCTTCTAGTTCTTTTTGAATGATTACCTCTTGGCCTTTGGACATGATTCATATGAGTACTATGAAGTGTTCTATAAGTCCTATTATTTGCAGTGATAGCCATGATTTGCTATGATCCACAAGGTGGAATAACTTTGAATAGCTAATAAAACACAGGCCAACATCTTTTACCAAATTTACAGGTAACTGATGACCTCCCTCTCCATGTTGTTGATAAATACCATGGAGTCAACTATAAGTCATAAGGACCCTATGATCAGAACCTTGCCCTATCCTGAACGAGCCTCATACTCCCTGCCATATTTCAGCCCAAAGTTAGTCATTGTATCAATTCATGTCCTTGAAAGTCTTCCTCTCTCTTATTCTCCAGCATGTTGTCTTTTTCCAAGGACTGGATCCTCCAGATAACATGCCCAAAGTTTGTGGATGTCACCAGCCTTGCCTTTAAGGGTCTTCTTTTCAGCACCTGGGTTGTATATCCTCTAATGCTCTTTGTCAGTTCATGGGATAGTTAGTACTCTTTACCAACGTCACAGTTCAAAGGCATTGCTGCTGCTTTTGTTTTCCTTACTTGTTGTTTGACTTTCAGATGCATAGGAAGCAATTGAAAATGCCATGGCTTGCATCATGTGCACTTTAGTCTTTAAATTGTTATCCTTGTTCTTTGGCACTTTCAAGAGATCCTTAATAGCAGTTTTCCCAATGCAATATGTCTTTTCATTTCTTGATTATTTCTACCATGGGTGTTGATTGTAAGATCCAATTAAAATTAAATCATTGACAACTTCAATATGTTCTCCATCTGTCATGATGTTACCTGTTGGTGCAATGGTGACGTTTTTATTGACTTTGAGATGTAATCCATATGTAAGGTTGTAGTTTTTAATCTTCTCAGTAAATGCTTCATCTTCATTTTCTACAAACAAGGTTGTATCATCTGTATAACATAGGTTGTTGAAAAGTCTTTCTCCAAGATTGATACTATACTCTTCATTTATCCAAGCTTCTTTATATTGGCTAAAGGTTGTTAATAAAACTTTTTGATGTCTAATGTTATTATGGTAACACAACTTTTACAACTTTCTTCATGGTTCAAACATATGAACCATACATTTTCTATGTCCCATCACTACATAACTTGATTTAAAAATTAATCTGCTTTTATTTTTAGTGGATATCCTAGATTCCTCATGCAATTTGGGACACATTCATCAGGACAGTAGATTCAGAGTAACTATAGGTATACAATAATCTTGTTTTTGTTGTTGTTGTATACCATTGAGTCACTTGCAACTCATAGTGACCCTATGTGCAACAGCTCTGAAACCTGCTCTATCCTGTGCCAACTTTACTTTTCCTGACACACCTACCTTCGTTACCCCAATCACTGAATCAATCTATCTCATCGATGGTCTTCCTCTCTTTCTCCATTTCTCCCCCCTTCCAAGCATGATGTTCCTCTCCAAGGACTGGTCCCTCCTTGCAACGTGCCAAAAGTATGTTAGACAAAGCTTCAGAATCCTTGCCTTCAAGGAGCAGCCTAGCTTCACCCTCTCTAGGATGAACCTCTTTGTTCTCCTGGTAATCCATGGTAACACTCTTCTCCAACTCCACAGCATAAAGGCATCAATGCTCTTTCTATCATCCTTTGTCATTGTCCAGCTCTCAGATGCATAGAAACCAATTGCGAAGAAAATGGCTTGGATCAGATGCATCTTAGTCTCCAGACTGACGTTGTTGCTCTTCAGTACTCTGGAGAGGTCCCTCACAACTGACTTTCCCAATGCAATTAGTTTCTTGATTTCCTGACTCCAGGCACCAAAAGTGATGATTGTGGAGCCAAAGCTGTTAACAATCTCAATCTCTTCACCATCTATCTTGATGCTTTCAATTGGTTCAGTGGTGAGAATCTTTGTTCACTTGATGTTGGGCTTCAATCCATACTGAAGGCTGCAGTCCTTAACCCTCTGCAGCAAGCGCTTCAGGCCCTTCTCAGTTTCAGCAAGCAGGGTTGTGTCATCTGCATAATGCAGGTTGTTGATGAATCTTCCTTCTATTCTGATACCACATTCCTCCTCATACAGTCCAGCCTCCCAGATGATCTGTTCTGCATATGATTTGAAAAGATATGTGTTAGGCTGTGGACTTAAGAAAGATCAGAGAACAAGAAAGACAGCTTAAAAGCAGTTTTATTAGGGAAGTTCCTGGGTGAGGTTCCTTGTTTTGAAGATGCAGAAGGATAAAGTCGTGCTTTGAGTGTATTGAGGAGGTTTTTTTTTAACAGGGTTTTTAGGGAGTGAAAGGAGGGACATTCCATTGTGATTTATGGTTGATCTCTTAGTTCGGCCAGGTGGGTGTCTTATCAACACGTGTATTCTTTGAATTCTTTATTCTCCCCCTAGCCCCTTGTCTGGACCTAACAATATGGAGACAGAATATAAACTTGGCATACACCCTTCTCAATTTTGAACCATGCAGTGTCTTCTTGTTCTGTTCTGATGATTGCCTACTGGTCCAAGTATAGGTTTCGCATAAAAACAATCAAACGTTCTGTGATTCCCATTCTTCTCAGAGTCAGCCAGTTTGTTGTGATCCACACAGTCAAACTGCTTTGCATAGACAATGAAACACAGATAGGCATTCCTCTGAGACTCTACTTTTAGCCACGATCCATTTACTATTAGCTACAATATCCTTAGTACCATGGCCTCTTCTAAACCCAGCCTGCACATCTGGCAGTTCTCTGTTGAGGTACTGTTCAAGTCAATTTTTGATAATTTTTAGCAGAATCTTGCTTGTATATGATATTAATGACATTTCTCGATAATTCCTGCACTCTGTTGGGTCACCTTTCTTTGAAATAGGAACAAATATAGATCACTTCCAGTCAATTGGCCAGGTGGTTATCCTCCAGATTTCTTGGCATAACTTAGTGAGCACATCCAGGGCAGCGTCTGCTTGTTGAAATATGTCAATTGGTATACCATCAGTTTCTGGAGCCTGTTTTTTTGCCAGTTCTTTCAGAGAGGCTTGAACATCTTCCATCATCACCACAGTCTCTTGCTCATATATTATTTCATGAAATTCCTCTGTGTCAGCCAGTTCCTTCAGATACAGTGACTCTGTGTACACCTTCCATCTTCTTTTAATACTTCCTGAATCATTTAATATTATGCCCAAAGCATACTTAAGTATTGCAATTAGTGGGTTGAATTTGTTTTTCAGTTCCTTCAGCTTAAGAAATGCTGAATGAGTTCAGCCCTTTTGATTTTCTGACTCTTTGCATCTTTCATTATAATACTTTCCTTTGTCTTCCTGAGTTGCCCTTTGAAACTCCTGTTTGAAAGCTGCCTGTTCAACTCCTTAATTTCTTGATTTCTTCCCTTTACTTTGGCTTCTTGGTGCTCTAGTGCAATATTCAGAGTCTTAGCTGTCATCCATCTTTTTAATGACCTTTTGCATTCTTCATGAATGATATTCTCGATATCCTCCCACAGTTCATTTGGTCTTCGCTTATGGGTGTTCAAGGCCTCAAATACATCCTAAGATGGTTCTGAAATTCAAGTGGCATAGACTTAAGGTCAAATTTTGGTTCCTGTGGATTTCCTTTTCTTCAGCTTCAGCTTGAACTTTCATCTGATTAGTTGGTGGTCTGTTCCACAATTAGCTCTTGGCCTAGTTTTCACAGCTAATACTGAGCTTCTCCAGCGATTCTTTCTACAGATGTAATCAATCTGATTCCTATGCATACCTTCATGGGAAACCCAAGTGTATAGCTGGTGTTTGTGTTTCTTATAAAAGGTATTTGCAATGAATACATCGTTGAGTGTACAGAATTCTATTATTCTAGCTTCATTTCTATCACCAAGTTCATGTTTTCCAACTACTGATCCTTCTTTTCTCTTCCTAACTTTTGCATTCCAGTCACTCATTACTATTAATGCATCTTGATTGCATGTTCGATTGATTTCTGACTGCAAAAGTTGGTAGATATCTTCTATTTCCTCTTCCTTGGCTCTAGTTGTCGGTGCATATATTTGAATGATGTTGGTATTCACTGAACTTCCTTGCATGCATATGTATATTATCCTGTCACTCTCCATATTGTATGTATTTCAAGATGGGTCTAGAAATGAATTTTTTAATTATGAAAGCAACGCCTTTTTTTCTCACCTTTTCATCTCCAGCATAGTAGATCATCTGATCTTTTGATTCAAAATGTCCCATATAACCTTATTTATAGCAGTTAGAATGTTGTCGTATGTTCTTTTCTAGCCTTCTCATGTCTAAACTGACTAAATATACTCAGTTGTCTTCCTTTGGTTAATGATACACTAAAATTAAATATTGACAACATTTTCTAATTCCTATGAAGTACCTTTCATCTAGAAGAGGTTGTTAGATGTTTATATGTATTCTCTATATACATTTCATACCTCCCCTGAAGGGAAGTAGAAAATATTTATGAGGAGATGATGAACTGCCATATGTGACAGGATTTCTTTCTAAAAATTTTCAAAGCATTATTTTGCACTTATCAGATCTTTCTTTGGTATATTAAGTTTCATTTGTGTTTAAATTTTGCTAGTGTTTCATGTTTGGATCTCGTGCTATCACCTGGTTTTGGGATTTACCTAGGGTATCCAAGGCCCTGCAGGACCAGCAGGTGCTCCTGGGCTCAAAGGTGATTGCTATCCTAGTGTGACTGTACATATGGACATGAGTTCCTTTCTTCTTTCCTTCTCTATTCTACATGATGACACTCACTTTCTCCTTGATTAAAGAATCTCAGGGACCTCGAGGATTACCAGGACTCCCTAGACCAATGGGACTGCATGACAACGGGGACCCTGGAGAAAAGGTAAGATATTAAAGTAAGCAATATGCCAGCTTTGAATTATGTTCTGACTAGGCAAGTGACTTCAAAAAGATAAACTTTTCCTTAGACACACTAGACAGGTAGAGAGCTCTGAAACAGTTGATGGAGTTCTCGCTCATCCTCTGTAGACCTCCTGGAGAACTGGGACTACATTTAGTTTTCCTTTGTGGCTTTTAGTCTACTTTTATAACAGCGTATTCCAAGCTCCTTTGCTGATTCCACTCAATGTAGCTGGATGAAATTTCACTTCTGAGTCCTCCCCTCTCCTCTTTCTATATTATTTTCCTAGCTCATCTTGCCCTGAGGATTGAACTCCACCTGCACACCAATGGTTTCCAAATGTTTGTCTGGCTTGACTTTACTCTCCTTTAAGCATTAGACTTAAATGACTAGTTGTTTTTTCTTTTTCCTTTTCCTTTTTGTTTTTCTTTTCCTTTCCGTTCCCTTCCGTTCCCTTCCCTTCCCTTCCCTTCCTTCCCCTTCCCTTTCCTTCCCTTCTTTTACTTTCTTTCTCCTCTAGGGATCCTCACAAAATTCTAAAACCTAACATGTCCAAAGTAGAATCTTCGCTTTCTCCTCAAAAGCTGTGCACTACACTACCCTCCACATTTTGCTTATGTAGGGCAACTGTCACCCTAACCCTCATCCTCTTTCTTTTTCCCTTTCCACATCTAATCTGAGAGTGAATCTCGTCTGTCCTAACTTCAAGATTTTGACCCTGGCTTCTTTCCTTTTCTCCTTCTGCTTCTACTATAGCAGATTTCTACACTCTCTTGCCTAGACTCTTAAATAATTTCTTCAATATTCTGGCCTCGTCCACCTCTAGCTTCTTATGACCTAAAAGACAGGATGATCTTTTAAAACCATTGTCAAAATATATTCCTTTTCTTCAGAAAACATTCTGGTGCCTTCCCTTTGGACTTAGAACAAACTCCCACTATTTGCCAAAGTTGAAGCCCTTCGTGACTAGATCAAACTTCAACTCTTGTTCTCTCTGCTGCCAACTTCTTCTTCTAGCCACACTGACTTCCATATTCCAATGCATTCCTGCTTCAAGTTCTTGGCCCTACCATAATGCGTTAATTCCATATGTGTTTGTTCCAACATTAAAAAAAAAAAAGAAATCCCCCAAAACAACCCCAACAAACAAGTAGTGAGACGGTTTGCAACATCTGCTAAGTCTGAAGATCTCTCTGCTTAAACGGTCACCCCATGTACATGTGACCTTGCTTCAGTTTTGTGGGGTTTTCCTAAAATGCAGCCAAAGAGGTCTTTCAAAAAAATTCATTGATGATAATAAAGATGTCTTGTTCTTATATTTTTAGTTCAAGTATAATCTTCCTTATTTTCTCCCTCCTTACTGTACCATACTGAATAGTTTCTATTTTGCAGGGGTCACATTTAGAAGTCATCTAACTTACTTGTTGCACTGCATATTCCGCTACATTCTAAGTTTTCTTGAAGAAAGAATCTTTTGTTATCATGTTTACTACTAAATTAATAACATGCATAGAATGAAGAAAGAATGATTAAATAGCCAAAATTACCTTAAAACAGAGTTTTAAATAGGTAGTTTCTGGTAACCTGATGGACAGACTTTGCAACCAATTTGATGGTAGTGAGTTTGAGTCTTCTAGGTCATTACAATGAGATATTTTATGTCTTCTTTGCCAACTTCTTGTCTTCATTCTTGTTTTCTGCTAAAGTTGTAAAGAGTGGAGTCTGCTTGATATTACCTCCAAATGATGGAGCAGGGATCACTTTGTCCTACTCCTGGAAAATGAAAGGATGAAGATTCGGGCCCCTAAATAGCATCTGTAATAGGAGGTCATGGTACTGACTCTTGTCTTTTTTGTTTGTTTGTTTTAATTAAATTTTTAAAATTTTATTTCTTGCAATTCATTTCTTTTAAAAAATTTTACAGTGGTTTGCCTACAAAATACATCACCCTTCACACTGGATCTTCCCCTCCCCAAGCCCCTCTTCCATCCATCATCATCCATCTGTCTTTTGGGGTAATAGTTTATGTCAAGGGAGAAGACTTCTGAAAGTGCTGTGTGAACTATAACACACACACCTGAGTGTTCTAGCAAAGTTGTGGATTGATTTGGTTTAGAACTGAATCAAATCCTCTAATACATATGTGAGATGTGTGTGTGTGTGTGTCTGTGTTTGTGTCTATGATATAAACCACACTGGGTTTAATTACAAAGTATCCATTTTTGTTTAAGGTATGTTGTTGTTGTTGTTATGGGCTGTGGAGTTGCCTGTGACTCATAGCAACCCTATGTACAACAACCCTAAATCCTGCTTTATCCTGTGCCAATCTCAGTGTCTCCGACACACCTACCCCAGTTTCCCCAGTCACTGAATCAATCCACCTCATAGAGGGTCTTCCTCTCCTGTGCTGTCCCTCCACCTTCCAAAGCGTGATGTCCTTTTCCAAGGATTGGCCCCTCCTTGCAACATATCCAAAATATGTCATATGAAGCTTTAGAATCCTTGCTTCCAAGGAGAAGCCTGGTTTAAACCTCTCTTGGGTGAACATGTTTGTTTTCTTCTTAGCAGTCCATGGTATATTCAATACTCTTCTCCAACACCAAAGCTCAAAGGCACCAATTCCCCTTCTATCCTCCCTAGTCATTATCCAGCTCTCTGACACATAGTAAGTGACAGCAAAGACCAGGGCCTGTAGCAGGTGCTCCTTAGTCTCCAGAGTGACACCATTGCTCTTTAGTACTTTTGAGTGGTCCCTAACAGCAGACTTTCCCATCAAAATATGTCTTTTAATTTCATGGCTTCTGGTGCCAAGAGTATTGACTGTGGAGCCAAACAAACTAAATCTGTTAGCAATCTCAGTCTCTTCACCATCCACACTGATGCTGCCAATTGAGAATCTTTGTTTTCTTAATATAGAGCCTCAATCCATGTTAAAGGCTGCAGTCCTTGACCTTCTGCAGCAGGCGCTTCAAGTCCTCCTCAGTTGCTATACTTAAGGATGCTTTGGGCAGAATATTAGGTGATCCAGGAAGTAGTAAAAGAAGATGGAAAGAGTATACAGAGTCATTGTACTGAAAGAAATTGGCAGACACAGAAGAATTTCATGAAACAACATATGAGCAAGAGCTTATGTTGATGAAGGAAGACGTTCAAGCTGCTTTGAAGGAATTGGCAAGAAAGAACACCCCAGGAATTTATGGCATACCAAGTGATGTATTTCAACTAACAGATGCTGCCCTAGATATGCTCACCAAGTTGTGTCAAGAAATCTGGAGAACAACCACTTGTCCAACTGACTGGAAGAAATCTATATTTGTTCCCATTCCAAAGAAGGGTGACCCAACAGAGTATGGGAGCTCTAGAACAATATCATTGCTTTCACATGCAAGCAAGATTCTGTTGCAGATCATTAAAAAACAACTGGAACAGTACCTCAACAGAGAACTGCCAGAAGTCCATGCTGGGTTTAGAAGGGGTCATGGTACTAGGGATATTGTAGCTAATGTTAGATGGATCTTAGCTGAAAGCAGGGAGTACCAGAAGTATATCTATCTGTGTTTCATTGAGTATGCAAAGGCGTTTGACTGTGTGGATCACAACAAACTGTAGCTGACTCTGAGAAGAATGGGAAGCCCAGATCACTTGATTGTGCTAATGAGAAACCTATACTTGGACCAGGAGGCAGTCATCAGAACAAAGCAAGGAAACACTGCATGGTTCAAAATTGGGAAGGGTATACTCCAGGAATGTGTCCTGTCTCCATACCTTTTCAACCTATATTCAGAACAGATTATCCGGGAGATTGAGCTGTATAAGGAGAAGCGGGGCATCAGGATTGAAGGAAGATTCATCAGCAATCTGTGTTATGCAGATGACACAACCCTGTTGGCTTGTTTAAGATAGAGTAGACGTCAAAATACAAAAAGTATAAATAGAAGATGAATAAACAAATATCATTTTTTACCATGACTGATACAGTGACAATTTTTGTTACTATAAGAAAATATTCTTTTAATTAGAACTATAAAAGCTTGTTGTTGTTGTTATTTTTATGTGCTGTCAATTCATCTGCAACTCATAGAGACCGTAGGAACAACTGCCCTAAACCCTGCTCTATCTCGTGCCAATCTCACTGTCTCTGACACACTCACTCCAATTACCGCAGTCACTGAATCAAGGGTCTTCCTCTCCTGCACTGTCCCTTCACACTCCCAAGCATGACATCCATCTCCAAGGATGGGTCCCTGCTTACAACATGTCCAAATTAGGTCAGACGAAGCTTCAGAATCCTTGCCTCCAAGGAGCAGGCTGGTTTTACCCTTTCTAGGACTTTGTTATAATATGAAACACATATTGGAATGTGTTTATAGTCTATTACATGGTAATTTATATTTTCAGAGACTAGATTATTGTGTATAGGAGGGTCGCTATGAGTCGCAGGCGACTCGACGGCACATAACAACAACAACAACAACAGATTATTGTGTATATATATTTTAAAATAAGTTTATGTCATATAATGTAATATTGCTGGTATTTTGTTTTTGTTGTGATGTGCCATCAAGACAACTGCAACTCAGAGTGATTCTGTACAACAGCTCTGAAGCCTGCCCTGATGTGTGCCAGTCTCACTGATTCTGACACACCTACCCCATTGCCCCAGTTACTGTATCAATCCGTATCAAAAACTTGATTTTACCCTCTCTAAGACAAACCTGTTTGTTTTCTTGGCGGTCTATGGTATGTTCAAGACTCTTCTCCAGCACCACAACTCAAAGGCATCAATTCTTCTGCCATCCTTAGTCATTGTTCAGCTCTCTGTTATGTAGCAAGTAATTGCAAAGCCCATGGCCTGGATCAGGCACACCCTAGTCTCCAGACTGACAATCATTGCTTCTCAGTACTCTGGAGTGGCCCCTTACAGCAGATTTCCTCAGTGTAATTTGTCTTTTGATTTCCTGACTGTTGTGACTATGTATTCATCTACTAGCTGACCTATCAGAAGTTTGAGGTAGAAACTCCAGGAGAGAAAATATTTCTGCTGTAAAGATTTCAGCTCATGATTCAATTATATTCTGTCATTTGGGGTCATTGTGAGTTAGAGTCAATGGTGTACAATAACACATATCACATACTATTATATTATTGCTTTATATTAATAAGAATTATAAAGACAAATACTTCACAGATAAAGAACATTTTTAATTTAATCCTTATGATTAATCCTTATGAATAACCTTTGACTACATTTTTAAATTAATCCTTATGAATAATCTTTGACTACAGATTATTTAAGATATGTTCTAAAAATTTGTGAAATGAGTTTATATAGTGCTTCCTTCCAAAAGTCTCTGTGTTTGCTTTTATATACATTGTAAGATTAAAAGCCATTTTTTGTAAACTTTTCTTGAAAAACTTCATCCTATCATTTTTATAAAACCAGAAATATTGACAAGAATATAGAAATTAAAAAAATCAAATGGCTTTTGTTAGCTCACATAGACAGTTATGGAAACAGCAGCTTATAGCTCACCTCTGGCTTCAAGCAGACGGCAGAGAAAGAAACCATTAAGCTAAAGCATGCAATTCTCTGTCCTCCCTCTCAGCTGCTTTTGTCTTCTCTGCTTCTTGTCTCTTCATGCAGATGATGAGAAAGTGTGTATCCAGAATATTTCCAGCTCTGCAAAGTGTTGTAAGTTAAGTTTATCTGAGAATCAAAGATATTTAGATCACAAACATGCAACAAAAGAAATTCTAAAGACAGACAGCCAGCTTTTTAAAAACTTTCAAAATTGTCTCTCCTCTTTTGTAGAGACTTTAGTATCTTATGCTATCTTTTCTCTCAGACAGTTTTTTGGGACACAAACCTACATAGACACACAAAGAAAGAATATGGTAAAGCAAAGAAGAGATTCTGTAAGTTCAAGGATCATATCCATTCATATCCATGATCACAAAGATAGCTAAGGATTGGGCAACGTTTTGTTCTGTGATACATAAAGTCACTTTGACTGCAATGTCAGTTAACTCTGTCTCTTTGCTTGGTAAAGAGGAGATGAGACTCTCAAAATAACAAGTTATCAGTGGTAGCAAAGGCATGTTGTTGTTGTTGTTGTTGTTGTTAAGTGCTGTTGTGTTGTAGACGACTCATAGCCGCCCTATAAATGAAAGACCTGAACACTTGTATAACTTTCATTGTTTCTCCATGTTCGTAGACTTTCCGGAGGCAAGCTATTTCAGAAGTGGATGCCACTCCTGCTTCCAAGCTTGTTTTAATTGGGGAGCTCCACCAAATACTGTCCACCATGAGCAAAGGCGTAGGACTAAAAAATGTGCAAAATTCCCCTTTGCACATTTTTGGTTAAAATGACAGGAAATTGTGTATGAGGCTGTATGTGTGTATATGTGTATATGCCTATGCATAGTTGTAAAGACATATATCCTGATGTTTTCAGTTAGACTCTATGTATTCACTTTAAAATCTTGGCCCTTAGGGCATTAACTTGCAAAACAAATGTGTTTTGAAATAAGGAAACCATTAAGCTTGGCTATTAATTTATGGTTGGTTTTTATGATACTTAGTTAAGGTCACATGTGTTTAGCACATGACAAAGACACTAAAATCAAAGGCTTTGTGTTTAAAAACATATAAAAAGCAGTCCATGACATCTAGTACCCTCATGGTGTTTAATGGCTTCATTCCAAGTGGAAAAGTTCCAGATGATGTCAGTGTTTATAGTCCTTCTATATACAATGACTTTGAATTTAATTCAAATTTTGACAAGGGCATCTGAGAGATTTCTAAAATTCTTCCGTTTTCAGGGGAATAGTATCTGTTGCAATGGGCTCGACTGTGTTAGACATTGTGAGGATGGCACAAGATAGGACAGGGCTCATTGTTCACAGAGTTATGATTTGTACTTAACTTGACAACACCTAACAACAACAGCATATGCAATTATCTTAAATTTAGTTCAAAATTTTGACAAGAGCATCTGAAAGAGTTCTAAAATTCTTCAGTTTTGAAGGAAGCATTGTGAAGTTCACTTTCTACAAGCAAGATGTTGTTGTTGTTGTTAAGTGCCGTTGGGTCACAGGCAACTCATAGCAACCCTATGAAGGAGAGTCCTCGATGGTTGGGTGCCTTTCATCCTCTTTCCAGGTTCATAGGGTTTCCGGAGGCAAGCTATTATGGAAGTGGATGCCACTCCTCCTTCCAAGCTTGTTTTAATCGGGAAGCTCCACCCCACTCTCTGTCCTCTTTGGGTAGCCAACCATTAACGCATTTGACACATCAGTGTCACAGTGTTCAGCCTCACAGCAACCACAAGTGACTGCGGTACGGCAACTTGTACACCAGGCCTATATGACCTAGAGGAATGTCTGAACAAAAACAATGAAAGACAGGCCCAAGGGTTGGAAATAGAGAAAGAACCACAGTGAGATGGATTGACATACAGTGACTACAGCAATGAGGTTGAGTATGATGGAGATCAGGAAGATGACCCAGCATAAAACTAGGTTCAGTTATGTTGTTTCTAGTGTTGTTGTAAGTTATAGTGGACTCAAAGGCATCTAACAAGGACATTATATAAATCTCATCTCCTTTTTGAGAAGCAGCAGACAATGCTACTCTTGCCTTTTCTCCAAAAATAACTTAGGCACAAGTAGCCCAAGGGTGCTTCCTTGAAGTCTCTGCAGGTTCCTGGTTGAAGAAGAATACAAAGAGAGTCTGTCTGTACTCTACAAGGTACTTACTGAGTAATCTCTCAGTTCATTCAGCTTGCTTAGTGGGTTGTCTCCTTACAGGAAAAGATCAAGGCCTTTTTCCTAGGGCTTTGGAATAGTTGAATTAAAGCCAAAATTTACACAGATGAAACCTAACCTGGAGTTTGGGTCCCTCATGGGCTCTCTTAGCCACGAAATACTGGGGATAGTTTATGGACAGAAAGGACTTGTTGGATTATTATTATTGTTATTGTTTATTACACACTTGTACATACATTACAGAATTTTGAACTACCTTATTTTATACATGAGGAAATCAAGGGCCAGAAAAGTTATACAACTTACTGCTTTACCACCTAAGCAATTTTTATGTAATATTGGTGTTTGTATGTGGGAGTCTATGAATATGAATTAATGAGTGACTAAATGAAGGAGTAAATCAGAGCAGAAATAACGACTTGCCTTAATGTTCACTTTCTAGCTACCTCAGCCCAGTTTAATGTACAGCTGGATGGTTTATCTTTCCTTTGCCAAACCTTAAATTTTTACATAAACATTAAGGAGAAGCATAAACCACAAGCCCCCCAAAAGTTAAACATTTTTGGAAAGCTTCAAATGTTTGAATATTGTAAAAGCATGCTTTATTTGATAAAAGTAGCTCAAAGTCATAAATTAAAATGCAAGTCTATGTGGAATTCCACTGAGTATCATTATCATCAAAAGTTTCCAGCATCTGAATTGCCGCTCTGTTTTCTGCAATGGCTCACATATGTGCTCACCAACAAGCAGTGGAAGAACAAAAGCCTGATTCACACAGTGATATATTAGAAATTTGTGGATTTCATTGGCAGACCAGAAGGGATAAGGGGCTCCACTTTGAATAATGAACTACGTGTCAGGCTGCTCTAGAGTATAAGACATAACGATGGAGTTATGAAAGAGCCACAATTCCCTGCTATCGGTAGGACAGTCAACTTTAGATGGGACAAATTAAAGGCAGAATCACATAAAGTTTGACTCTCGGGCACTTTGACCATCAAATCTCTGAAAAAAGTCACTTTTAAGACCAAGAAAACTAGACTAGGTAATCTTTCAGGGTTATCTCCTGTTTGGTTCTAAGTGTGAGAATGTCTATATCATATACTAAATCCGTGTGAGTTTAATGTATTTCTCTGCCCACAAGCTTATGCATATCTTCCCTTTAGCTGTGGAGAAGCACACTAAATCCCCTTAACAGTCACTGCCCATGTCACCATCAACACATTTTCACTTCTAATCTTGCAGAGTTAGAGGAAATTTTCCCCAGTGGAAAATGAAATGGAATTTCAGTCTGAGTGCCTGTTCTTCTTCCTGTCATAAGGGACTGTTTTCATGTTTTTTTACTTTCACATTTAGATAAATAAGAAAGACTTTTCCAGTCTGACAAGACTGTTGGCATGGGGAAACTATTTGTTTATCTTGGATGAGTGGATTTTAAGAAAAGGAAGAAACAATGGCAAATCTTTCAAAATTCTGAAAATTTCTAAAATTATCATAGTTTATGAAATGCTGCAATTTTGAGGAGTTCATAGTGAAGTTCTAGGAAGGATTGATTTAAAGAATTAAAATTATTTTAAATTACTTTGGAACTTAAAGCTGGAGAAAAGTACTCAAAATGAACATTACAGAAATTGAAGTACTTTTAAAAAGCATCTTCTTGTTTATTTCCTTGTCCTTGTGGCCCAGTTAGTAATGAGTTGGATTGCCAACTCAGTAGCAGGAGCCTTGAACCTACCATCTGCTTCCTGGGAGAAAGATGGGCAATCTCCTTTTGTGCAATTTATAGGCTTGGGAAAATGTACTGGAGGGTCATTTATGGGTCAGCTCTGACTCAACAGCACTTAACATTACAATAGTCCGTATAGTTAGATGTTACTGTCTTCCTTGTCATGTTAAAGAGAAACAGTGAGAAGTGGTAGTATGCTACAACGGGTAGGTGATCAACATACGTTGTCAATATTTGAGAAAGTTGTCTTGTTGTAAGTTTAGACATTCTGACAATCAAAGTAAGATATTAGAGTTACTAAACTGTTACATATCTTGCTGTTGTGTACCATAGAATCGGAACCAACCCATAGTTGACCCTCCAGTGGGTTTTCAGAGGACACAGGAGGAGATTTCCCATCCTTCTCGCATGGAGTGGCTGTTGGGCTCAAACCATGTGACTTTGAGATTGCAGCACAGCTTCTTGCCACTTGGCTACCATTACATAGACTCATTACATAATTTTTTCTGGAGTGGTGCTTATGTTTGTGGAAGTTGGAGCCTAATAATGGTATCTTAATTTTTTTTAAAAGCCAGAAATAAACAACTGTTGATCATCACTTGGACTTCTTATTTTAAAGCTCAGTCATTCCTTTTTATCATCCTTTAGTATTATCTTCACAATCCCACTTCTTAAAAAATTCTTTAAAAGCTAATTCTTTCCATAGTGAATTAAATTTGCTTTTTATTGTTCCCCAAAGTAGAAAAACAAGGAATCACTTTTGGAACCCCTGAAACTGTCTTCTCTAGTCCCCTCAGAGAATAAAGATATAAATAATTGGCACAAAGGGAGAGAGTGTTATGATTGAAGCCTTGTAGGGAGCTCTGTGGCCCAGTGGTAAGAACCTGCCTTGTGTTGCAATCCCAAAGGCACATGATTTGAATCCAGCAGTTGCTTTGTGGGAGAAGGCTAAGCAGTCTCCTCTTGTGTGAAAAACCTACGGGAGGGTCAGATATGAATCGGTTCTGACGTGGCAGCACACAACAACGACAACATGTATCTGTGTAAAGATGTCAGGAGCTCTGATAATGCTGTGGTTAAAGTATATAGCTTCCTAATCAAAAGACCTGGAAGCAGGAGTGGCATCCACTTCTGAAATGGCTCGCCTCTGGAAACTCTATGTACGAACAGTGCTCAGGCCGTTCGTTCATAGGGTCGCTATGAGTCATCTACAAGACTCGATGGCATCAAACAACAAACAAACAATCAAAAGACTGGTGGCTCAAATCTGTAGCCCTTCCTCAGTCTGGTTCTGTAAAGATTTACCACTTGAAAATTCTGCATGGTCACAATGGGTCAGAACTGATTGGCTAGTAGTTGAGTAACATGTACAAGGAAGTCTGGTGGCACAATGGCTTAGTACTTGCCCACTAACCACAAAGTTGAAAGTTTGGACCTCTTCATCAACTCTGAGGTAAAATACATTTGTGATCCATTCTCTCAAGATTATAGCCAGAACCTTCTAAGGGACAGTTTTCATCTGTCACATGGGACCACTATGAGAGAAAATTAATGAGGAAGCACCCAACAACAATCTTAAGTGTGTGATGAGAGAGAGAGATAATCCCGTGGGTTGGGTTGGTGGGGTTTTTTTTCCCCTCTAAGAGAAATGTCTTCTCAGATACTGTATTGAACTTGTACAAATATATCAAGTTTAGTAAGCTGTTCCCTTTTCACTGCTCTGCCTTGAAATGTTTGCAGTTCGTTTTAGTACTGTGTCCTCAGAAAGGCATTTAATCTCTCTGAGATTTGATGTCCTCTCTGGTAGTTTGTGATAACATTACCTGTTACAGAGGGATTTCCTGAGGAATAAGTGAAATAATGTTTGTTGTTTGCTGTTACGTGCCATCACCCACCTGCGACTCATAGCTACCCTATGTTCAACAGCCCTAAACCCTGTTCTATCCTGTGCCAACCTTGTCTCTGACACACCTACCCCTGTCACCCCAGTGACTGAATCAGTCCCTCTTGAGAGTCTTCCTCTCTTGTGCTGTCTAAAGCTGTTAACAATTTCAGACTCTTCACCATCTATCCAGATGCTGCCAATTAGTCCAGTGGTGAGAATCTTTGTTTTCTTGATGCTGAACTTCAATCCATATTGAAGGCTATAGTCTTTGACCTGTGGAAATTACTGAACAATATCATTGATATCACATGCAAGCAAGATTCTGCTGCAGACCATTATAAAAATGAATGGAATAGCACATCAACAGAGAACTGCCAGAAGTGCAGACTGGGTTTAGAAGAGGCCATGGTACTAGAGATATTATAGCTAATGTTAGATGGATCTTGGCTGAAAGCAGGGAGTACCAGAAGAATGTCTATCTGTGTTTCATTGACTATGCAAAGACATTCGACTGTGTGTATCACAGCAAATGGTGGCTAACGTTGAGAAGAATGGGAATCCCAGAACACTAGATTGTGCTTATGTGAGGCTTATTTCTTAGACCGGGAGGCAGTTGTCAGAACAGACCAAGGAAACACTGCATGGTTCAAAATTGGGAAGGGTGTACACCAGGGATGGGTCCTATCTTCACACCTTTTTAACCTGTTTGTAGAACAGATTTTTCAGGAGGCTGGGCTCTTTGAGGGGAAATGTGGCATCAGGATTGGAGAAAGACTCATCAACAATCAGTGTTATGCAGATGACACAATGCTGCTTGCTGAAATAATGTATAGGAAATATTTTTTATGAATCCTGATGCATTGGTTGTAGTCATAGCATACATAATTCCGAATCAAGTATATTTTGGACCAGATAAGAATGGAGAGTAAGATTTTGCATAGTCTAGTTGAAAAAAAAGATCGGGGAGTTCTGGTGGCTTAGTGGTAATGAGTTAGTTTCACTGCCAAACTGAAAGCACATGGTTTAGATCCACCAGCTGCGCCAAAGAAGAAAGAGAGGTAATCTTCTCTCATGCGATTTATAGCCTCTGAAAACCTGCTAGAGGGTCAGCTATGAGTCAGTTCCAATTTGACAGTACATAAAAAGTTGAAACATTATGGTTATCCATGAAACTGAAGAAAAGTAATGGAGAGAGTAAGGTAGAAGGGGAAACCTTGGATAGTTGTGCACTTGTGTAGATCCATGAGCCATGTAGGAATCTCATAAAAAGCAGGATGATGTTTTCTTGTTGAGAGACTTAATGGCAATGAGTAAGTGGGTGATTAATGGCCACACAGCCATGACTTCTGCACTAAATGGTAGTTGGAATAAAGTCCATGTAGATGTTAACATTGTACCTATAGTCCTGGCCAATATTGAGATATAAGATGGGCTCTGGAGTCAGTCTGAGCTTAAATTGCTTTGGGCTGGGTGGATGGTCTTTGGAAATCACTTACCCTTTTTATTCTTAGTTTCTTTGTAAAATGGAGTAAGTTGATGTTGCCAAAATCAAATAAGAGAATAAATGAAAATATTTGTATAATAATTGTTATTTGTTATTTTTATTATATTAGTTAATGATATTAACCAATGCAATGATTTACTAAGGACAAAATTAATGTGATTGTTATATTTTTTAAAATTAGGTAATCAATGAATGATTACTGGCTATATCATAAGATTATGAATGTTTTAAGTTAAGATTAAACACTTTACAAGGTTAGGTAAAACTTTCACTGAATATTGTGTCATGGTGACATATACAAATACTGCAAATTGTCCTATATCAACATTTCCTATGTCAATGGAAGGAATATTTTCCATCTAGAATCCATTTTATAAGCCAAGGGAATGTGGTAGTCAATCTACACATTAAATCTTCATTTTACAAACCTCACCCTCCTTTTATTTATTTCTTCCTCTTCTTTATTTTTTAATTAATGTTAATGAATGTTTACAGAGACTTTGGGTTTCCATTCATTCACTGTTGCCCACCCCCATCCCCAGTTTGCTCTTCCCTTTGAAAAGTAAAAGAAAAATTCTTTCATTGTTTTACAGTCCCTTCCAAGTCCACTACACTATGCAGACTTCATTCTGAACTTCTGTCATGAAAATAATACCTAATCATATATCCGTTTTAAACGGTTCTCTCCCTCGTCTGTTTCAATGCAGTACACATTATTGAACCCATCCTTCTCAGTCTCCTCCCAACCCAGAGGTCAGTTCTGCTTTACAACAGTGGCACCATACAGTATTTGTCCTTTTGTGACTGAGATACTTCACTCAACATAATGTCCTCCAGGGTCACCCATTTTGAATAATATTGCATTAGATCTTTTTTTCAATGCAGCATAGTATTCCATTGTGTGACTATACCACAGCTTCTCTATCCATTCTTCTGTTGATGGGAACTTAGGTTGTTTCCAACTTTTTGCTATTGTGAACAAAGCTGCGGTAAACATGGATGTGCATATATCTGCTTGGGTGGTGGGTATGGGTTTTTTTTTTGGTATATTCCCAGTAGTGGAATTGCTGGGTCAAATGGGATTTCTATTTGCAACTTTTTGAGCAAGAGCCATACAGCCTTCCATAGTGGTTGCACTATTTTATACTCCCACTAACAGTGAATAAAGGTTTCAGTTTCTCCGCAACCTCACCAGCATTTGTTGTTTGCTGTTCTGTTAAATTTTACTATTCCTACTGGGGTGAGATGATATCTCATAGTTGTTTTGATTTACATATCTTCTAGAGCTAGGTATTTTGAACATTTCTTCATGTGTTTGGCCATCTGAATGTCTTCTTTGGTGAAGTGTCTGTTCATATCCTGTGCCCATTTTTCAATTGGGTTGTGGTTGTTTATCTTTATCTTGTTGTGGTCCTCGGGAATTTTATAAATTCTAGATATAAGTCCCTTAGCTGACATGTCATGTCATTATCAAATATTTTTTTTCCCAGTCTGTGGCTTCCCTTTTTACCCTGTTGGAGAAGTTTTTGGATGTGCACAGGGATTTGATTCTTAGAAGGTCCCATCCATCTATTTTATCATCTCCTGGTTGTAGATCACCCTTCTTTTTTTGAGAGCGAGAGGCTGGGGTAGTGGAAGGACTTAGGCTATGGTCTTAGGATATTGATTGATGTAGTTACAAATATCAACTCTAGAATTTCCTTTCAAGCTTCATATCTCTTGATGCAAGGGCTCCCTCTACAGGTTTTGACAGCTTTCAGATCTTGCATGGGAGGCTATGTAAGCACCTGCTGTAGTTCCTTTCATTTATGAATGCCACTTTATTAATTGCCAAAACAATTGCAATATGACAAATAATTCTTCTTAAGGCACAATGGTGCCTCTTTACTGTAGAAACATCATAATCAAGTGGCAAAGAGTTGTGGCCACAGCCCTCTGGTTCACATTCCGAAGATGTTGGGGTCAAAATGGTACCTAGCCCATAGAACAACAAAATACAATGCATTTTCAAAGACTGTATCTCAGTTAAGAGGCCTTATTGTTGTGAACCATCGAGTCAGAGCCATCCCATATCTGACCCTCCAGGAGGTTTTCAGAGGCAGTCAATTGCACAGGAGGAGGTTGTCCATCCTCCTCCTGTGGGGCAGCTGGTGGATTCGAACCAAGACTGCTGCACAGCTTCTTGCCACTAGACCATCTGTGGATTTAAACAGCTCTTTCAGTGCCTGGTGTTCCTATCTCTTGAAAGAATGTTACAGATCCAGTGAGGAATAACGAACACCAACTTATACACTAATTAACTCTGAGATGTGTTAAGATATGAGATAAAATATATATGATTCATAAAAGCAACAGTGTGTATATTGGATTATATTCACGTAGAATGAAATAAAGAGATGATTGATTTCATAGATTAAACATAGGCATGTCAGCAATTATGTAGATAACAATATGGATGACTTGTTAAAGGTAAATATTGCAGTACTAAACGTGACATTGGATCACACCCTTAGAGTTCATTGGCCAAGGCCCAAGGATGGAAAGAACAATAATGTACCCACTGGGCAGCTGTGCTATTGCACTCAGTCTTTAGACACTCCTAAACAGTGAAGGGTAGAGGGAAATGAGGGAAAGAGAAGATATGAAGGAGAAAGTGAGGAGCAATACAGGGCACTGACAGGTTGGCTACACTGAGGCTTCAACTTATTTCAAGAGTTTTACCCATCTGCTTTCCCATTTGGAATGTATATTTGTGTGGCTACGTTTGTATTCCTATGACTAATGTTAATTGAGAAAGATTTTAACTAAACAAATTGCAGGAAAAACATCACAAATTATACAGTGGGATGTCAAATTATTTCTTGAAAGACACTATTTGATAAAACAAAACCTCTCCTTCTACATTATCTGTCCATAATTTTGCCAAATTAAATAACATTTGCTACATAACAACTATACACAAAGCACTTGTATATTTTTCAACCTTATCTGTTGATTCTACCTGTACAAACTTCTTTAAGCCTATCTTTCCATCTGTTAAATCTTGTATTCTTAAGTGTCAAGACCAAGCAACATTTTCTCACTGGTGAGATTTTTGTGGAGTGTGATTTATGGATGAGTTTTTAATGTCATGAAAAGTATTTTAACATAGAAGCTACCAAGTATATGCAAAAGTAGAAAGAGAAGTATATGTAATTCCGAATCATCCTTTATCAACATAGATCCGTCTTGTTTTATTTATATCCCCATACTTTCATTACCTTTCTCCTCAATTGTTTTGAAGCAAATTCCAGATATCACAATATAGAGCATTAGTATTTGTATCTCAAATACAAATATTACCAGTAATTGCTTAATATAATTACATATCCAATCCTCAAATTTCCCAGATTTCCCATGAACTTATTATATTTGGATTGTTTTAATCAGGATCCAGGCAATGTCTACACATTAAATTTAATTCAATGTGAATTGTATTCAAAGTGTATACCTCTTCTATCTTTTTAATAAATGGTTATAATTAAAATCTTTTTTCCCCTCTTGCCTTTTATTTGCTGATGAGTATTTTTCTACCATAATTTTGTTGGTTGCAACCTTATATTGTTTAACATTTCTCCATTTTCTGTATCTTTTGAAAATTGGAAATTAGATCTAGAGACCTGCTTAGGATGAGTTGTTTTAGTTAGAATAGCTCAAAGGCAGGGTTGTGTGTTCTTCAATGCGTCCCATCAGAAGCTCATGGTATCTGGCCAGAGTCTCTTGATCTCTTTCTTTATCATGCAAGGATAGGCGTGAGCAGGAATCAAGGATGGAAACTATCATATCTGAAGTAAGAGGTGAATATTAGGGAAAAATGATCATTCTTTTTATAAAATATTTTTCTTAATGATATTTATTCAGGTAGATTTACCTATGTTCTTGTTTGTTTTGTTTCTGGATTCTATCAGAATTCTTGGAAGGGAAAAGACCATTAAAAAGACATTTAACAACACACTTGTGTTCATTGTGGATGTCAAGGCCAATAAGCACCAAATTAAACAAGCTGTAAAGAAGCTCTATGACATTGATGTGGCTAAGGTCAACACTTTGATTAGACCTGATGGAGAGAAGAAGGCCTATGTTCGACTTGCTCCTGATTATGATGCTTTGGATGTTGCCAACAAAATTGGGATCATCTAAACTGAGTCCAGCAGGCTAATTCTAAATGTAATAAATTTTTCTCACCATAAAAAAAAAAAAGACATTTAAATAGTAGCAATACATGCAGAGCTCACATGATGAATTTACAAATGTTCATGGTATAAGAAGTGTTGTTAGTTCTTGTTTTCTACCTGGAGTTCTTGCTGGTTCCACCTACATTGAGTCCATTGAGTCCAGGGAATTTATGATGCTTCCACATGTGTTAGAGTAGAATTATGCTCTGTGGAATTTTCAACGGTTGAACTTTTGGAAGTAGATTAAGCAGGCCTTTTCATCTGATGTGTCTCTCTCAGTGAGCTTGAACTTACAGTCTTCTGGTTAGCAACCGATCACATTAATTAACCTTTTGCATCATCAAGAAATTACTCTTGATTGTTGGAATGTTCATTTAAGCTGGAAAAAACTTTGAGTGGTTCAGAATTGGGAGTCAGCAAGAGAAAGATGTTAAAGAGAGGGTTAATAGCTGTATTCTCAAAAGCAGCTAAATATGAAATAGAACAGGATGAAGATATGAGACTAGGATCATAGAAGTGGCTGAAAGCATACATTAAAAGAATTCTATATTATAATATAATATGGTTCTTAAGCATTTTTCTCTCTTCTTTTGACCTAATTTTATCCAGGGGTATTCGGAGTTTGGAAGTAGAAAGTGAAGTTAATTAAGGGATAAATCTGTTTCTCTAGATTAAGCAATTCCAACATTTTTTAGAATTTTAAATTGTTAGATTGTCGAATATTACTGTCGCTGTCTACTAGAAGCAAGACATTGCTAAAACAGGATCTACAACAGATAGCTAGGGATTATTGTTGTTGCTAGGTACCATCAAGTCAGAACTCATCCATAGCAGACCTGGTAGGTTTTCAAGGAACTATAAATTACATGGGAGGAGTTTGGCCCATATTTCTCCCATGGATCAAGTGGTGGATTCAAACCACATGCCTTTGAGTTGGCAGCACAACTTCTTACCACTAAGCCACCAGAAGTCCCTATTTTAAATCTGGGTTCAAAGCTTGACCCTACCTCTTTTTGGTCACTGAGGATATATTTTAAAATAATAGAATTCATCCACTGCTACTGTGCAACTCAATGGTGCTTTTGTAAATTTACAAAGTTGTGCAACCGTCTCTATAAATCCATTTTAGGACATTTTAATCACCACAATAAATGCTCTTATGCTCATTTATAGTTATTTCATATCCCCAGATCTGGAAACAACGAATCTGATTTCTGTCTCTCTATATTTGCCTTTTGTGAACATTTATTGTCCTGATTTTGGACTAAATAAATCATTCACTATGTAGTCTCTATGTCTAGTGTTTTTAATTGAGCAAGGTGGGGTTTTTTGTTGTTTTTTATAATTTTATTTTACTTTTTTACAGCTATGTTGCAGTATGTATCCATAGATTGTTCATTTGTATTTATAAATTGTATTATATGCCTACACCACATTTTATCTATCTAGGCACCAGTTGCTAGCACTGGTGGCTCAGTGGTAAGGAATTGTGCTGCCAATGTCAAGGTATGCAGTACGAATCCACCGATTGCTTTGTGGGAGAAAGATGGGCAATCTCCTCCTGTGTGACTTACGGCCTCTGAAAACCTGCTGGAGGGTCAGCTAGGGGTTGGTTCCAACTCAATGGTATATAGCACTATGGTTTTTCATGAAGAGAGTTTTATTTTTATGCTTCCTCTGAACCTCTACCCTCTACCCCCAAGCAGGTCTTGATCTTCCCCCATCAGGTTCCATCTCTCTTTTGAAAACAGTTATCTGCTAAGAAATTGTCTTTCTTTGGAGAAATGGAAATATCTTTATATATCTTGTAGTCACAAATACTGTAAAAAGCCAGTTCTTAGCCTGAACAAGATGTTTCTGTTGTGTTAAAAACAACCAACTTGAGGATGTGGTTGTGTCTCTTAATGATTGTTTCTTATGCATGTTTCTTCTTGTTTCTTATATTTTCTTCTTTAGGTGAAATATTTCAGAGATAAGAATTTTGAAAAAGAAATGTGTATATATCTCTATCTCTACCTATATTAAGGTGACCAAGAAGTTAATTGATTTTAAGTGAGTCCACAAAATATGTTTTGAAGATTGTATTATTGGCAATAAGAAGTGAAAGCAAACAGTGTTAAGTATAGGAAAGTGATTGGAGGGATGTCTCTTTTAAGAAGTGATATCAAGAAAATAACTCAATAATAAAAAAAGGTTTATGGATTATAAAATAGTTTTTGTAAAGATTTTTAATATTAAATATCACACAATATAAAGTTTGAAAAATCATTCATCAAGTACTATTTTTTCGGGATTGCAGTGGAGTTTTCTTATCTTCTTTTTTTTTCTCCTTGTGTATGTTGTTGAATCAGACCCACTGGCAGGGGAGATTGCCTCTCCTTCTCCAGCAGAGTATCTGGTGGATTCTAACCACGTACCTTTGAGATTGCAGTGCAGCTTCTTGACACTAGGTCACCAGATCTCCTTTATGTACTATTTATTTTTAGGGAGAGAGTGGTGACAAAAACCGTGCTGGCCCCTCTGGGACTTGGGGACAAGAAACAAGGGCCAAAGGTGAATCCTCAGGTCTGTCCAGTGTGAAGGTCAGGTACCATCTGTGATAACTAAGTGACTATTTGAGTTGAAACTAGTTCAAGTGCATCCACCACCAATAACAATATGATCCAAAATATACTATCAGACTTGGGAAGGCAGCATAGGATAATGTGGTTATTGGTTTATTTTGGTTTCCACTTGCACCTCCCACAAACAGAACCATAATCTTCAAAGAAATGATAAACCAGATAAAAATAGCACTGCTATGCCTGAAATAGAGCAGAAGACCTGGAGCCCACCATAGTGAAGCCTGCTGACCCTCTCTCAGAAGTAACTTCCTGACATGCTAGGGGTTCCAGGAGGGTGGCCTGTATACCTACATCCATGGAGTTTTCAGTGCTCCATAACCAGATTCAAAGTCTTTATATTGGTGTTGACTTACTGTCTTTTATTCAGGTAAAAATATCATTTTGTCATATCATGTACTTTAATAAGACAGAAAACTTAATGATATGAAGCCATTGTCTTCCTATAAAGAAGTTTGTCTTTTTCTTAAAAAAAGGAAAAAAGTTGCAAAGTTTCTCAAATATTGTCGGGCTTTTTAGAAGCTGTGTCATCCTTAAGTAAGATTTACTTTGATGGGAAGCACCTGAGGTGTACCTTTAACTGGCCACTGGCTAATGTAGCTATTTACTGTGTCATTTTGTGTTCCCTCCACTCTGTTGGTGCATCAGTGCAAGGGTCTCATTTTATTGTCTCCAAGATGGGTAAAAGGAACTTTCTTTGTCCCTTCTGTCCTCATTTTTATTTTTCCTTTTCTCATCTTTAATTTTGTGATGATTCATGTGTTTTACCTTTTACCAGTGCTTCTCAATATCTGGAGACATTTTTACTATCAGGAGGGGACGGTGATGCTCTGGCTTCCATAGCTGGAGGCTAGGGACCCTATTAAACATTCTACAATGTGTACGACAGTGTCCCAGAAAGAACTGTGTGACTCGAAGTGTTGGTAGTGCCACGGTTAATAAACTGTTTTAATTGTCAATTCACTCACTCAAATGACAACATTTTCTTTTGTTTGAAAATAAAAATATATCAAGCATGTTTATAGGGAAAGCAGGGGTCAACAATTCTCCTCTCATAAATTCTAATGTCAAGTTGGCTTATTTTTAACCATGTTTGCAGACGTGAGTTGATACCCCTTTGTAAGAGAGGAAAAGTAAAAGGCTTAATGAGTTAAAGACTTTACTGAGCTTGGAATTGCCAGGATGCTCAATTTTATTATTATAATTGTCTCTCAACTAAGTTTTGGTAATATTGTTCTTATGTGGTGGAACTACCTCATAGCTGACCCTACTGCAGGTTTCCAAGGTTGTAAATCACAAGGGAGGAGAGCTGGTGGATTTGAACCACCTACCTTTGGGGTTGGAAGCATAATGATTTTATATGATCCTCTTAAAATGTCAGTAGAAGTTATTACTGGGCAATAAAAAAATAACACCCATTGTTGTCATCTTTATACCTTTTTTATGCAATTGTTTTTCCCCCAATGAGTGAAGATATTCCTCACAGAAAAATTAAACTTTTTTTTTTGTACTTGAAAGAAAATACCTGCCTTATACAGTGAATCTTTTTACTTTGCCATTTCATCAAATGTTTACTTAGAGAACTTCTGAGTAAAAAAAAGTTAAACTAACTTCTCTATCATGGGATTTTTTTTTTTCTTTTTAGAGCTTCTAAGATATAAATATGTATAGGAAATCTCCAAGAGGAAGCACAGCTAATGTCAAATATTATTCAATCACAGAAGCCAATCACAGAACATAAACAGGGTCATCGACATCACTAAATCCTGCTCTATCTTGTGCCAATCTTATTGTCTCTGATACACCTACCGTATTACTCCAGTCACTGAATCAATCCATCTCATCAAGGGTCTTCCTCTCTTGCATTGTTCCTCCACCCTCCCTAGCATGACGTTCCTCTCCAAGGACTGATTCTGCCTTGCAACATGCCCAGAGTATTTCAGACTAAGCTTCAGAATTCTTACCTCCAAGGTGCAGCCTGGTCTCACCCAGATTTAACCCTCTCTAGGATGAATCTGTTTGCTTTCCTAACAGTCCATGGTACATTCAATACTCTTATTCATCATCACAGCTCAAAGGCATCAACTCTCCTTCTGTCATCCATAGTCATCATCCAGCTCTCTGATGCATAGCAAGTAATTGCAAAGACTATGGCCTGGATCAGGTGCACCCTAGTCACCAGACTGACATCATTACTCTTCAGTACTTTGGGGGGGGTCTCTGACAACAGACTTTCCCCAATGCAATTCATCTTTTAATTTCCTGGCTACTTGTTCCAGGAGTTTTGATTGTGAAGTCTAGCAAATTAAAGCTGTTAACAATCTCAATATATTCACCATCTATCAGAAGTTCACTAAAAAAACCCAAACCAAAACAAAAAAACCAACACACACAAAAAAACCCAAACCAAAACAAACAAAAAAAAGTTCAATACACATTAACACCTGTATCTATTAAATCTTTAACCCCTGTCTCAGTAAATTGGCATAAATTTTGCTACAGAAACAACAACATCAAAAAAACTACATTAGAGCTGGATGCCACTGGTGTTTGATTTGGTACAGTGCAGCCCTAGTGTTCTCAAAACAACCCCACAAACTGATTGCTCTTGAGTTGGCACTGATTCGTAACAGAGCTACCAGTTGGTTTTCTGAGATTCTAAATTGTACAGGAGGAGATTTCCTGTCTTCTCATATGAAACAGCTAATGAATATGAAACTGCCTGCCCTTTTTTGCCTAGTGGATGACCTGCTAGGCCACCAGAAGTGCAGCGGAAAAGAAAGAATGTATAAGAAAAACAGTTGGTCCAATGGTGGTGGTGGTTGTTTGTTTTTGTCAAATGGAATACAACTCATAGCAACCCTATGAACAACAGACCTAAACCCTCTTATCCTGTGCCGTCTTCACAATCTCTGACACACTCAAGCCCGTTCTGCAGTTGCTGTGTCAATCCAACTGGTTGATGGTCTTTCCCTCCTTCACCATTCTCACACCTTTCCACGTGCGTGATGTCTCTCTGTAAGGAATAGCATCCCTTCACAACATACCCAAAGCCTGTGAGACAAAGCTTCATCTTATTTGCCTCCAAGGAGCACTAGCTGCACCTTCTCCAAGACATAGCTGTTTGTTCTTTTGACAGTCCATAGAATCTTCAGCATTCTTCTCCAAAACCACAGTTCAAAGACGTCAGTTCTTCTGTCATCCTTCTTCATTGACAAGCTCTCAGATACATGGATGGTGTTACAGAGTTGACTCTAATTCACGTCAACTTCATGTGTGTCAGAGTAGAACTGTTTGCAATGATTTTTTTTTCGGAAGTTGATCACCAGGCCTTTCTTCCAAGCACTTCTAGAACCTCCAACCTATCATGTAGCAACTGAGTGCATTAACTCTTGGCACCACCAACAATTCTAGAGGACCCTGACCCAGGGCCCAGGACTCCACTTCTGCTTTTACTGAGCAGCTCTGCCTCACTTCTTTGGATTTTGTTTGCAAAGAGGATTAAACTTTTAGAAAAATCAGTTTTGTATAAAATATAAAATAGCTTATGATGATCATGGATGAAGTACTGATCAGATTGAACTAAGAAAAGAAGATATGAAAAATAGAAATATTTACATAGCTTGTGCCTAAATCCTCTTACAGTTCCATTTCTGTTTTCTCTGTCTTCTCATTTGGTGACATTGGGCAGAAAGGCTTGCCTGGCCCTCTACGCCCCCGGCTACAGCTCACTAGGTATTAAAATAAGTGATGTAAATATGCCAGGACTTTCTAGTCTTTGAACTTATGGATAATATGGAGCAATTGTGGCTAGTATAGGAAATGGAATTAATGTAAGTGTAACAGTAAAATTGTAGCTACTATTTAGAGACAGCCTCCAGCAACATAAAAGTGGTGTAAGAACAATAGGGCCTTGAAACATACATTGAGCATGTTGTCGGTAGGGGTCAGACCCTGAAAAAGGACAGCATGCTTGGAAAGCCGGAGGATCACAGAAGTGGAAGACCCTCAGCAAGATGGATTGAGGCAATGACTGCATAATGGGCTTGAGCACAGCAGAGATCATGAAACATGGCACAGGATAACGCTAAGTGGTGGTGAAGGCTCAGAGGGCCGCTGTGCGTTGAAGTTGACTGGGTGGCACCTATAGACAGCAACAATCATTAGCTTCTCAAACACTAAACAGGATATATACAGTTTGATGGGAAAATGTCACCGTTAACAATGGTTTGCTGTTCTTGCTGGTTTCTGGGCTACAGGGGGCCATTTGTGTCTAGCTGCACACTCGCAGCATAGTCAACTACGTCCTTTTCTGCACCCAGAGTTTCCCAATCACTTGGGAACTTTCAAATGATGAGGAAGCTTAGTCTTGTCCTAGCTGAATGGAATAGAAATCACTGGGATTAGAGCTTGGGTACTCTAGTTTTAACAGTTGCCTGTCAGTAGCCAAGGTGAGAACCCCTGCTCTAAGCCCTGGGTCTGTGTTATTGATACTCATTGCTGTTGTTATTGTTGTATACCATAGAGTTAGAACCGACCCATAGCTGACCCTTCGTCGGGTTTTCAGAGGCAGTTAATCCCACGTGAGGAGACTGTCCATCCTTCTCTTGTAGAACAGCTGATGACTTTGAACTGCATGCCTTCAGGGTTGCAGCACAGCATCTTGCCACTAGGCCGCCTTTGAGCTGTGGTGCTGGAGAAGAGTATTGAATGTACCATGGACTGCCAAGAAAACAAACAGATTCGTCGTAGAGAGGGTTAAACCAGGCTGCTCCTTGGAGGCAAGGATTCTGGGGCTTCGTCTGACATACTTTGGACATGTTGTAAGGAGAGACAGGTCTTTAGAGATGGACATCATGCTGGGTAGAGTAGAGAGACAGCGTAGGAGGGGAAGACCCTCTATGAGGTGGATTGATTGAGTGACTGGGGTAATTGGGATGGGTGTGTCAGAGGCAATGAGATTGGCACAGGATAAAGCACAGTTTAGGGCTGTTGTACACAGGATCGCTATGAGTCGCAAATGACTCGACGGCACATAACAACAACAACATGATCAGCTTCCGTGCCCATCTAGCAATGTGGGACTTCCAGGCCCTCACACATTTCAGGAAACAAAATTGGACATCTAAAAGTTACCATGTAATTTCACATAACTTTTCTTCTGCCTCAGCTTTTGTTTTTTTAAACCAGTTCATTGTCATTATTCCTGGTCCCTGACACCACAAAAGCTATTTTGCTGTCTTTACCACAGCTAAGCTTCAAAATGGAGTGATTCATACCTGAATAATTGTGCTGAGTCTAAAAAGTGGAAACATTCAAAATAAACTTCTTTTCAAATAGTGAAACTTCTTAGTAAGTAGAAGACAGAAGCACCTTAAGATAATAAATAGGGAAAATCCTGTGTTTAAATGAAACCACCTACTTCTGAGGAGAGGGAAGAGCTCTGTCGAGGGCAAACGTGCTTGGATCCGTGTGAAGCCTTCCAGTCTGTCAAAGTTCTCGCTTCCTGTGCACAGTCCACAGCTGGCGAGTCAATTCTGATTTCTTGCAACCCTGCTGGAAAGAGAAGCAGCAGCTCTAGTATTTCCTGAGGCTATAAATCTTTTTATAGAAGTAGACTGCCTCATCTTTCTCCCAGGGAGTGGATTTGAAATGCTGACTTTCTGGTTAGCAGTTGAGTACCTTAGCTGCTGCACCACAGGGCCTTTTGCTTCCATAACTGATTTTTTTATTAGTTTGCATATAGTCATTTACAAACATTATGTTTCTCTCATTTATACTGTGTTGTACAATCATTCACATTTATGTAAGCATTTGTATATATTGTTCAATTCATGCACATTTTGTTTCATACAATCACTTCTATACATTGTTTCATATAATTAATTACTATTGATGTATGACTTATATTACCCCATATCATCACCTTATGGCAGATCTTTAAAAACTGTTCTTTATCTGTCAGCTGGGTATCAAAGCAAATGCTAGGAACATGTTGCCTACTGTGTGTGGGCACTGGAAAATACAGCAAAAAGCTGTTTCCTTAAGAACAACGTTACTTTCCTACTTAATCTTGAACATGCACAGTTAAGAGAACAAACACATGGCTTTGCAAGAATTTGCTTAAGCAATGAAGCCAGGTTTGACCACCAGTCTTGTCAGCAACAAGATCTCAATTCAGCTGTGCTGTTCTAGTTTCTTCCCTCTCTAAATCTAGTGCCAGTTTTCTGTCTCTGCTCTCTGGGAACGACTTCCTTATTCACACAAGAACACCTTGAACTGTTTGCATTAATCCTCACGAGCTGTGACTCATCTGGCTTCCTGCCCTTTCTCATGCCCTCCGGTTAAGGCTGTGTTCAAACTCCATCCTGACTAAAACTAGGTCGTGATGCCTCCCATTGTAGAGAACCAAAAGATCCAAAATGAGTACTGTCTCATGTCCAGTCCCACCTGAAAGGAGATAAGCTTTTCTTCCACAGAGGTCTGTGTCCTGATGCTGCTTAGCTGCGAGCCTTGACCAAAGCTGACTCCTGAGACTTCCCTGGATAGGCTGGGTCTTTTGACATCCTGCTCACAGAGGGAAGTATTTCTCTGAAGACACCTACCTCATTTTCCTCACCTGAGGTTGCATCATTACTGCGAAGAGAAAAGAATGGAAAAATCAAATTGGTGGTGTTCCATTTGAATCATGTTAAGGCAACCTAATCAGTGACATTTCTTTTCTTGCATAAGTTTGCTCATTTGCTCCCCTCTCACTCTACAAACGACTTGAATCCACTTTAATTGCTATTGTTGGTATTCTGTTTAGATGGCTTTGATGGAAGCCCTTCTAGCTGTTATCTTTTAACACATGGGCCCAAACGGGTCTGTCTTCTTTCTCCAACCAGGGGGAAAACAAAGGCTTGGCCAACTACAGAAGTGATTTGCTCCGGTACTCACTTATCTTTGTTACTGGAATACTGGCTCATTTTTTGATTGCTGTTGTTAGAGGACATGGAGTTGATGACCACTTGTAGTAACCCTATGAACAATAGATCTGAATCTTGCCTTATCTTGTGCCTTTCTTACTATGTCTGATAAACTTGAGCCCACTATTACAATCACTATGTCAGTCTATCTTTTTGGGGTTTTTCCTTTCTTTCTCTGACGCTCTACCTTTCCTACAATAATGTTCTTTTCCAAGGATTGGCCCCTCTTCACAATATGCCCAAAATATAGGAGACAATGTTTCACCCTCTTGGCCTCTAAAAAGCACCCTGGTTTCACTTTATCTAAGACAGATTTGTTCTTTTGGCAGTGCGCTCAGTACTTGTCTTCAACACCATAGCTCAAAGGCATTCTTTATTCTTCTGTCACCATTATTTGATGCACAACTTCTAGATGCATAGGAAGTGATTGAAAAGAACATAGGTTTCAAGTTGGTCTATTTGAAGACTAAGGTGTATCTTACCCAAGTCATGGTACACCCTACTGTTTTCTATGCATGGGCAGCAAATAGGAAACACTTCAGAAGAATTGATACTTTTGAATTATGTTGTTAACTAAAAGTACTGAATATACCATGAGTTGCCAAGAGAACAAATAAATCTGTCCTAGAGGAAGTGCAATCAGGGTTTCTCCTTAGAGGCAAAGATGGTGGAACTTTCTCTCACAGAGTTTTGGGCATATTGTCAGGAGGGACTGGTCCTTGGAAAAAGACGCCATGCTTGGAAAAGTAGAGGACCAGTGAAGAAGAGAAAGACCCTCATTAGATGAACTGCTACAGTAACTGTCAAAAAAGGGTAGGGTATGACAGCGATTGTTGGGATGGTGCAGGAAAGGGCAGGGTTTCGAACTGTTATTCATTGGGTTACTGTGAGTTGGTGTTTACTACATTTGTTGTTGCTGGGTTCCACTGAGTCACGCACAACTCATAGCAATCCTTTGAACAAGAGATCTGAACCTGCCATATCCCGTGCCATTTTCGTCATCTCTGACACACTTGAGTCCATTGCTGCAGTCACTGGGTCAGTCCATCTTGTCAAGGGTCTTCAGTCCTGCCACCATCCACCTTTCCATGCATGAAAGCCCTTTCCAAGGAATAATCTCTCCTAGCAACATGCTCAAATTATGAGATTTTCTTCCTCCTTGCTTCCAAGGAATATTCTGACTGCACTTTTACTAAGTCATGTTTATTATTTTGTCAGCCCATGGGATATTGTCGCCTAAAAATAACAACAATATATTTATTCAGTCAACCAACCAACCAACCAACCAATCAACCACTCAATACTGACTGAGCATTTTTTATGGCAGATTAATAAGCTAAAAGATGAAATAAAATAAGTGAAAAGAACCATGGACCCAGCTCTCATTCTGCTTATATAAAAAACCATGTTTTGTATTCAGAGAATATGGGGCAGGGGAGGCAGAAGGGCTATTGGACTTGAGTAAAATGACAGGGTTAAGCAGGGTCCCAAGGTCAGAGCAACATGTTTCTTCTTAATCTTAAGAGAAATTGGAAATCAGAGAAGGGTGACATGAATAAGCAGGTGTTTAGAAAAGATTTGCTTTGGCTGTCAGCTGTAGAATAAATGAGGATACCTAGAAGAAACATGAGACTATGGCCCTTGCGCCAAGAAGAAAAATACAATCTATACACCAATTCTACAGGACACATCACCTTTGCTTCGGAAACATTACCACTAAACTAAAGAGACACTGGTCACAGCATAAGGAATTGTCAGCAGCTGACGTGTTTGGAATCACAGAAGCCAAGAAAGCTTCAGATACAAGCTGTCAGATCAAGGGTTGGACAATGGAAGATAAATGCTGAAGGGAGTGGGTAGAAGTGGAAGGGGTATCCCGGTGGAGGGTGGAGCTGGGAAATAAGTGGGTCAAGACACTGGGCCAAGGGCAGGGACAACACTGTAACTAATGGTTAACTCCACAATGAGGGATATATCTTTCACTTTTCTATAAATTGCTTGTCTGTCAGATACTTCTCTAAATCTGAACATTCAGATTAAGACAGATTAGGAAGAAGAATTGGCCATCCACTTCCGAAATAGCAGGCCTCTGAAAACCCTATGTATAACCTACAGAGAGTCAAGGACTGCAGCCTTCAATATGGATTGAGGCTCAATATCAAGAAGACAAAGATTCTCACCATTGGACCAATTGGCAGCATCAGGATGGATGGTGAAGAGATTGAGGTTGTTAACAACTTTAGTCTGCTTGGCTCTACAGTCAACACTCTTGGCAACAGGAGCCAGGAAATTAAAAGACATATTGTGATTGGAAAATCTGCTGTTAGGGACCTCTCCAAAGTACTGAAGAGCAATGGTGTCACTCTGGGGACTAAGGTCTGTCTGATACAGGCCCTGGTCTTTGCAATCACTTGTTATGCATCAGAGAGTTGGACAATGACTAGGGAGGATAGAAAGAGAATTGATGCCTTTGAGCTGTGGTGCTGGAGAAGAGTATTGAGTGCACCATGGACTGCTATAAAACAAACAGATTCATCCTGGAGAGGGTTAAACCGAGCTCCTCCTTGGAGACAAGGATTCTAAAGCTTCATCTGACATACTTTGGACATGTTGTAAGGAGGGACTGGTCTTTGGAGAAGGACATCATGCTTGGGAGGGTGGAGGGACAGTACAGGAGGGGAAGGCCCTCTATGAGGTGGATTGATTCAGTGACTGGGGTAATCAGGATGGGTGTGTTGGAGGCCAGGCGATTGGCACAAGATAGAGTAGGGTTTAGGGCTGTTGTACATAGGGTTGCTATGAGTCCCAAGTGACTCGGCGGCACACAACAACAACAACAACAGCATGTAGTCCTCTGATTTTCCATATTGTTATTGTTATGTGCCATCAAGTCAGCCACTACTCATAGCAACCCTACGTATAACAGCTCTGAACCCTGCTCTATCTTAAGCCAATTTCATTGTCTCTGACACACTTACCCCCATTACTCCAGTTACTGAGTCAATCCACCTCATCCAGAGTTTTCCTTTCTTGCTCTCTGCCTCCACCTTTCCAAGCATGATGTTCTTCTCTAAGGACTGGTGCCTCCTGGCAATATGCCCAAAGTAGTCAGATGCAGCTTCAAAATCCTTGCCTCCAAGGAGCAGCCTGGTCTCACCTTTTCCAGGACAGACAGGCTTGTTCTCTTAGTTGTTGTTGTTGTTGTTGTTAATTGCCTTAAAGGCCCTTGTTTAGAAGGATTTGAACCATGCAAGTCCACTTACACGGACTTTTGTCCTTTTTGTTGCTATTGCAGTGTGTTCAAGTAGTACTCTCACCTCCATGTAAGATAATAGTGTTACAATGTGTTTTATGCCAGCATTTATAACACTTAAGCCCATGAAGTTCAAGTCCATGTTTTTCAAAGATTAAATCTAACTTATACATGGATTCTTAAGGTTACCGGTCAGTACTCCTAACCACGTTTTTCAAGGATCTTCATATTTAGATATCTGCCTCGGCAAAATTAACACTAAGCATAGTCATGAAGTTAGAAGACTAAATCTTAGCACTTCATTTTATTTTTAACTTAATCATAAGAAACATAGACTACAAAAATTCTGAGGTCAGTGCACTTTTTAATCACTCTACAAGTATTGACAAATTAGTATCTATCAAGCCATGCACAACACTTTAATGACTGGGGGTTTTGTTCCTCAGATCAGTTACAGTTTAATGAATAAATCACTTTTGTTTGGCACATAAAGGAAGCAATTTTCCATGCTGTAGGAAGTCAACTTTAGATACAGATGTTCTCGGGAAAACACTTTGAAAACAATTAGGCCACAAGAGAAAGCCAGATGGAAGGCCTTGTGTAAGTTCTCCACAACATCCTTTCTTTCTTAGTTTTTCTTATAAAAGGGATCTCTGGTGCCCTAGTCATAAGAAATTGCAGTGCAATTCCAAAGGCACATGGTTTGACGTTGAGTCAACTTAAATCAACCCAATATGGCAGGGAAGACCTGACACATTTAAGTTCTAAGTCTGTAAATCTTTACAGAAGCCATACTAATTTTTTAGAGTGACTGGTGGGCTTGAACACTCAATCTTTAGATTAGCAGTATAATGCTTAACCTACTATTATATTACACTTGGCCTTCTTGAAGAGGCACAAGAAGTTTTAAAATACCTGAGGCAGTTAAAAAAAGTTTTGGGGGTTTATGAAAATTGTTTTGGCGCTACTAAAACAAACACAATGAAATCTAGCTAAGAAATTATGTTAATCTTAAACATCAAACCCAAAATCTTATAAACCTTTAGGTTCTATCCAAAGTTCCTACATCAAAGAATTTTTACAGAGAAGGTCATTTTTCTGGTGGGCTCCACACTAACTCCTGCAAATTGAGTTAACTTGTTGTTGTTGTTGTTGTTGTTGTTGTTGTTAGGTGCCACTGAGTCAAGTACAACAAGAGTAACTCCATGAACAACAGATCTGAAGCCTGTCCTATCCTGTGCCATTCTTATACTCTCTGATACACTTGAGCCCATTGCTGCAGTCACTGTGTGAATCCATCTCATTGAGGTTCTTCCACTCTTTCAATGATTTTCCACCATTCCAAGCATGATATTGCTTTTCAAGGAATAGCCTCTCCTAGCAACAAGTCCAAAGTATGAGAAACAAAATTTGGCCATCTTTGCCTCTAGGGTATGCTCAGGCTGCATTTTCTCTAAGCTATTCGATTCATCTCAGAATCTTTTGACAATCTGCATATTCCCTTAGTAAAGTCCTTTCTATGTAGCCTAATATCTGGACCCCTTTATCTCTTGAAATCTGATTGTTCCTAGCCCCTCTCTAGGCTTTGAGTCATAACAGCCCTACAAGGTTTCTGATATTCCTCACCTTATAGCCCTGGCTTTTCCATACACTAGAGGGTACATTTATGGTTCTTTTTATTCCAAATTCACCAAATTCCAAGCCTCTTCTTGCTATTTGGCTGGTCCTCAACTTGTCTCAACTTGTTGGGAGCTCTGGTGGCCTAGTGATAATAAACTGTAACGCAATCCCAAAGGCATGTGGTTCAAATCTACCAGCTACTTTGTGGGAGAAGGATGAGAAATCTCCTTTCCTGTGATTTATTGCCCTTGAAAACTCACTGGAGAGTCAGCTATGAGTCAATTATGACATAAAACAATAACAACATGTCTACTCATATAATTTCTAAATCATGCACTGGTATTCCTGATATAAGTAAGAAAATCAAGGTTCTACATTTTCTTTGAAGGATATTTTTGTTGAGTGCCATCAAGTTGACTCCAACTCATCACAACCCTATGTACAAAGGACAGGAACGCTGTCCCATTCTGCACTATCCTCACAATCTACATTGTGCTTAAGCTCATTGCTACTGTCACTGTGCCAGTCTGTCTCATTCAGGGTCTTCCTCTCCTTCACTAACCCTCTACCTTTCCAAGCCTAATGCGCTCTTCCAAGAACTGGCTCTTCCTCATAGTGTGGCCAAGGTGAACGAGATGAAGTTTTAGTATTCTTGCCTTTAAGGAACACCTGGCTGTATTTCTTCCAGGACGAATTTGTGTCTTCTCTTAGCAGACCACTCAATACTCTGTCAACACCACAATTCAAAGGTGTCAGTTCTTCGTCAGTCTTCCTTAGTCATTGTTCACTTTTCAAGATAGGATACAACTAATACTGTGGCTGAAGTCAGTTCTCGCAGTATGAGGAAAATGAAGGGGCACTGTGGAAGCTGTTATGGAGAGCACTGTTGGTTCTTATATTTTTCTCTGATGTGATACAACAGAGATATAAATGTCCTGATATCACTAGGGGAGTTTTGACTTCAGGAACAAAGTTAAACCAACATAACCAGCACCAGCCTAAAAGCATTCAATACAGAAAAGCCACATACTTTAAAACAATGAATACATTTCCTCGCTTACTTGGAAAGATTCTAGATTCTGAGCAGTTAGTTATTACAAGCTGCTCACTAAACCTCTGGTTTCTGTACTTCCTGGGCACAATGGTGGGCTACTCTGACAGTAGTCTCCACTGCCATTAAATACAGTTATGAGACTAGTTCTCACCAAAGAAATGTGGGAGAGATTTTTTTTAATTTAAAATAAAATTTTTTATTTTATACTGGTTTACTTACAAAGTTCATATACATTGTTTTTAAACAGGATCTTTCTTATATCCTTTGCCTCCTCCTCCCTCCACCCATCAAATTGTGCGACCCTGTGATTAACTTCCCTCATTCTTACACCTCAGCTCCCTCCACCTTGGATCCTCATTCTATGATAATGATTTTATACTCTTATTTGTCCTTTTGGGACTGAATTAATTTAGTATAATGTTCTCCAATCTCTTCCAATTTTCAAAATCATTGCTTCTGCATGTTGCATAGTATCTCAGGAAGAGATTATTTTTAAGAAGCAGATGTGATTCTTATAGTCTCCCCTTCTGCCAAGAAGATGTTGAGAAAAATAAGTAGAAAGTCAGGTTCTCTGAAATTTTCTGTAGAAGAAAATTGCACACCAACCAGGAGCACATTATATTTCACTGTTTGAGCCATTTATACAGTTTGGAGTCTTATTGGTATTGCAGCCCAGTCTACAATAACTAATACAAAAACAAATCCATTGGTGATAAGTTGGAACTGACTCATCACTGACTCTCCAGATAGTTTTCAGATGCTATAAATCATAAATCATGTGAGATGATACTTCCCATCTCTCTCCCTTAAAGCAGCTCTTGGATTTGAACTGCCTTCCTTTGGGTGGGCAGTGGATTTCCTTCCAAGTGGAACTAGTTCCTCGGCGAACTCCACTAGGCCACCACAGCTCCTTTAACTAACATTAGACAGGAAGCTCTGGTGAAGGTCATGTATTTTGAGTTTCCCCTCTATTTCTAGGCTGAAGGTATCTTGGAGATTGCTCTGTTAGTTCTGTGATCATGTGACCATGATGATTACTATTGATGATCTTTGGAGACAAGGGAATTTCTTTTGCGGAGCTTTCTCTAGGGGCAGTCATAGTTCAGTGGCAGAATTCTCCCTTTCCATGATGGAGACTTAAATGCCTTCTCCAGCCAGTTTACCTTAAGCACAGTCATCACTTGTCTAACATGGAGACTTGCATGTTGCTGCAATGCTGAACAAGTCTTAGCAGAACTCCCAGACTAAAAAGAATAAAAAGACCTAAAAGTTTTCCAGAAAATTCATCAGTGAAAATCCTGTGAATCAAAAAAGTTAAATCCCACAGGGCCTGCAGTCACTGTAAGTCAGAGGCCAAATCAAAGTCAGCGAATAACAACAGTGTTCTCGAGGTTCCACTAACAGCCTACCACCATGAAGAGTGCCCTCAGCCAGGGTCGGTCAGTCATGCTCAGGACTGAAGGAAGCACCATACAAGTCAATTCTTCTTGTGAATAAAAAGTGTACATGGAGCAAAGACTGTAGGAAAGCTCAACTCATGAATCCACCTCATAAACGTCTTCATTTTTTTTTTGTTTGCTTACAAAGTTCATATAGTGTTTCATGATTCTTCATTCACATTGTTTCATACAATCATTCTCATGCATTATGCTTAATAAAATTAATCACTATTACCTTGCCCATCATTACTCTATCTTTTCGCCCAGATCTTTTCAGGAAGACTCCCATAAAGACTTCCCGTTCCTCTAAGAAAAGCATTAAGGGTGTGTCAGAAAGGACAGGGATACCGGAATTGACTTTCAACAAAGATAAAGAAACAACAATAACCTCAGCAGGTGTGCAAAGTGCGTTCATTCTCTCTGTCTCCACAGCCCAATCTACTCTGCATTAAGATTCTTAATGAGATTCAAAGTCATTAAGACCCTCCTGTTGCTACAGGGCCTATTCCTTCAGGGGTCAACAGGCATATCAAACATCCCTTCCCCCTCTCCATTCCCTCTTAATCTGGGGAGTTGCTGGTATATCCAGAGGTTGGTAAATGGTACATCATGGCATCACCCAACCTTCTGACCCTTAGGTCATGAACCTAAATGGTCAAAGCCATTTGGGGATCAAAGAGGCACAGTCTTATATTTCTCTTTCCAATTTATTGTTGAGAAAAATCACTGAGACCGCTAGAGGACCTGGAGCAGGTTAGAGCTTACTAGGTCACAGGGGAACGAAGGGGGCCACCCTGATGTCTACAAGAGTGAGTCTGACATGCAGTCAGATTCTCTAAGGCAAGGGCTACCACAGTAAGTAGGTGGGCTTAGGGCCCCAGTAGTTTTCCTGAAAAGATCAGGAAAGGTGTACTCCAGGGATGCATCTTATCCTCATACCTTTTCAATCTATATGTGGAGCATATCGTCCAGGAGGGTGGACATTATGAAGGATGTTGTGGAAACAGGATTGAAGGAAGACTCCAGCAATATGTTTTATGCAGATGACACAATCCTATTTGCTGAAACTGAGGAAGAACTGAAACATTTGCTGCAGAAGGTCAAGAACTGCAGTCTTCAATACTGATTAAAGCTCAACATTGAGAAAACGAAGATTATCACCACTGGGCCAATTGGCAGCACCATGATAAATGGAGAAGAGGTGGAAATAGTTTATAGCTTCATCTTGCTTGGTTCCAAATCTACACGCTTGATACCAGCAGCCAGGAAAACAAAAGTTGAATTGCCTTGGGAAAATCTGCTGTCAGGGACTTCTCCAGAGTACTGAAGAGCAACAATGTCAGTCTAGATATACCTGATCTAGGCATGGTCTTTGCAATTGCTTGCTATGCATCAGAGAGCTGGACAAAGACCAAGGTTGATAGATAGAAAAAGAATCAGTGCCTCTGAGTTGTGGTGCTGGAGAAGAGTATTGAACATACCTAAACAACATGCCTCTGGAAACTCTATGAACTTTGATAAATGTCTATGAGGGGCTTCAGGCCTTTTGTACACGGGTCATATACGTATGCATAGAATTGTTTTTGGTCAAACATTCTTTTAAGTGGTATAGTACTGGGCTGTCTACTTGCCATACAGTGGTAACTTGTGGTTGCTGTGAAGCTGAACACTGTGACACTGATGTGTCAAATGTGTTAATGGTTACCCATGGTGGACAGTGTTTGGTGGAACTTCCCAATTCAAACAAGCTTGGAAGCAGGAGTGGCATCAACTTCCGAAATAGCTTGCCTCAGGAAACTCTATGAACTTGGAGAAACGATGAAAGTTATATAAGTGTTCAGGTCTTTGTTCATAGGGTCGCTATGAGTAATCTATGACTCGACAACACTTAATAACAACAACAGCAACAACAACGTGAGTGTGTGTGTGTGTGTGTACCCACTAGTCTTAAAAGCAGGGAGCATCTGTCTAAAACTGCGCCTGCGCACTGGGTCTCTTCCTCTCTGAGTCTGGTGCTGGTTTGTGGAGAAATGGCCAAGCGCACTCAGAGTCAGCATCGTCAGTAAATATGGGACGCGTTACGGTGCCTCTCTAAGGAAGATGGTAAAGAAAATTGAAATCAGCTAGCATACCAAGTACGCTTGCTCCTTCTGTGGCAAAACCAAAGTGAAGAGACAAGCTGTGGGCATCTGGCACTGAGGGTCTTGCATGAAGGCAGTAGCTGGTGTTGCTGGACCTACCCCACCACCTCAGCTGTCACAGTGAAGTCAGCCAGCAGAAGACAGAAGGAACTGAAAGACCAGTAGAAGCTCCCCCATATGAAGCATCTCTAGCCTGTAATAAAATGGATTATGGGTTAAAAAAAAAAAAAAGCAGGGGGACTGCTTATCTTTCTCCTGTAGAGGAGCAGGTGGATTCAAATTCTTGACCTTTCAGTTAGCAGCCTTACATGTTTGGTGCACTATACCACTAGGACTCCTCTGTGTGTGCATACATATATGTGAGTGTGTGCCAGGAGGGACCAGTCCTTGGAGAAAGACACATGCCTGGTAAAATGGAGGGACAACACAAGAGACGAAGACCCTGGCAGAAATGGATTGATTCACACAGTAACTGGTATAACGGGGGTAGGAGTCTCAGAGACAGTGAGATCGGCTCAGGATAGGACAGGGTTCAGGGCTTTTGTACTTAGGGCAACTATGGCACATAACAAGAACAACAATGTATATATACATGTATGTGTGTATATATGTATGTGTACACACACACACACACACACACACACACACACACACACACACACACATCTCAATAACAAACTCATTACCATCAATTCAGAACCAAAACCGTACATAACCCTCCAGCAGGTGTTCAGACGCTGTAAGTCACATAGGAGGAGATTGCTCATCTTATTCCCCTAAACCCACTTGTGGATTTGAACCACTAGGCATTGGGTTGGCAGCACAACTCTTTATCAGTGCCATCAAGTTAATTAAACTCTGTCTTTAGGACAGAGTCTAATTTTCCTGTAGGGGTTCCAAGGCTATAATCTCTATAAAACACATAACTAAGTCATTTCTTTTTTTCAAATAGCTGGTGAATTTGAAACTTCAGCGTTTTGAAGCGCTTAACCATTATGTCATCAGGTATCCTTACACACATATTTACACATATCTGTAGTCTTCTCAATCACCTGCTATGCATCAGAGAGCTTGTAATGAATAAGGACAATGAGTAAAGATGAGGAGGAAGAATTGACGCCGTTGAGTTGTGAGGCTGAATATCCCACGAGCTGTCAAAAGAACAAACAGATATGTCTTGGAAAGGCTTTGGACATGTAGCTCGGTGAGGCTATTTCTTGGAAAGGAGCATTAATTATGCCAGGAAAGATGGAGGATCAGTGAAAGAGAGGAAGACCCCTCATGAGATAGATTGGCATGATTTAGGAGATAATAAGAATGGCACAGGACAGGATAGAGTTTGAGTTGGTTCATAGGATTGCTATCCGATATTTTCGACAGCAACTAATATGTTGTTGTTGTTGTTGTTGTTGCAAAGTGCCATCGAGTTGCAGGTGACTCATAATGACCCTATGAAGGAGAGTCCTCGACATATAAAATATTATTTCTTACAGGTGTTTGAATTTAAAATTTTCTTTCTCCCTCTTGACCACAAACACCATCAGCAACAAGAACTGTAAACTGAACTTCCTGATGATGGTGTAGTCACTTACTTCATGTTGACTAAATCTGAAAAGTGATATTGAAGATGGCAGGTAGCATGGTTCGTAGCACGGCACAGAGTATGTGTGCCAGAAAACACTGAATGGCTTCTGATACTTTCCCTTGCTGTAATTTTCAAATTGCCACAATGATTCCTCTACATTAAAAAGAGAAGTTGAAACCTCAGGAGAAACTTAAACTTTTAAATAGCTAGGTATTCAGAATTAGATGGGCCAAAATGTCTGTGGCAGGGGAGTACTATGGCTGAAAATGGATCATAGTAATCAAAGTCCACAAGCTGAATTTCGGGCATTCCATACTTTTATATATTTCTATACCATATGATCTAAAAGTTAAAATCTAAAGTGCTGAACAAACAATTCTCTGTACAAGTTTCCCTCACAGGCCAGGAGGTGTTTGCATTTGTTTCTCGGACTGTCTCTGACACCATGCCTTGGAGATCGTATATATTTCTCACTTTACTAGTTCACACTATCCTTCACCTCCTGGGCCAGCTGGCTCTTATTCCTTCATGATGGTTAGGCAGGGAAACTCAAAACGTGATAGAGTACTCACCTCTCTCAATCAGTATTAACTTTCTCTTTTAAAGTAGCCAATTCTTCAATTTAGAATTAGAATGAAAACTTGAAGCTCTCAAGTTTGATTTCAATAATTGCATTGAGTGGCTTCCTCCTCCTGGGGCTGAAATCATTTTAACAAATTTCTATTTGTCTATCACACAGTTTGAATCTTCCACAGCTGCTCTGTGGAAGAATGGGTAATGTCCTCCCATGTAATTTACTGCCTCTGAAAGTCTATTGAAGAGTCAGCTATTGGTCAGTTCCAACTCAATGGTACACAACAACAATAAAACATTCAGCAGGAAAAGGTGCTGCGCAACTGCCAGTGATGCTCATGGAGGTTTGGTTGTTTAACTTCCACCACACGCTTTAACTATCACAAACTTAAAAAGAAAATATGTTTGTACATATTTTCCCCATAATATTGTATCCATATTTTCCTCCATAATATTGTACCCTTCCCCAAGTGTTAACATGGTTTTCCTCAAACCAAAGGAAAAGTCAAAGACTAAGTAATGAGGAAATTGTCCAATGACAAGAGCTGAATATTTTAAAAAGTTTTTATTATATAACCAAAATTTAGAAAACAGTTAAAAACCCAAAGCAAATGTTCTGTCAATCCAGGTCTGATTCATAGTGACCCTCCATTGCATTTCTGAGGCTGTAAATTTTTACCAAAGGAGATACTCAATATAATATGTGCTTGCTTCAGCAGCGTGTATACTAAAATTGGAACAATTCAGAAATTAGTACGGCCCTTGCACAAGGATGACATGCAAAAAATATATATAATACAATTATGCTTAATATCTTTCTCCTGCATTTCCATTCCTTCTCTCACTCCCATTCATTAACATTTGTCTAATAAATAATGTAAGCACATTTATTCCTTTCCATTAGTTCTTTCAATGTGTTTCCTGGAAACAACCAAGTAAATTCAAGGGCATGGTTAAATTTCTTCCAGCAACTCCTAAAGAGCACTGTGGCTTACTGTGTGTGTGTGTTGATTGTCTTCTGGTTGAGCACAACTTATAGCGACCCTAAGAACAAAAGACCTGAAACTACTCTACAACCACCAACATTTACCAGTTTCATAGTTTCCGGAAACATGTTGTTTAGGAAGTGGATTCCACTCCTTCTTCCAAATCTGGCATAGTATGTTATTGTTGTTATGTGCCATTGAGTCACTTGCAATGTATAACCATTATGTACAACAGCTCTGAACCCTTCCCTGTTCTGAGCCTGTCTCACTAACTCCAACACACCAACCCCCATTGCCCCTGTTACTGTATCGATCCATCTCATCCAGGGTCTGTCTTTCCTGTGCTGTCCATCCACCCTTCCAAGCATGATGTCATTTTCCAAGAACTATTCTCTCTCCTGGCCACATACCCAAAGTAAGTGAGGTAGAGCTTCAAAATCCTAGCCTCCAAGGAGAGACTTGTTTTTACACTCTCCCAAACAGACCTATTTTGTTTTCTTGACACACAACTTGAAAACATCTATTCTTCTGTCATCTTTAGTCATTGCCCAGTTCTGAAGCATACACCTAATTGAGAAGACCATGGCCTACATTAGGCACATTTTTGTATCTAGACTGTGCTCTGGAGAGGCCCCTGACAGCAGATTTTCTCAATGCAATTTGCCTTTTGTTTTCCTGACTGCTGGTGTTAAGAGTATTGATTGTGGATCTGAGCAAGCTCTAATTGTTAACAACCTCAATTTCTTCTCCATGTATTATGGGGCTGCCAATTGTTGTAGTACCATAGAGTCAGAAATGACTCATAGCTGACCCACCAGAGGGTTTTCAGAAGCTGGAGATTGCCCATCTTTCTCCCATGGAGAATGTGGCATTGAGATTGGCAGTGAAATTCCCCACCACTAGGCCACCAGAACTTACCACCAAGCCTGAAAATCTGCTTCCAAAAGATCACAGCCTTGAAACTGACTCAGTCCTACTTTGAACCCTTCGGATCATCCTCTTGAGTTGGAATCAATTCTATGGCGAGTAATATCATTTTCTCTTTCAACAGGATAGGAAGTGTGTTTTATGACTCAGACATTTGAGAGAGGTAGAGCCATAGTCTCCAAATTGCATGTGTTATATTATTCAAGTCTCCAACATCTCGTGAGATAGACCCTATGAAACTAAGGCACAGCGATGATAAGTAATATGCTCAAGGTCACTCAGCCAGGGAGTGTTTGAGGCAAGATTTGCACTTGGAAATCTTGATGATTAGCACCTATGCTCATAACCACTCTTCACTACAGCCTCCTTGAAGTAATCCTGTGTCAAAATCCCAAGTCAGGGTAGATGTCAAAGACAGGAAATCCTTCAGTCTGAGGCTTTAAAATGTACACGTAACTAAAGTTTTCTTTGTGTCACTTTCAAATGTGAGATATATGCAGTGAGATCTTTTTTCTATTAGACTAAAACTATAAGAAGAAAATAAGATATAAACGCAATTCATCTTCCCCAAATGCAGTTCTGTGCAGGTCTTAGTGACCTTTGGAATCAATGATAGGCTTACCTAGGATTGTAACAGGATCTGGACCGGCCTGTGTAGCCGCCCTGGGTGAGGTTGTAATAGCCAGCATGTCTGTCACACAGCCAAATACTTATCAAATCCTTTCCGGTTTGGCTACTTGAGGACAGCTAGTTTTGTACTGCAACATTCTTTGACAAGGCAATGAGTAGCTAACTGCTCTGTAATCTGATTTTTAGTGCCCTTACAAACATCTTAAAAAGTTTACAAATATCGACCTTTACCATCAGCACTGTTCCTTATCAAGTTGCAGATATAACATCTCATTTTTTATGATTGAGTGGAAATACGAGAAAACTCTCTGATCAGGATCATTCAGAGACAAAACCAATATTATAAAATTTTATAAGAATTTGAGGCTCAAATTGATAGGCTGTGATGGTAGTCTCAGAACAGTTCTCCTTTTATCTTGAGAAACAGTTCTTCAATTAGCAGTTGTTAAGAACCACACCTTACATTGTTGGTTTGGGGATTTTGAGCCAGGACCTGGTGTAAACTAGGTCCTAGGAAAATCCAACTGAAGAAAAGTACAAACATTATTGAAATGGAGAGGGGATAATGGGGCAGAAAAATGGCCTTCTTCTAAATAAAGAGAAAGAATTAAGATAGAAAAGGGAGAAAGAAAAATAAGGCATCGATTGTGACAATTTTATTAGCACACTGTGATAAATAAGGTTGGCCTTAAACTTTTATTTTCTGAAATTACTGTACTGGTTTTTGTTTACATTTTGATGATGTTCTATGTCTGTTCTTCTACTTTAGCCTTTTTCTGGATCCTTTATTAGTGCTTCACATTTGATTTTTTTAGACAATGTGTCTCTGATTTATCTCATTCAATACAATGAGGTTCATTGGCTTTTCTCCCAGTGCTCAAAAACCTTTGCTGGTATTCTTTTCTCCTTCTTGGTCACTTGACATTGATAGGTAACTTCGTCTTAGTATTTTTAAGTCTTGTTTCAGATGTCATTCCTTAGGCCATCCCTGAGAACACCACTCATTTTCTCAGCATTGTTACCATTGACAATATCTGCTTGTTTCCTTGTTTATTATCTATTGTTTCCGCATAAAAAGCTCTGTGAGGGCAGTCTGTCTAAAGAGTCTGGATGTTGATATAGTTTTATTTATAAATGCTTAAGACTTGTTACAATTCCTGGTTTTGAGGATTACAACTATTATAACTTCTGAAAAATTCTCAGCCTTATCTCCTTAAAATTGTTATTGTTTCCTTTTTTTCTATCTATAATTTTCTAGCAGCTAGCAGGATATCTGACATATACCCACTGTCATTGAGTTAATTCAGACTCATAGCAACCTCCACGGAGTTTCCAAGGCTGTAAATCTTTCCAGGAGGTGACTGTCTATCTGTCTTTCTTGGAGTAAATGGTGGATTTGAACTGCCGATCTTTTAGATAGCAGCCTGACACATTAAGCACTATACCACCAATGCCCCTTTGCCTGACATATCTAGTTGGTGTTGTTAGGTAGGCATTTAATAAGTCTTCATTAAATGAACAAATTAATGACTAATCGAATGCAGGGAGGTGAAGTGGTACATGATGGTATGAGTCAGCTATAACAAAAAACTTGTTTTTATATCATTTACTACAAAACTTCCACCCAAGTACATTCTTGATTGATTGACTTGAAATTCTACTTTTAGAGACTCACATAAATAGATGAAAGGGCTAAGAGGGAGGAACTGTAATCTATCACTGCCTGTCACTAGCCTAGCCCATCATTACACAATGTTATGCTTGAAATGATCTTCTTAGGTTAATAATTGAATTAGAAATAAATAAGAGATCCATTGCCAACCAGTTGCTAGATTTTGTAACTTTATAGTTTTTTCCAGGAAGTTTCAGCTTTGGAAATTTGACAGATTTTTTTTGCAAGTTCATATTTGTAGGGATGATATTTCAATAGTATCACATTCACTATCAATTCCCACTTATTAGCATGAACAGGCCAGTGAGTTTTTGAAAGACTTTTTTGACATATGCAATTTTGCCTTTAAACAGTGGCTCTTACATTTCCAAAAAGAAAATACAGTTTTCATTCATTAGATTAATAGTCTTCTCAGAGTTTTCCAACTGTCCTCTGTTGGTTTTGAAAAATAAAATTTGATGAGCCAATAGCTCCCATTGTGATTACTATGCCACTTTTAGAAGAAAGAAATCTTCCACAGACCTCAATCTGTCTTTCCTTCTTAAATTGCCTTACTCTGGCAATAGCAAGCAAACCGTAATATTTGCTATGCTTCCTTGCTGTATATAAACTTTAATAATACACATACACCTTTATCAAGACTGCAGAATTAACAATGATAATACATCCTGCAAGCAGTCTCTGCTTTTATTTTGTATATAAGAAATATAAACTTACATATAATTTTTTTTACATTAAGTACAATGCAGCAAATTATTTAGATGTTTAAAATTAATACAAAGACATACAATTTTAAAATTGTATCTCCCTCCTGCTCAAAACAGAAGAATTTTAACACCAATATTCAGTCATGATTAGTGGTGAAAATTTCGGTTTCAATAATTCATTCAATAAATGTTTATTGAGCCTATGTAAATATGTGGCCTCTCTTTTAAGTGCATGAAATGTGTCAAAAGCAAATAGACAAAGATTCCTGCCTTTATGAAGATTGTAGTCTATTGGTAATAAACTACTTTCCATCTACTCTTCCTTATGTCCATTTGTTGTTGTTGTTGTTGTTGTTGTTGTTGTTATGTGCCGTTGAGTCGTTTGTGACTCATAGCGACCCTATGTACATTTAGTGAAGAAAAAAAATCAATAAGCTATGGGTAGGAAGAATTTTCTTTGATAGCTTCACAAACCAACTCAATATTGCGTTCTATCAAAATGTGTTGGCAAGTAATATAAGCTTATACGGCATAGGGCAGAGGGCTCTCTGGTGGTATGGCCCATAGGGAGTTTGCTGCTAACCCAAAGTTCTGTTTGCCTCTCTGGTGATCTGAATATACCAGCAGATCAGAGGGATGAAAACTGAGCTATCTTCTCCTGTGTGATTTACAACTTGAAAATGCAATGGAAGGCTAGCCATGAGCCGGTTCCTACCAGATGGCAATGAATGAGATGGCCTCCTGCAGAAAGGGGACAACACTGATTCAGTGGTAGAATGCCACCTTCGTGTGAGAGCCCCAGGTTTGATTCTAAATAAAGGCATTTCATACACAGCTACCATTTTATCTCAGTGGAGGCTTCCATGTTGCTATAATGCTGGACAAGTTTCAATACCCATCCAGACTAAGATGCACTAAGGAGAAAAGGTTAGCAACTCCTGAAAATCACCCAACGAAAACCCTTTGGGAATACAGCAGTCCTGGGTGCAACTGCTGGTGCAAAAGCTGGGTTTCGTATAGGATCATTTGTGTCAGCTAATGTGATTAATAAAAATAAGGTTTTAAAAAATCCACATAAAATGGCTGCAAGGACATTGAAAAGTTATAATTACAATGTCCAAGAACTAATAAGAAGATAAAATTTGAAGAGGCCAGAAATAAGTGAGAGTGTCTTGTGACATTGTGGGGTTGGTTGTTTTTTTTTTCAAACTATAAAATTTTTTTCTTTTTTCTTGTATTTTTTCTACTAGTTTATTTACAAATTTCAAATACATTGCTTTCAAGAACAAATTCTTTCCATTTCCTTCACCCCCACCACTCATCAAATTGTACAACCCCATGATTAATCCACCCTCCTTCTGAACATCCTCATCACCTCTGCTTCCAACCTCTCCCATCCCTCTTTGATCCTTCTACTCATTCTATAATAATGGTTTTATTCTTGTGAAGTTTTGGGGGAAGAGCAGCTCAGGCAGAGGGAAAAGCAGGAAAAAGAATCTACGGGGTTGAGAAAGTACTTGGCATATTCAAAGAAAAAGGATAGCTAAATTCTGTGGGTGGAGGTGAGCGTGAGAGGTAAATCAATGGGAAAGGTCCAATTCCAGACCTGTTAAAGACAGGGTAATGGTAGGCATAGATCAATGATGATTGATTTTATAAAACACAATGTATATAGATGATTCTGTGAAACACAATGAGAATGAAGGAATGTGTGAAGCACAATGAACGAAACACAATGTATAAAAATCTTGTACATAAACTAGTATAAAATAAAATTTAAAAAGAAAAGAACAAGATAGATCAGGTTGGCACCGAGTGAGAAAGGGGGAAAGTGGCTGGAGATAATAGCAGGTGGGGAAAAGCCAGATCACAGAATATCAGCATTTGTAAGGACTTGACTGTGACTCAAGGTTGAGAATAGCCTGCAGAGGAGCCAAAATTGTGTCAGAGGCTGTTGCAGGAATCAAGCCAATTTCAAGTAACATTTTAAAATAGAGGTTTTGTAATCTAGCGTATACAAATTTAACTCCCAAGAAAAAGATTTGTGTATATCAGCCTGTGTCAGAAAGCATAAAATCATGTATGTATGAATTTGTAAAATTTATATATATAGATATATATATTTGAATACTTTCCTGCCATTTGCATTTTAGGTTCTTGAACTTTTTAGGTTATTTTTCATTCCTGGGCTAAGGCACAAAACCAAAGTGCTGTAATCCTAGATAATTATTCTCATTATACATCTGGAAAGAACAACAGTGGAATTCCTGCCTTTTCCTCTCTTCTTTAAGATTATTACATGCTTTGGCATTATATGTGAAACCATAGGACTGAGCACCGAATGTGTCTTATTTGTAGCTTTCCTTAGTGTTTGTTTCCTCAGTATTACAAACATGTCTCTAACAGAGCATCGTTTTAACTAATATTAAGGAACATCCCCTATGTGCTAGGCACTATGCTTTGAGCTGAGAATATAAATAAGTATGATGGCTACAGCTCCTATTCATGGAAATTAGACTCTCTGTTCTTTCCTATATTCATATAGTTAGAAAAAAAAAACCAAACACCAAAACAAAACAAAAACACAAAATGAAAACATATAGCAGGGAAGGAGAAAATGGGAGACCACTACGTTGGTCTCAATCTTACAAAGGCTGAAAAAAAAATGTTGCCAATCAGTTAATCCCAATGTGTCAGAGTAGAGCTACTCCATGGGGTTTTTGACTCACTACACCACCAAGGGCCTTTCTTTTGAAGTAGACTCAAACTACCAACCTTTTTGTTGTTAACTAAGCACTTAATTGTTTGGCTACCCTATGAACCTGGAGAGAGGATGAGAGACACCCAAGCGTCGAGGACTCTCCTTCATAGGGTCGCTATGAGTCGCCTGCGACTCGACGGCACTTAACAACAATAACAGCAACATGTAGAGAGAGATCAGCTGGCCCAGTGGACAGAAGGCAATGCTACCAAGCCAAAGGTGGGTGACTTTTAATCCTTGGCCCTTGGGACTGTCTTTCATTGTTTTTGTTCCGACATTCCTCTAGGTCGTATAGCCCTGGTGTACAAGTTGCCGTCCTGCGGTCACTTTTGGTTGCTGTGAGGCTGAACACTGTGACAAATGCGTTGGATGTGTCAAATGCGTTAATGGTTGGCTACCCAATGCGGACAGAGAGTGGGGTGGAGCTCCCCGATTAAACAAGCGTGGAAGGAGGAGTGGCATCCACTTCCATAATAGCTTGCCTCCGGAAACCCTATGAACCTGATGAACCTGGAGAGAGGAAGAAAGACACCCAAGTGTCGAGGACTCTCCTTCATAGGGTCGCTATGAGTCGCCTGCGACTCGACGACACTTAACAACAACAACAACAACCCCAAACGGCATGGAAAAGATAACATAGTCTTACTTAGTGTTTTGACTTGATATTTTTAAGTGTCTGATAGAGTTAGATAGAACATATTTCAACTCACAGTATAAATTTCAAGTCTAGAGTCTGATTGCCTAAAGATCTGCACAAAACACTTTTTATTAAGTCTGAGGCATCTGGTATCTATCTATCTATCTCCTCCCATATCCTCCTGAGGAATGGACTATGTTGTGGTGAAAGTGTTGGGTAAATGTGGTATAAGACAGAACTTGAAATTAGTAAGGGCTGTAGATTGGATGGGAAGATATGGCCCATTTTTCTTCCGTGGAGTGGCTGGTGGATTTGAACTGCCTGCCTTTGGGTTGACAACACAATTCCTTACCTATTAGGCTACTAGTGCTCTGATTCACATTAATCAAAACTCCTATGGAGTAGTTTTATTCTACAAAATGTGGGGCTGCCATTAAACACACTCATCAATGTAATTAATAGTATCAAATAAAAAGTTCATAAATGATTGTATGAAAAACTAATATGATTTGTAAACCTTAAGTAAAAAGAAAGAAATAATATTTTTAAGAAATCAGATAAGATATATTCAAGGTTGTAAAAAACAAACAGAAAAAACCCACTTATGGAGCAGTTTTATATCATGTGGGGTCACCACAAATTAGAAATGAGTTGATGGCAATGGATTTAGTTCATATTTTACACATAATGTAATCAATATTTCCTTTGTTTTTCCTCCATTAATATAGCATAGACCACATTCCAAATCAACACATAAGATTTGTGCACATTTTTTAGCAGCTATTCGGTGGGCAGATATCAAGAAAATAATCCATGAAGAATGCAAAAGGTCATTACAAAGATGGAGGAAGAAGAAAAGACCAAAATGGATGTCAGAAGAGACTCTGACTATTGCACTAGAGAACCAAGAAGCCAAGATAAAAAGGAAGCTGTTAAAGAGCTGAACAGAAGATTTCAAAGGGTAGCATGGGAAGACAATGCAAAGTATTATAATAATATGTGCAAAGAGCTGTAGCTGGAAAATCAAAAGGGACAAACTCAGCCTTTTTTTTAAGCTAAAGGAACTGAAGAACAAATTCAAGCCTCAAGTTGCAATACTTAAGGATGCTGCGGATAGAATGTTGGATGACCCAGGAAGTATCAAAAGAAGATGGGAGGAGTACACAGAGTCACCATACCAAAAAGAACTGTCTGACACAAGATTTTCATGACACAGTATATTAACAAGAGCCTGTGGTGATGAAGGAAGAAGATCAAGCTTGCCTGAAGGAATTGGCAAAAACACAAGGCCCCAGAAATTGATGACATACCTATTGACATATTTCAACAAACAGATGCTGCCCTGGACGTGCTCACAAGGTTGTGCCAAGAAATCTGGAGGACAATCATCTGGTCAACTGGAAGAAATTTATACTTATATTTATATTTCTTTTTATTTATTCTCATTTTTTAAAAAATGGTGACCCGAGAGAGTGTGAAAATTACCAAACAATATCATTAATATCACATACAAGCAAGATTCTGCTGAAAATTATCCAAAACGACTGGAACAGCACATTGACAGAGAACTGCCAATGTTTAGGCTGGGTTTAGAAGAGGCTATGGTCCTGGGGACATTATAGCTAGTGGTAGACTGCTCTTAGTTGAAAGCAGAGAGTACCAGAGGAATGTCTGTGTTTCATTGACTATGTAAAGACATTTGACTGTGTGGATCACAACAAAATGTGGCTAACTCTAAAAAGAATAGGAATCCTAGGACACTTGATTGTGCTAATGCAAAACCTATACTTGGACTAGAAGGCATTGTCAGAACAGAGCAAGGAAACATTGCATGGTTCAAAATAAGAAAATGTGTATGCCAGGGATGCATCCTATCTCCTACCTTCTCATTCTATATGCAGGACAGATCATCTGCGAGACTGGGCTCTATGTGGAGGAATGTGGAATCAGGATTGGAGGAAGACTTATCAACAATCTGTGCTAGTAAATGACACAATTCTGCTTGCTGAACTGAGGAGAACCTGAAGCACTTGCTGCAGAAGGTCAAGGACTGCAAACTTCAATATAGATTGAAGCTCAACATCAAGAAAACAAAGATTCTCACCACTGGGACAATAGGTAACATCATATTAGACGGTGAAGAGACTGAGATTGTTAACAGCTTCAGCTTGCTTGGCTTCACAATCAACATTCTTGGTACCAGCATCTAGGAAATCAAGACAAATTGCATTGGGGAAATCTGCTATCAGAGTCCTTTCCAGAGTACTGAAGAGCAATGATGTCAGTCTAGAGACTAAAGTGTGCCTGATCCAGGCCATCGTCGTCACAATTACTTGTTATGCATCAGAGAGCTGGATGCATCTAAGGATGATAGAAAAAGAATTGAGTTGTGGTGCTGGAGAAGAGTACTGAATATACCATGAACTGCTAAGAGAACAAACAAAAAAAAAAAAAGAGAACAAACAGATGTGTCCTAGAGAGGGTGAAAGCAGGCTGCTCCTTGGAGATAAGGATTCTGAAGCTCTGTCTGACATACCTTGGCCGTGTTGCAAGGAGGGACCTGTCCTTGGAGAGGGACATCATGCTTGAAAAGGTAGAGGGATGGCACAAGAAAGGAGGACCTTGAATGAGATGAACTGACTCAGTGCCTGGGGTAATGAGGGTTGGTATATCAGAGACAATAATGTTGCCTCAGGATAGAGCAGGGTCAGACCTTTTGTACATAGGGTCACTGTGAGTCAGAGTTGACTCAACAGCATATAACAACAACATGTAATAGCCCACCACAAAGATGTAACTCAATTTGCCCATTTCTCTCCCTTAAGTAATGTTGTAGGGAGCATTCTTTTATTTTCCTATCATTGTACCAATATTTCTATTTCATCATGTTTTTTGTTAAACAAAAATATGTTCTTTAGCTGGAATCAGTAGACCTCCTTTTTTTATATTGATTGACATTTGCCTACCTTGAACTTTTTCCTGCAGCTTCTAACCCTTTGACGTGGTTTTCAATGCATTTTAAAGGATTCATTGAACTTTACCCATATTACTTCTTTAATCCCCACATTACTTCTTTAATATCCAAGAGGGAAACATATAGAGAAGCTAATATTATGAATCCTCTGGTGAAAGACTTTCTATGAGAGGATGATTAGTTGTTAGTCTCTTTTTATGCTGTTAATTCCTTGTCGTGAACGAGGAGTTTATAAAGTGCAATGGATTTTCAATTGTTATAATCCTCTTTTGACAGATGATAAAATTATGGAATACAGAGGCATAATTTCCTATAATCCACATCTTACACACAAGAATTTTAAAGCTGTTTGTTTCCTTTATGGCTCTTTGATAACTATGTCAATGATACCACAGGCTTATCTCCAAGGGAAGGGCAGCAAGTGGGACCCAGGATCTCTGGGACACTTCCATGAGGGCTGAAGTGACAGAGCAGGGCCTCTGTTTAAAGCAGGGTGGAGGCCATTGACATTTAAAGTGTACAAAATCAAAACGAAACCGGCTGCTGAAGAATTTATGCTGACTCATTCTGAATCACGGTGACCTCATATGTATGAGTGGAACTGGTTCCATCTGGCATTTTTTTTGTTGTTTTTGGTGATATTCATTATTCTTTCAAAGATGTACTTAATTTTGTGGCTGTAGAGATGTACACAACAGCAAATATACCTCTTCAACAATTTCTATGTGTATTATTTAGTGGCATTAAATTGTGAAGTCAACAAGTCTCACACTCCAAATGGTTTTCAATGGCTTTTAGACAAATTATCATTATAAATGCTATACCTTTGGTGAACCACACAAATTTGCAGGTTTCCCCAAAACTGACAACAGCCAATGACCTAGACACAAGGAGATATCAGACTGGATGCACACCGAAATATTGTTTTTAATATAAATAAACATCTAAAATGCAGTCTTGAACAAGTTTTCCCTTCCCCAGGTACAGGTTGTAACGATTTAGTATGAGTAGCATTTTTGTAAACTCACTTCCACTCCTAAAAGTTTGACAGTCAAGACAGTCTGACTGATATTCACTCTGATGGCTGGAATTTGCACCTTCTGCTTAGTATGGAGGTGCCTGCTGTGCTTCTTTGTTGATCTTAATAGACACGAGGTTGTCATTGTGTGTTTCCCCGTAATGTTTTTGAGACCTGTGAATACCAAGGTAATTGTTACTAGAGTCTTCTCTTCAGCTGTATGCCTCAGGCCTGATGGCTTATACACTTCAGTCCATGTAGTATTTCTTGCTTCATGTCTCATGACTATTGGTCAGATTTTACTTTTTTTTTTAATGACTCTACCTCAAAGGATTTGAGCAAGGGATGGTAAGCACTACCAGCTTTAGGAAAAAGCAGTATTCCCTGACTGTTGAAATGATATTGTCCTGCGGAAGCCTGTGTCCAATTATTAGTTTCAAATAATTAATTAACTAAACACAAACTGTGTGCCAGATGCTGAGCTAGACCTAAACAGAGACCTAAGACATACTCTGGAGTCCTAAGGTGGCACGGAAGGTTAACACTCTAACCAAAAGGTTTGATGTTCAAGACTACCCAGAATAAAAGCTTGGAAGAAAAGTCTGATGATCTACTGTCTAGAAAACCAGGTGTTGAAAGCCCTGTGAGGCGCAGTTATAGCTGGAAACACACACAATTTTCATGAGTAGAGGTTGATTCAAGGGTAACTGGTAGCATACGGCCTGAAAGGTGAGGGCCAGAAATAGTTATTCATTGGGATTAAGACTGAGATGACACCTGCAGAGAATCTAGCCAAATTGAAGGACCAGATTATGAAGGGTCACTGTGGGCAAGAGGAAAAGCTGTCTTCTGATGAGCAGTCCTCAAAGTGTGGCCCATGGACCATGCTCTCAGCATCACTTTAGAGTTTGTCAGAAGTGCAAGTTTTTGCACTCCATCCTAGACCTAATGAATTTGTAATTCTGAAGGTGAAGCTTTATAATTCTTGCTTTAACAAACCCTGCAGGTACTTCTGATGCACACCAACTAAAGTCCAAGAACCGCTGCTCTGATGCTTGGGGAGCCCTGAAAAGGTTTATTTAGCAATCTTATTGTGACATGATTCACATACCACAAAATTCTCCGACTCAAAATGTGCAACTCAGAGGTTTGAATATATTCACAGAGCTATTCAACTGCCACTCCAATCTAATTTTAGAACCTTCCATCCCTTCAAAAGAGAAACGTTATGCCCATTAGCAGTCTTTCCCCATTCCTTTCCTTCTATTCCATTTTAGATGGATGTGAGCTGAAATCAAAGACATGGATTAAGAAGTTGTTGAATCATTTTAGCCCAGAGCTGATACCAGTTTGAAATAGGGCTAGGCTAGAGATATTGATTCTGAACCATCATTAGTAACTCATAGCCCTCTCCCAACAGTCTCCAATTACACTGTAGAGACAAAATGATGCATTAAAGAACTTTCCCCTTGGTGTGAAATCTTATTTTTCAGAATTGCTTTCTCTCCTGAAAGGAGAAATAACCACAGAAAATCACACTCCCCAAAGAACTGCCCGTGCCTGGACAGCTTGTCTATAAAATGCAAAGCTTGTAGCCTCTTCATTTTAATGTCCATTTTTTCATTTTATGACACTTGAAGTTGAAATTACTTCTGAGCCAAATCATTTCCTTGATCATTTAATGCAAAATACTCCGTGAATGGTCTGCTAAAAATCTGGGGGAAATGATAGCAGTATTAATTGTGTTGGTTTCTTATTGCTTCAGTAACAAATTAGCACAACCTTGGTGGCTTAAAGTGACACAAGCATATGCTCTTACAGCTCTCGAGACCTTAAATCTAAAATGATTATAGGGCCAAAGTCAATGTGTCAGCTGGGCCATCCTTTCTCCCAGAGGCATTAGTAGAGAATCTGTTTTCTTGCTTTTTTTAGTCAACTAGAGTTGCGTTCCTGTTCTGATGGGTCCTTCATCCATCTTCAAAACCAGCAGCATAGCAAAGATGGTACTCTGTTTCTCTTGGCTTCCATTGTATGGCTTTCATCTCCTGTCAAAGCTCTCTCTGCCTGCATTTATAAGGATACTTGGGATTATATTTAAGGCTGATCAGATAATACAGGATCATCTCCCTATGTCGTATCGTGATCCTTAGCTTAATCACATCTGCAAAGGACCACATTCCATAAAAGGGACATCTATGGGTTCCAGGGATTAGACTCCAGATCTCTTTGGGGATTATTATCAGCCTGCCAGAGTATCAAAGCAGCATGTAAAAGTCTGCATGCACCCTTTTCACTACTTTGGGTTTCATTCTTGCCTGTTAATGAGCTGAAGCAATGGCAAAGAAAAGCACTACTTGAAAAGCATAAAACACAGACTTCTATTATTAAGCAAATGAATAAAAAAAGGATAGGATATTGTGAGTTAGGAGTCCTCTAAGCAGGAAGCTCTATTTCCTGCTGACATGGTGGTGGTGGTGACTGTATCTGCTCAGGTCAGTAGTTCCCGCTGTCCACGTATGCTGGTAACATTGCTAAAGTGGCCTGTGCGGCCAGCAGAAAGGTTCTTAAATGAGTCACAGAGGTGTTATAAACTGTAAAACCCACACTTGCTTTATTCAAATACCAGAGACCCAAGCACAGAACCACCAACAAATTGGTCATACAGATAACTCTGGATTTCAGGCAACCTAGTTTTAAACTCTTCTTTGATTGACCCACCTAACTAATACTCTGCTGGCATTTTTTTATATAGCCCTATTTTGTCTGCAAACATTGATCCCTCAAATTGATCATGAATTTCTCTTATACTAACTAAGTCCTCTAGGCCTACTGGGGTTTATGAGGTATAGAGTTTTGGGTACATGATCTTTAGGTAACTTCTACCATAAAGAAGGCCATTTCCTGCATGAAAGCTACTTAGTTCAGTTCAGCATGTAGGAGGCAGAGGGACAAAACACCTCCATTTAGAGAATTGGTAAACTGGATCCAGTATGAGCATCCACTTCTGTTATGACATTTGATGTGTGCTATGAGGAACACATGGGTGATATTACTCTCAGTTGTTGTGTCTGTAGACTTCTTGGATGTATTTAGTGAGCTGGGACTTATTCAAAGAGTGCCCAGGGAGCACAGAGAAGATCCCACAAGGATCCCATGCCTGGCAGACCAAATAATGTAATGGCAAGTCAAGAGCAAGACTAGGTATGGTTCAGGTGCCTATCTGTATTTGATGGATTTTATTCTAAATATTCTTTTTTAAATGTCAAAGTTTAGATGCTGGCATGGGGAAAGATAAAAAAAGTACGGACCTTTGGGACAAAGATGAGTGTGAGGAAAGCTAAAGAATTTTGGGATTATTTCCTTTAGAGTCATAGATGTAGTCAGTGCTGTTACTCTCTCCACATCCTCTCCAACATTTGTTGCTTGCTGTCCTGTTTAACTGTGTTACTGCTATTGGGGTAGATGGTATTTCATTGCAGTTTTGATTTGCAAATCTCTTGGTACTAGTGATTTTGGACATTTCTTCATGTGTCTATTGGTCATCCAAATGTCTTCCTTTATGAAGAATACACTTTTTGTGTATTTTTTCCCCATTTTGTAATTGGATTATCAGTCTTTTTCTTGTAGAGGCCCTGTGATATTCTGCAAACTTTTCCCCTTGTCATAAATGTCAATGAAACTCTGTCTGAAATGTCAATGCTAAATGTTTTTTCCATAGTCTGTAAGTTTTCTTTTTACCCTATTGGAAAAATGGTTTTGATGCATTTCTGGCAGTATTTACAAGACTATTTATGCTATAGGCTAGAGTTTCTAAGTTTATAACACAAATTTTGATGGAGAAACCCAAGGAGAAATTTGGTTGAGCTACAAATACTGGCTATTAGATGCTTTTTCTTAATTATTAACTTCAACTCTTTTCTTTTTACCAAGAGATGGAAAGTAACTAGGAAGAAAACAATTCAACAGCAAAAGTTAAAATAATCAAGTACTTTTATGAAATTGAGCTTGAGTTTGGAACAAGGTCCCATTCACATTCTGTAGTTGAGTGAGGGTGTGTGTGTGTGTGTGTGTGTGTGTGTGTGTGTGTGTGTGCACGCTTTTTCTCTCTAACCTTCCATGTTTCGGTTTGGGCAAGTGCTGAAATTCCATACCTTTTCCTCTTCTCAGCATCATGTCCCTCTTCAAGGAATAGCCCCTCCTATCAACATGCTCAAAGTATGTGAGGTGAAGTCTCATCATCCTTGTCTCTAAAAAGCACTCTGGCTGCAACCTCTCCAAGACATATTTTTTTGTTCTCTTGGCCGTCCATGGGATGTTCAGTGCTTTTCTCCAACAGCTCAAAGACATCAATTCTTTTTCTGTCATCCCTATTTATTATCTAGCTCTCAAATGCATGGAAAGTCATCAGAAAGACCATGGCCGGAATCAGATGCACCTTAGTCCTCAAACTGACATCGTTGTTGTTATTGTTGTTGATTGTCTTCTAGCCGAGTACTATTCATAGCAACACTATGAACAAAAGACCTGAAGACCCTCTACAACTATCAACATTTATCAAAGTTCATAGAGTTTCTGGAGGCATGTTGTTTATGAAGTGGATGCCACTCCTGCTTCCAAACCTATCATAGTATAATAGTGTTGTTATGTGTCATTGGTAGCCTGCAATGTATAGCGACCCTTATGTACAGCAGCTCTGAAGCCTTCTCTGTCCTGAGCCAGCTCACTAATTCTGACACACCAAACCCTATTTGCCCCAGTTACTGTATCGATCCATCTCATCTGGGGTCTTCCTCTTCTGCGCTGTCCACCCACCTTTCTGAGCATGGTATCCTTTGTCAAGGACTGTTCTCTCCTGGCCACGTGCCCAAAGTAAGTGAGGCAGAGCTTCAAAATCCTGGCCTCCAAGGAGATACTTGATTTCACCCTCACCAAGACAGACCTATTTGTTTTCTTGGCAATCCATGGTATGTTCAAGATTAACAATCCATGGTATGTTCCAGCACAACAACTTGAAGGCATATATTCTTCTGTCATCCTTAAGCATTGTCCAACTCTCTGAAGCTTAACAGGTACTTGAGGAGACCATTACCTAGATTAGGCACACCTTTGTATCTAGACTGACATTGTTGCTCTTCATAATGCTAGAGAGTTCCTTGACAGCAGATTTTCCCAATACAATTCATCTTTTTATTTCCTGGCTGCTATTGTTAAGAGTGGTGCTTGTGGATTCAAGCAAGCTGTAATAGCTAACAACCTCAATCTCTTCTCCATCCATTATAGTGCTGCCAATTTTCCCAGTGGTGAGAATCTTTGTCATCTTGCTTTAGAGCTTCAATTCATGTTAAAGGCTATAGTCCTTGACCTTTTGCTTCAAGTCTTCATCAGCTTCAGCAAACAAGGTTGTGTCATCTGCATTATGAAGGTTTTTGGGGGTTTTTTAAAAAATAATTTTATTGAGCATTTACAGAGATTTTGGATTTCCGTTCATTCATTGCTGCACTATAGTGATGGTTTTTAATGAATCTTCCTCCAATCTTGATGATGCCACACTCCTCCTCATAAAGCCCTGCCTCATGAATGATCTGTTCTGCATGCAGATTGAAAAGGTATTGGGACAGGATGCATCCCTGATGCACTCTTTTCCCAATTTTGAACCATGCAGTGTTTCCTTGCTCTGTTCTAAGGACTGTTTCTTGGTCCAAGTATAGGTTTCATATAAGCGTGATCAAGTGTTCTGAGATTCCCATTTTCCTCAAAGTTAGCTACAATTTATGGTGATCCACATAGTTAAATGCCTTTGCATAGTCAGTGAAACACAGATAGACATTCTTCTGGTACTCTCTACTCTCTGCCAAGGTCCATCTGACATTGGCAATAATGTTCCTAGTGCCATGACCTCTTCTAAACCCAGCTTGTATTTCTGGCAGTTCTCTGTCAATATTCTTTTCTGGATAAGTCTTTTCTGGATAAATTCTTAGCAGGATTTTGCTAGTATGTGATATTAGTGATATTGTTTGATAATTTCCACATTCTGTTGTGTCATCTTTTTTTTTTTTTGAATGGGAATACATATGGATCTCTTCCAGTCAGTTGGCCAAGTAGTTGTCCTCCAGATTTCTTGGCACAACATGGTGAGCATATGCAGGGCAACATCTGTTTGCTGAAATATATCAATTGGTGCTCCATCAATTCCTGGGGCTTTATTTTTTTGCCAAATCCTTCAGAGCAGTCTGTATTTCCTCCATCATCACCATTGCCTCATGCTCATATGTTGTTTCTTGAAATTCTTCTGTATCAGCCAATTCTTTTTGGTACAATGACTCTGTATATTCCTTCCATCTTCTTTTAATGTTTCCTGAATCATTCAATATTCTATCCATAGCATCCTTAAACATTGCAACTCATGGCTTGAATTTATTCTTTACTTCTTTCAGCTTAAGAAATGCTGAGTGAGTTGATTACTCCTCAGTAATTTGGAGAGGTACCTAACTACAGATTTTCCCAGGGCAATTTGTCTCATTTTGGACTGCTGGTACCAAGGGTGTTAATTGTGGATCAAAGTAAGATAAAGTTGTTGACAGTTTCAATATCCCCTCCATCCATCATGATGTTGCCTACTGGCCTAGTGATAAGAATCTTTGTTTTCTTGATCTTGAGATGCAGTCCATATTCCTGCATTCCTTCATCTTTGCAACAAGTGCTTTATGTCCTCCACACTTTCAGCAAGCAAGGTTGTGTCATCTGCATAGTGCAAGTTATTGATGAATTTCCTTCTGAGCTTGATGCCACATTCTTCTTCATAGACTCTAGTTTCTCAAATAATTTGCATACAGATTGACTAGCTATGCAGAGCCATTACAACCTAGACAGAGCTGGGGAACACTGCTGGTTTAAAATTAAGCTCTGTCTATACAGCAGCCTTCTGGTCCAGGCAAATGTTTTGCAAGAGCACAATTAAGTGCTCTGGGCCTCCCATTCTTCTCAATGTCAGCCACAACTTGCTATGATCCATACAGTCAAATCTCTTTGCATAGTCAATAAAGCACCAATAGACATTTTTCTGATATTTTTTATTTTTAGTCATATTTGATGCTCGGAAGGTTGGGGGTCAGCAAAAGAGAGGAGCACCTTGATCAGGTGGATTGAGATGGTAACTGCCACAGTGGGCTCTAGTATGTTATAAAGTGTGAAGATGGCACTGGATAGGACAGGGTTCAGATCTTTTGTCTATAGGGTCACTATGAATCATACTTAATGATACCTAACAACAACAATTTCTCTTCACTCTTCGCTGCCACAGTGCCAATAGTGGGGCTGGCAGGGTATACACATGTGCGTGTGTGTGTGTGTGTGTGTGTGTGTGTGTGTGTATGTGTTTTTGGTACCATCAGATCAGAACTAACTTGCAGCAACACCATGCACGATAGAATGAAATAATTTTCAATCCTGCACCATCTTCACACTTTCTGCTTAATCTTGTCGTGCTGGTGAAGATGAGACTAAGCTTTTAATATGATGGCATGATTGAATTCTTGCAAATTGACACAGTCATGATGTTGAGCCATGATGTTGAGTTGTTTCTTCTTTTTCAATAATCTTCTACTTTACCAAGCATGATATTTTTCTTCAGGGATTGTCCCCTTTTGGCAAGATACCCAGATGGTGTTAAGAGGAAATCTCAACATCTTTACTTTTAAGAAGCATTTTGACTGCATTTTGTTCTAGAAAGATGAATTTATTTCATTGGCAGTCTAATAATATTCAATATTCTATCCCAATACAATTAAAAAGCATCAGTTTTTTAGTGTTCTTTATTCATTGTTCAGTTTTCAAATGCTTATGGATGTTTGTTGTTATATGCTGTAGAGTTGCTTGAAACTCATAGCACCTTTATGTACACAGCCCTAAATCCCATCCTGTACCAATCTTATTGTCCCTGATACACCTACCCCCATTACATCAGTCACTGAATCAATCCATCTCAAGAGTCTTCCTCTCCTGTGCTGTCCCTCTCCATAATGAACCTGCTTGTTTTTTTAGTAGTCCATGGTACATTCAATACTCTTCTCCAGCACCACAGCTCAAAGGCATCAATCCTCCTTCTATCCTCCTTAGTCATTGTCCAACTCTCTGATGCATAACAAGTGATTGCAAAGACCATGGTGTGTATCAGTCACATCTTAGTCTCCAGACTGACATCATTGCTCTTCAGTACTTTGGAGAGATCTTTTAACAGCAGACTTTCCCAATGCAATACATCTTTTAATTTCCTGGCTGCTGGTGCCAAGAGAGTTGATTGTGAAATCAAGCACACTAAAGCTGTCAACAATCTCAGTCTCTTCACCATCTATCATAATGCTTCCAATCGGCACAGTGGTAAGAATCTTTGTTTCTTGATACTGACTTTCAGTACTTATGAATACAATGGAAAATAATCATAATTTGGACTGCTGACATTAGATGGATCTTAACTGAAAGCAGGGACTATCATAAAGATATTTTCCTGTGTTTTATTGACTGTGAAAAGACATTAAACTATGTGGATCATAATAAAGTCTGGAGAATATGTCAAAGAATAGGAACTCCAGAACACTTAGTTATATTCATCTGTAATTTATGCATAAACCAAGAAGTAGTCATTCAAACAGAGCCAGGAGACACATGGCTTCCAATCAGATAATATGTATATCAGGATTGTATCTTTTCACTATTTGTATTCCATCTGTATGCTGAGCAAATACTTCAAGAAGCTGAGCAAATAATTCAAGAAGCTCATTGCAGCTTCGTTTCAATTTTATATGAAAGAATTCTGCAGCAGAACTGGAGGAAGAATCATTAATAATCTATGATGTATAGATGATCGAATGCTGCTTGCTGCAAGAGGACATGAAGCATTTCCTGCTGGAGGTCAAAGACCTCAATATTTTATTTATATATATATTTACACCTCAATATAAAACAAAACTCCAACTAGACCAATGAGCAAAATTTATACATAGAAATAATTAGTTCTAAGGTAAGAAAGACCCTTACATTGTAATTTTTTGGTAATTATTTTGTAATACACTAGGAGTTCCATACTGAAGGCCTGCCTATAGGATTTCCACATCAACAAAGTATTTGAGTTGAATTTTACTATTATTGTTGGAATGATTACTGTCAGTGCACTGTCATCTTCAAATCCCTTTAATACTAGCTTGCGTTAGGAAGGGACGTGGGTTCCTAGAGAGTTTTTCTGGGTCTGCTCTGAGGTCTGTATGATCTTTAAGTGGTCCTTTCTGTGTGCCTATTCCCCATAAAAGGTCTCTGCTGGGTCCCCTCCTCAGGAGTTCTCTCCTTTATCTTTGCCAGTTTCTGTCAAGTTAGCTCTGACTCAGCGACTCGATATATATTGGACTGGAACTGTGCTTCATAGTCTTTTCAATGGCTGATTTTATTTCTCCTAAGTCGATTGTCAAGTCTTTATTCTGGTATACTTCTCGTCTGGATGGACTTGAACTTCCAGTCTTGAGAGTATCCCTGAATCTCCAGACTAAAAATGATTTTCTGACACTTCCAAACAGTAGAGAATATTTAAGGTGCCCCAAGACTTATTCTATAAAATTTCCTTCTGTTCCTTCTCTTAGTTTCTTTGGATCATCATTCATGTCATAGTGGTGATAACACTCACTGTCCTTCCCCTAGCTCCTTAAGATTTAGATGGGATGGGGAGAAGGATCTCCACAGATGAGATGGGGAGGAGAATCTAGGTGGTGTCATACTTCTTCCTCGTGGGTTTCTGTTTCGCTCCCCTGGGTCTCTACCAGAAGGAGAGTTATTGTGAAAGTCTCGCACGACATCCATGGAGAAGAGCCTTTCAGTAAGTAGCCCAGGCTCAGCCATTGGCAATCTGTTAAAAATCCCAGCTGAAATCTTCACAGCCGCATAGGGTAACCAAGCACACATGTCCCCTCTCTTTTTGGAAGCGTCTGTATTTCCTTAGATTTGGGTTACTTCGTTGCTCTGCAGTCACAGCTCCATGATCGTTTCTAAGAAAATTATGTTTTTATAGATTAGTTAGCATTTGTTGTCATTTAAGAGTGAGAACAACATTCTCTCTAGCTTCCTATACCCTAAGTGGAAACCAGACATCTGTTTTACATTTCTAGTCTTTGATTTTTACTTTTTTTTTTTTTATTTATTTCTGCATCTTGTTGGGATGGAGAGGACTTTTTTTTTTTTGGCGGGGGGTGGGGGATATGTTGCTTCCTTTACAACTTAACAGCAGTGGGGGAAAAAAAGAATCTATTCAGTAGTCAAGTAATTGAAAATGATCCTTATAAATTTCTTCCCAGAGAGCAAGCAATGATCTGAAAAATGTAAACCATTCCATATTTAGCAGGACTGATTTAAGGAACTGAGTTTGAAATTGAGATTTAATTTTAACTTCAGGTAGACAAGTTCTTCCCTGTAGTTGCTTCTGACCAATGCTGAAATCACTGTCTACCGTTCTACAGAAAAATGCTCAATAGCATTAGGAGGTACTCTCTTTTGCCAAGTAAAAGCCTGGGCTTGCTAACGACCTTTGACCAGATAACTAGTTCTGAAAGACATGGAAAGCCTTCAGGTATTTTGAAAGGAAACGTGTGACTGGAAAACCCAAACAAATAATTTGTCTTTTTTTTGTAGGGACTCCTGCTTATATTGAGTAGTTACAGTGTTAATAATTATATATAAAAAGTCTATATTATGAAGTAATACAACATAAATACCTGAACAGAGAGCTGATTCTAAAGTAGCGATTGGCTACTTTGCAATTCTTTCCTCAGGCCATGCCAATGAAATCACACTAGCTTTCATCTTTACTAAGAAATTGTGTAATTCCTTAGCAAAGGCAGCTAGTTAGTCATAAAAATGTACTTGACATCTTACATATTAGCCACTGCAGGAATTGAAGAAGTTGTAAAAGAAAAAAAATGACTGCATAATTGTCAGAAAGTTCCTGGATTGCTGGGCCTACTCTGTCTAATGATATAATTTCACTGTTATACCCTAGTCTCACTGCCTTTGTGTTTAACAGTGCTCTGTTTTTTAGGGTTGGGTCAAAGCCAATTGTGAACTATTTGTTAGTGTTCTTCCAAGAGCTTTATTTTTCCTTAAATTTCTCCAGGGACTCTCATGACCATCAGCCCGGGGTACATAGTCTGTAAGCATCTCCCTAGTAACTTAAGCCAGGTACCTCATTCACACACATCAAAAGATAAATGTAGGAAGATGAATTTATGTCAAAGTATCACTTACTGCACAACCTTTCTTAAGGTAACATCTTTCTTTGAATACACACACACACACACACACACAGAGTACTGGTAGAATCTCAGGCATGCATTTCTAGAGTTCTGCTTATCACTCTGTGGGCTAAACACAGAGCCTCTATTCTTCATATTCAAAGTTGAAACTTTGAACTGACTCTTAGCAGAGCATTTCCCACCCCCTCTAAGTGTAATGAGTTTGTGTGTGTTATCCTAAATTCCCGCCTATTTGTCCTCCATACCCACGCAGGGGGGCAATCTTTGGAAACAGAACAGATTTTTCTTTCTCTTTTCCCAAGTCTCCAACTGGATCCATGAGATTGATTAACTGTGGTTTACTTAATTGATATTAATCTTTATCTGGAACTCTGATTCTAGTACATTGTATGTTCTGCTGTTACCAAAAGGTTGAATATTGGAATCTGTCAGTTGCTCTGCTGATGAAAGGTGGACGGTCTCTTCCCATAAGGACTTACAGGTTTGAAAACCTGACAGGGGCCAGTATAAGTTAGAATCAATTGACAGCAGTGAGTTAATAATCCCTATTGAGGGTTCTGAGTCCATCCAACATCACCAGGTTCCTTGTGACAAAAGGATATTCTTTCTTGATTGTTAACTGAATAAAGTAAGCCAATCCTTTCTATCCACCCCCTCTAACTAAGTAATTAAAAAGGAGAATTCTCCTTCAGGGCTAAGTTTCCATGCTTGGGCTGAGACTCATTGTGCTACACTGAATATTGCACTTACTGTGGGCCCATATGTTATAGCATTGTGTTTGACTCAAGGGTGAAAAAGACATTCAGTGAATATGATCTCTGCAGTCTCACCATTAAGCATCTTGTTGTAAGACTTCTAGAGTTGAATGGAGGAGGGAAGACTAGTATATTATTTTCCGTTTCTCAAGAAGCATAAAACAGTAGAAATGAAAAGGACCTATAATCTCAGCCAGTTCAGTCCCTTATAATGGATGAGCATGGGTATAAGAGGCATATTTAAAGACTTCAAGCACACGATCTCTTTTTGTTTGCCCTTGAACTCTCCTGTATAGAATTTGTTTTTATCTTGCACTCTTCTGTACTAAAAAAAAAAAAAGAAAGAACAACAACAACAAGGGTGGCCTAGTGGCAAGAAATACACTGTGATCTTAAAGGTGTGTGGTTCAAATCCACCAGATGCTCTGCTGGAGAAGGAGGGGCAATGTCCTCCTGTGCTAGTCAGATACAATTACACACACACACACACACACACACACACACACACACACTGATGCCTTTTAATTATGGGGTTAGTAAAGAGTACTGTACATTCCATGAACTGACAAAAGAACAGACCAAACCAGTCTGTCTCAGAGGAAGGGAAACCAGGGTGCTGCTTAAAGCCAAGGATGGTGAAACTTAATCTCACGTATTTTTGGCATGTTTTCAAGAGGGGGCAGTCCTTGGGAAAAGATATCCTTCTGGGAAAGGTAGAAAGTCAGCAAAAGAGTAGAAGACCCTCAGCAAGATGGAGCGACATTGTGACTGTAACAATGGGTTGGAGCATGGTAAGTTCATAAAGATGGCACTGGATAGGGCAAGGTTTGATCTGGTGTTCATAGGGTTGCTGTCCGTTATGGTCACTCAATAGCATCTGATGAACAACAAAACTTCTGTACAAGATTTGTTTTGTCCTAGGTATATGTGAAAGTATGCATAGATACATGTAAAAATATTCACTGAAGTATCATTTGAAATAGAAAAGTTTTGGAAACAAACAATAATTCTTGATATAATTATAGATAAATGACAGTCTAGTTATGTAGTAGAATATTATACAAAAGAGAAAAGTGGCAAACTAAAAGCAGAGATCAAAAAAATTTTAAAAAAGCAGAGATTGTACACAGATAACTTTCAAATATATAAAACTGAGATTTTTTTAAAAAACCATCTAGATGTATAAACACAATATACAAGCTTTAAAATTTATAACAACATTACATATTATTTTAGAACATATAAATTCATATATATATACGTATATATGTATAGTTGTTGTTGCTGATTGCCATCGAGTCAACCATGGCCTGAATCGGGTGTATCTTAGTCTCCAAACTGACACCATTTCTTTTCAGTACTCTGTAGTGTTCCCTGACAGCAGATTTTCCCAATGTAATTTGTATTTTGATTTTCTGGCTGCTCGAATCAAGAGTATTATTTGTGGAGTCAAGCAAACTGAAGCTGTTAACAGCCTCAATCTCTACCATTGATTCTGAAACTGCCAATGGGACCAGTGATAAGAATCTTTGTTTTCTTGATGTTGAGCTTTAGTTCATATTGAAGGCTGCTGTCCTTGACCTTCTGCAGAAAATGCCTCAGATTTTCATTTTCAGTAGGTAAAGTTGTGTCATATGCATAACGGAAATTTTTGATGAATCTTACTCCAATCCTGATGACATATTCCTCCTTGTAGAGCCCAAGCCCCCCAGATGATTTGTTCCACATATTAAAAAGGTATGGAGATAGGTTGCATCTCTGGCATAAACCTTTTCTGATTTTGAACCATGCAGTGTTTCCTTGCTCTGTTATGATGACTGCCTCCTGGTTCAAGTATAGGTTTTGCATAAACACAATCAAGTGTTCTGGGATTCCCACTCTTCACATGTCTGTTCGCCATCGAAATATCTTCCTCTGTGAAAGTCTTTCCATGTCTTTTGCCCATTTTGTAATTGTGTTATCAGTCTTTTTCTTGTGGAGGCCCTGTAGAAGTCTGGTAACTCTGGATATGAAGACTCTTGTCTGAAATAGTATTGCCAAATGTTTTTTTCCTGGTCAGTAGGTTTTCTTTTTACTCTATTGGAAAGTGTTTTTGATGCACACAAGGATTCATCCATTTTATCCTCTCCATAGTATGCATTTCTGCCTATATTTGGCAGTCTCTTTATAACATAGACTAGGCCATCTAAGCTTGATCCCAGTTTGTCTCTTACATACTTTGTGGTTTGGGCTTTACTCCCAGGTCTCTAACTACCTTGAGTTGATTTTTGTGTTTTGTGTGAGATGTGGAGCCTATTTCAGCTTTCTGCCGGTATTAGTTCAGCTTTGCTAGCATCATTTGTTGAAGAGGGAAGACTCATATGTTAAGCACTGACTCTAATTACAGAATGAGATATAATCTTGATTTGAATTTCCTTTAAACATTTGAAGATAGGTATGCTAGGAAATTTGGAAAGAAAATGAGCCTCTTAGATCTTACTAAATTCACAAGCAAGCAATCCCTCTCCTCTGTTGTTCTTACAAGCCTGTTGGCTATTAAAAATGCACATGGATTTTAGGCTATAACCTGTCCTCAAAATCCCATGGTAATTTGTTCTGGAATTTATTACCGTTCACTTTACTAATAATTACTTATATGTAGGACTTAAATCACCTAATAGATTTCAATTCCTTAAAGACATGATCTGTATCTAATTAAACTTTGCATTCCACTCACTCATGCTATAAAATAGTGCTTTAAAAATGGGAAAAAAAATAGTGCTTTGTCCTGCACTCAGTAAATGCTCAGTAAATACTGAATTAATACTATATCAACTATTAAGCCAAAGAAAGAAGCTAAAAGTTTTCTTTAGCGATATCTATCAATTACACTATTGTAAAAATATTGTGTACATAAAATGTTCTTTATCTTTTATGGTACTAGTAATATTGATATGTAATGTTCCTTTATTCTTGGATTTGGCTAGTTGTATTAAAACTTACAGGATATAAACTGGAACAAGGCAATAAAACGAAGTAAACATTTGGTCAAACCAACGGATTATATCTAAGCATATCCATTTCCTGCGTAGTACTTTTTGTAATGTTAAGTGCATTAATGGTTAAAGTAATGCCAATGGGCAAAATGTTTATTCACTGGAACAAGTTCTTTGTAATAATATTCCAGAATTTTTTTTTCTCCCTTCAAAGAGTAGAAAGGAAAGAAGCTTTGTTTACCTATTTCAAAAGCTTCATTTTGTAGATCACGTTATTGGGAACAGAGATTTCTTTCCTCCTGTGGATAAAAGGTTGTAGATTTATGTAGAGTGACTGAGGCCAACCCAGTGACTCTAGTAGTCAAGCTAGTGTAAGAAGAACCTCTTTGTGTAGCTCCTGTGTATACAGCCAGGAGTTTTGGAGAAGAGAAAAGGTGGATGAGAAGAAAAAGAGACAACTATATGGAGGGTGTCTCCGAGTCAGAACCAGCTTGATACCAGTGAGTGCGCAAGTGAATGAGTAAGTGATGAGTCTGTCCTTCCCACTATCATCCAAATAACACTACCCATCTATGATAGTCCGTCTGGGATGCAGGCTCCTCATTTCTGTGAAGGAAATGTAAACTTTGCACCAGTGTAAATAACTGAACACTAATATGGTTGGCAGGTTTTGCCTGTTTCCCCACCTCTTTGTCCATTCTTTATTTTAGTGATAGCCCATTTCACTTGCCATATTTCCTTTGTCTCATCAATATCACACAATTGATCAAGCATTTCCATCTATGTGGTCACTCTATCTTCTCTTCATACTTACTTTCTCTTCTTTCCTCCCAACCCTTACTTGTTCTTACTCCATTTCAAGGATTATATAAGGTCATTTCTGGAAGTGAGGCTCACTTGGAAATTTTTTTTAAGAACTGGTCCCCTGGACAGGTTAGAGAAGTTCTTTCATTTAGAAATCTGATCATAGGCTTCAATATCAACTGTGATGATAAGGGATATTCCTGATTTACAAGGTCAGATTTATGGACAACTCACACTTGCCCTTCAATGTTAAGTCAAATTTCTCTTACTTGGACACGATGGAATCAACCACTATGGTTCATTTTTCATAGCGATCATATGAGTTGGTTCAGACTCATAATACCCCTTTATTGGGTTTCTGAGGCTGTAAATCACAATGGTAGAAGAAAACACCTTTTTATTCTGCAGAGCCATTGGTGAATTTGAACCTCCAGAGACCTGGTATAAGTAACACAACTTGTTATGAATTATGCCATCAGAGCTCCCTAGTCAACCCCTGCTTATAACAAATTATTCATCAGAATCACCCTCACTTACTCCATGTGCCGTTTTGTTGTTTTTTGTAGTTTTTCCCCCCATGTGCCATTTTTAAAGTATGGAAAAAGCTTAGACTGTTCTTGCACCAAATTACGGCTAAATAACTATTCTGATTTACTTGTAAATTCAATTTACAGACACATTTCCAGATGGATCTTGTTTGCTATAATGTACAATCTATATTCCACATGTTCCATGTAGGACTTTCTTTTACTATTCCTTCAATATTTCTGACTCCTCTATAATCAGTAAATATTCTTTAAACTCTGCAATGGAAAAATATTACTAACCCTCACTTTGTTTGTCTTTCTTGCTATTACCCTCTCTCTCAATGTCTTTAAAATAAAATTCTTCAAGCTTAATTAGGGACCTCTACAAATTATTGAGGAACAACGATGTCAGTTCTTAGTCTGTTGAGAACTAAAATGTGACTGACTCAGGCCATGGCCTTTTTAGTCACTTGCTATGCATCTGAGACCTGGATAAAAAATAAGGATGACAAAACAAGAATGAGCTGTAGAGTTGAAGAAGAGATCTGACATCCCATGAACTACCAAAAAAACCAAACAAATACTCTCGGAGAGGGTGCAGCCAAAATGCTGCTTGGAAGCAAAGATGATAAAGCCTTGTCTCACATATTTTGTGACATCATGCATGGAAAGTTGGAAGGACAATGAAGGAAAGCAAGACCCTCAACCAGGTGGATTGACAGCAGCAATGGGCTGGAGAGTGTCAGAGACTGTGAGAATGGTACAAGAAATGTCAGGGTTCAGAAGTGTTGTTCATAGGGTTGCTATGATTTGACAGCACCTAACAACAACAACACTGCTTTCTACTTCTTCACTTCCATTCACTTGACAGACCCAAGTTAGGCTACTGTTGTCAGTATGCCATGGACAATCTCCTGGTTAGGTTGTTATTATTAGATGCTGTCAAGGTGACCTGTGAATCATAGTGACCTCATTAATTGTTGTTTTTGTTGTTGTTATGTGCCACTGAACCTAAACGCTGCTCTACACTGTGCCAATCTTATTGTGTCTGACACACCTACCCCCATTATCCCAGTCACTGAATCAATCCATCTCATTGAGGGCCTTCTTTATTAATAGAAAAGGTAAACCTTGCGCCATCCTGTATCATCCTCACCATCCCCTTTAGGCTTGGGCCCATTGGTCCAGTCCCTGGGTCAATCCATCTCATTGAGGATCTTCCTCACTTTCACTTATCTTCCACTCTTCTAAGCATGATGTCCTTCTAGCCACTTGTCCAAAGTATGTAAGACAGAGTTATACTATCTTTTTCTCTAAAGAACATGCTGTCTGCACTGCCAACTTGAAGACATGCAATTTCAAATCAATCAGATGATCTGTGAAAAAAAAGATAGGCAATCTCCTCCTGTGAGATTTACTGACTCTAAAAACCCAATGGAGGATCAGCTGTGAGTCATTTCAAATTTAGTAGTACATAACAACAAACAAGCTGGTAAAAACATCAAGCCAAATAGACCAAACCAGTTATTGTTGAATTGACTCCTACCCATGGTGATCCCTTGTATGTCAGAGTAAAACTGTGCTCCATAGGGTTTTGGATAGCAGCATAAGACACCAC